>NC_091170.1:36484460-36526960 GCF_040958095.1 Procambarus clarkii
TGTCTGTCTCTCTGTCTGTCTGTCTGTCTCTCTGTCTGTCTGTCTGTCTCTGTCTGTCTGTCTGTCTGTCTGTCTGTCTGTCTGTCTGTCTGTCTCTGTCTCTCTGTCTGTCTCTGTCTGTCTGTCTGTCTGTCTGTCTCTGTCTGTCTGTCTGTCTGTGTCTGTCTGTCTGTCTCTGTCTGTCTCTGTCTGTCTGTCTGTCTCTGTCTGTCTGTCAGTGTCTCCCCACAAATGTGTGTGTGTATGTAGTCATTGCAACTCAAAACCTTCTCCAGACTTCCTCAGCCTGTGTGTGTAGTTACAGGATGAGAGGGAGGAAATTTTCAGGGGAAGGTGTCATGCCATTACGACTATATAGCATTTGGAAAGGGTCTCGATAAGGATTTGGGATGGGCCGGGGGAAGGAATGGTTCCCAACCACTTGGACGGTCGGGGAGTGAACGCCGACCTGCAGGAAGCGAGACTGTCGCACTACTGTCCAGCCCAAGGGGTTGGAGCTACGCTCGTGGTATCCCGTCTACCCAGTACTCTTTTTTTTTCGTAAAACGCTTCGAAACTGCTGACGGTTTTGGCCTCCACCACCTTCTCACTTAGCTTGTTCCAACCCTCTACCACTCTGTTTGCAAAAGAAAACTTTCTAAAGTTTTTTCGGCACCCTTGTTTTCTTAGCTTGAGTTTGTGTCCTCTTGTCCGTGTAGTTCCAGGTCTCTGGAATTCTTCCCAATCAATTTTATCGAGTCCTGTTACTATTTTGTACGTAGTGATCATATCACCTCTTTTTCTTCTATCATCTAGTGTTGGCATATTTAACGCCTCTAACCTCTCCTCGTAACTCTTGTCCTTCGGTTCTGAGAGCCACTTAGTAGCATGTCTTTGCACCTTTTCCAGTTTCTTGATGTGCTTCTTAAGATATGGGCACCACACAACCCCCGCATATTCCAGCTTCATATTCTAGCTTCATAGTGTGTGTGTGTGTGTGTGTGCTCACCTAGTTGTACTCACCTAGTTGTTCTTGCGGGGGTTGACCTTTGGCTCTTTGGTCCCGCCTTTCAACCGTCAATCTATTGGTGTACAGATTCCTGAACTTCTCGAGCTCTATCACATCTACATTGGAAACTGTGTTTGGAGTCAGCCTCCACCACACCACTTAATAGTGCATTCCATTTATTAACTACTCTGACACCGAAAAAGTTCTTTCTAATGTCTGTGGCTCATTTGGGCACTCAGCTTCCACCTGTGTTCCCTTGTGCGAGTACCACCCGTGTTAAATAGTACATCCTTGTCTACCTTGTCAATTCCCCTGAGAATTTTGTATGTTTTGATCATGTCACCCAGAGCTCTTACGGCTTCCAGCAACGTGAGGTGTGATTCACGCAGCCTTTCCTCGTAACTCTTGCATCTTAGTTTTGGGACTAGCCTAGTGGCATACCTCTGAACTTTTTCCAGCTTCGTCCTGTGCTTGACAAGGTACGGGCTCCATGCTGGGGCCGCATACTTCAGGATTGGTCTTACATACGTGGTAAACAAAGTTCTGAAAGATTCCTTCCACAGGTTTCTGAAGGCAGTTCTGATATTAGCCAGCCTCACATACGCCGCCGATATTATTCTTTTGATGTAGGCTTCAGGAGACAGGTTTGGCGTGATATAAACACCTAGATCTTTTTCTCTGTCAGTTTCATGAAGTATTTCATTTCCCATTCGGTATCCAGTGTCTGGCCTCCAATTTCCTCCGCCTAGTCTCATTACCTTACATTTACTCGGGTTGAACTTTAGTAGCCATTTGTTGGACCATTCCTTCAGTTTGTCTAAATCATCTTGTAGCCTCATACTATATTCCTCTGTCTTAATCCTCCTCATAATTTTTGCATCATCAGCAAACATTGAGAGGAGCTCGTCTTTCCCCTCTGGAAGATCATTTACAGTTACAAAGCTCTTTCGCTCCAGATGTTCCACTAGCATTTTTCGCACAATCTTCTCCATCATCTTGCTTGGTATGCAAGTTAGGAACACTTGCCTGTAGTTCAGTGCCTCCTCTCTGTCACCCTTCTTGAATATCGGGATTACATTAGCCGTCGTCCAAATTTTTGGCAGTTCACTTGTTACCAGTGATTTGTTATACACCATGGAGAGTGGCTAGCACAGAATTTCTGCTCCTTAATTTAGTATCCATGGTGACATTCCATCTGGGTCTATAGCCTTTGTCACATCAACACTAGCAGATGCTTATTCACCTCCCCACTGGTTATCACAAACTCCTAGTGGTGCCTGGTTAGATATTCCCTCTTATCTCTGGGACTTCTTGCTCTACTGTGAAGACCTCCTGGAATTTCTTATTCAGTTCCTCGCACTCATTCTTGTCGTTTGTAGTGAATCTGTCTGCCCCTATCCTCAGTTTCATTACCTGTTCCTTCAGTGATGTTTTTCTTCGTATGTGACTGTGCAGCAATTTAGGTTGAGTCTTTGCCTTGCTTGCGATGTCATTTTCATATTGTCATTCTGCCTCTCTTCTCACCCCTGACGTATCCATTCCTGGTGCTCTGGTATCTTTCTCTGCTCTCTAGTGTCCTGTTATTTCTATATTTCCTCCACGCCCTTGTACTTAGTTACTTTGGTAGCTTACATCTCAGAGTAAACTATGGGGTTTCTCCTCTGCAATTCGTTTTTTCCTTTGAAAAAAGGAAAGTGTTTGTGTCCGCGGGTTGAATTTCACGTTAATTACTGCAGAATTACCCGTTGAAGTCCACAGTTACCGCTCGTGAACAGTGCACACGTCGACACGGTGCACACGTCGACACGGTGCACACGTCGACACGGTGCACACGTCGACACGGTGCACACAATGGTCAGATATTAAGAGTAAAGAGCTTCACGGGGTAGACCAAGTGAAGAGCTGTGGCAGTAGGTGGATATCAAGGCTCTGTCACAGTGGTGGTCACGGCGTGTCACAGTGGTGGTCACGGCGTGTCACAGTGGTGACCACCACTGTGACATCAGTTACACTTGCAGATAATGTTAGGCTTGAGGGAGGACGGTGCCAAGAGTGTGGTGGACAGGGCGCAGCGTGTGTGTGTGTGTGTGTGTGTGTGTGTGTGTGTGTGTGTGTGTGTGTGTGTGTGTGTGTGTGTGTGTGTGTGTGTACTCTCTCTTCTTTAGTGTTAAGCTCCCAGGTCTTGCTTACCATTTGGCGACCATTCGTGTGTATAATGGTCATTTGTCTGTACGTACTGTATAGCCACGCACACGCACACACACACACACACACACACACACACACACACACACACACACACACACACACACACACACACACACACACAAGGATCGCTCAGAGATAGTCGCCAGGACCCAACATCTGTGCTGTGAGAATAGACTAAAGTAGCTGGAGCCTCAAACGCCGGAGGAGAGGTGATGAATTCCCCATAAATGCATTTGGGCCTTAGTGCTCTCTTCCGTATACCACAACACAAACTCTATACATCTGGCCTCCGGAAGAATCGGCAATAAATCTCTGGCGCTTTTGAGATAGAGCCTTAAGGGAGAAGCACCAGTAGTCATGACATAAGCGGAATCATATACAAAGCCGACAAAGACTATTCCACGCACAGTGAGCAGACCTTGAGGCCACAGACTATTCCAGCAGAGATAGCAGTACTAGAGGCCACAGACTATTCCAGCAGAGATAGCAGTACTAGAGGCCACAGACTATTCCAGCAGAGATAGCAGTACTAGAGGCCACAGACTATTCCAGCAGAGATAGCAGTACTAGAGGCCACAGACTATTCCAGCAGAGATAGCAGTACTAGAGGCCACAGACTATTCCAGCAGAGATAGCAGTACTAGAGGCCACAGACTATTCCAGCAGAGATAGCAGTACTAGAGGCCACAGACTATTCCAGCAGAGATAGCAGTACTAGAAGCCACAGACTATTCCAGCAGAGATAGCAGTACTAGAGGCCACAGACTATTCCAGCAGAGATAGCAGTACTAGAAGCCACAGACTATTCCAGCAGAGATAGCAGTACTAGAAGCCACAGACTATCCCAAGGAGCGAGAGCAGCTCTTAGAGGCCACAGATGGAGGGTAGAGACCCAGGTGTGCCACAGAGATACAAGCCAATACACGTCGAGTGAGCGAGCAGTGAACAGTGACTACACTTAACGAAGAGATGGTCTTGGGGAATCCAATTAAGAGCTTCAAGAGCCCTCGTGCATGTGATGGTGTGGTCGAGGGCAGGGGCGGTGCGGCCAGAACCAGGAATAGGCAATGATACACGATACTCTTGATAACATGTACGAGTCGGGATTTGAAACCCAAATGAGTGCTTTTAGCTGCCCATTAAACATACACAGGGTGAGGACAATATGGGGAAGTCCTCGACTAGAATTCCTCGTCTGGACGAAGCAGAAAATTTAAAACCGTGATACCACAGAGACACAATATGAGAAGTCTTTATACTCGTCGATGCAGAACTGGCAACAGGAGAGATGTAGCACTCTGACGCAGTAGACAAACATAGCGTGAGTAACAGACCTGTTTAGCGTGAGCAACAGGCCTGTTTAGCGTGAGCAACAGGCCTGTTTAGCGTGAGCAACAGGCCTGTTTAACGTGAGCAACAGGCCTGTTTAACGTGAGCAACAGGCCTGTTTAACGTGAGCAACAGGCCTGTTTAGCGTGAGCAACAGGCCTGTTTAACGTGAGCAACAGGCCTGTTTAACGTGAGCAACAGGCCTGTTTAACGTGAGCAACAGGCCTGTTTAACGTGAGCAGCAGGCCTGTTTAACGTGAGCAACAGGCCTGTTTAACGTGAGCAACGGGCCTGTTTAACGTGAGCAACGGGCCTGTTTAACGTGAGCAACGGGCCTGTTTAGCGTGAGCAACGGGCCTGTTTAACGTGAGCAACGGGCCTGTTTAACGTGAGCAACGGGCCTGTTTAGCGTGAGCAACGGGCCTGTTTAACGTGAGCAACAGGCCTGTTTAACGTGAGCAACAGGCCTGTTTAGCGTGAGCAATAGGCCTGTTTAGCGTGAGCAACAGGCCTGTTTAGCGTGAGCAACAGGCCTGTTTAGCGTGAGCAACAGGCCTGTTTAGCGTGAGCAACAGGCCTGTTGAGGTTGTTACAGTTGTGTAGCGTAAGTGTTGCTTATGACTAATGGTGGCTCACAGCCACAAGGAGACTACCCTCATACCTATACAGAAACATGGGCCTGGCAAGTTATCTCGGGCCTGGCCTCGGCGAGTAGAACAACTCTAGAAACCCTCAACAGGTATGCCAGGAGCTGGTGCGTGTGTGAGGTACACGGGCACTACCCGGCAGCCCTACACCTCACCTTCTCAAACTCCTCAAGCCCCTCTCCACTCCCTCCAAGCCCTCCCCACCCCACTCCAAACCCCTCTCCACCCCCTTCAAGCCCTCTCCACCCCCTCCAATCCCTCTCCATCTTCCTCCAAGCCCTCTCCCCCCCCCCCCACCAAGCTCTCTCCACCCCTCTCCAACCTCCTATCCAAGCCCCTTCCAACCCCCGCCATCCAAATTCTCTCTACCTATCAACTTCTTAATGTCTACATCCTTATTTCTCTCAACTTCTCAATCCCCTAAACCTCACAATCGGGCCCTCCCTTCAGTCACTATATCCGCCTCAAAAGAAGGCCAAATACTATATGAAGACCTAAACAGGGCGCAATGTTGATCAGCGTAATGGCTATTGGAATTCAATACGAGCAAGTGTAAGGTGATGAAATAGGAAGGAGTGAGAGGAGACGAGCTGGACAGCGAAGGGGAGCCATCTTAAGACCAAGACTTAGGAGCAGATATGGCAACAAATGTTGCCTCAAAGACACAAACAAACAATATAACGTCAGTGACATAAATCGAAACTGAAGAACTTTAGAACCGTTTTAAAAAAACTCAATAAAGAGGCATTCAGATCATTGTACTCCACGTACGTAAGAGCAGTTCTAGAGCATGCAGCTCTGGCGTGAAGCCACCACCTCAAAAAGCACATCCGTAGACTTAGTTATAGAGGTTTTCAACTAGGCTTGTTACAGAACTACTCGGGGTCGGAACGAAGAAAAGTTGAAGGAGCTGGATTAACAACGCTAGAAAATTTGAGAGAGAGAGAGAATAATTCACGAAATATTCCGTGGGAATTAAAAGGGTTGGCCGGGATAAAATGTTCACAGTGCACATTAACATCTCGAGAGAAGTATATACGTAATAAAAGAAAACTTCACAAAATATATATTAGAAGAAAAATGGATTCATTGCATGACTCGCAGGAGGAAAGTCGGAATCCAGGAGCTGAAGCTCGATCTTGCGAGCACAAACAGGTGAAAGCCCGCGCGTACACAATATTTTATTGCTAGAAGTTGTGTTCATGACAAGAAAAAATATATATTTGGAAAGGTTTGAGCAATATTTTTACATTTCTCTGTGAACTGACAGAATAAAAGTAAAAATCTGTGTCGACAATTTAATGTTTCATTCACCATTATAAAGGTGAAAAATATTTAATTCTGCCTGTGTGCTTGTGTTCGGAAATAATGGGAAGGGGAGGGATGGCACAGGAGGGGTGGAAGGGGGAGGTGTAAATAATTAGGAGGGGCAGAGGGTGAGCGGAAATAAAAGCGGAATGAGAAAGGGAAAGAGAAACAGAGGAGAGGATGAGATAAGGACGGAGAGAGAGAGAGAGAGAGAGAGAGAGAGAGAGAGAGAGAGAGAGAGAGAGAGAGAGAGAGAGAGAGCGCCGCTACCATACGATAAGTACCTATACAAAAGGTTTGAACATATAAATATATACATATGTTACAAATAAAAAAAAATAATAAAGACAATGAATAAATTGGGTCAATCACAAATAGGGGAACTGACAACCTCTACACCACACACCCAACATGGAGACGTGTGGAAGCTGCTGTAAGTCACTTCGGAAGAGTGGTGTAGGGATTGTATGTAACATTTCTAACACAATACTTCACTTGAGTTGTACAGAATTACCTACACACTGTGCAAACAATCAAGGTACCTACTGGATCTGTCACAATAATAGACTGATATGAGAAAACATCTCCTAACTAGAAAGCTGAGAGCAATACTGAGAAAGCTGAGAGCAATACTGAGAAAGATGAGAGCAATACTGAGAAAGATGAGAGCAATACTGAGAAAGATGAGAGCAATACTGAGAAAGATGAGAGCAATACTGAGAAAGATGAGAGCAATACTGAGAAAGATGAGAGCAATACTGAGAAAGATAAGAGCAATACTGAGAAAGAATGCAGAAACGGAGGAGGACAAAAAACAGACTACCCTAAAACAGAGGTGGCCAAGACACACACAGGTATAAATAACCAAGAATAAAATCACAAATGAAAATATCTGCAAATATTATGCAAGAGGAATGTTGCAGACACGGGTCCAAGGGCACATAATGCATATTTATGCATCCCCGAAAATGCTGAACCATATTAGGGAGGGGTAAATGTCGCTTTGGAACATAGTGCAGGTATTTCCTCCCTAAACTATGCAAACATTTCCTCCCTAAACTATGCAAACTCTCAATGAGAGAAAATTCTATGATCTTCAGTGCCCTGATTTCCATGTGAGGTACACAGCACTATAGGAGAGAGAAGGTCCAATATAATAACCCTGCAAGTATTTTAGAGGGAGACAGAGAGAGAGAGAGAGAGAGAGAGAGAGAGAGAGAGAGAGAGAGAGAGAGAGAGAGAGAGAGAGAGAGAGAGAGAGAGAGAGAGAGAGAGAGAGAGAGAGAGGAACAGGTAGACACAAATGCTACAGGAGTACGGATGGGGAGGGGAAAATAGCCAAGACTGGACAACAATTCGTCATCAGGCACACACACACACATTACACCTCCCAACTCCACAGAAACTACCACACTTCCAAGCACCAGTGCCACTACCAAAACTGGACGAACCATTGCCAAAAGAGCACACCCTGGATCAGGGGGGGAGAACTATCTTCAGAAGTGACCCATCAGAAGTAGGGTAGTTTTAGGGTAGTCAGAAGAACCCATCAGAAGTGACACGTAATGTGGAAAAATAATTCATATTTGCAAACATACAAGGCCTTAAGTCAAAATCAAGACATATATTTAAGTTCATAAATGGCCTTCTAGTAGAGTCGAATTCAGTATTTGGGGCATTCACGGAAACTCATGCGAAAGAATACATGGATAACGAAATCTGGATTACAAATTATAATTTGTATAGATGTGATAGAGAAATCAGGTCAAATGGAGGAGTAGGTCTGTATATTAAAGAGGATCTGGTACGCAGTAAACCTAAACAGGAAGGTCGAAGGAATAGAGAGACGTTGAAGCGATCATACGAATCTGAGGAAATAGAATTGGAACAGAAAGCTATACAGGAGATGAAGAAAAATCCAAAATATTTTTTCACATATGCAAAATCAAAACCATTACCAACACTGCTATCATTCCCATCGCTGCCACCACCAACACTGCTATCATTCCCATCGCTGCCACCACCACCACCACCACCAACACAGCTATCATTCCCATCGCTGCCACCACCACCACCACCACCAACACTGCTATCATTCCCATCGCTGCCACCACCACCACCACCACCAACACAGCTATCATTCCCATCGCTGCCACCACCACCACCAACACAGCTATCATTCCCATCGCTGCCACCACCACCACCAACACTGCTATCATTCCCATCGCTGCCACCACCACCACCAACACGGCTATCATTCCCATCGCTGCCACCACCACCACCAACACAGCTATCATTCCCATCGCTGCCACCACCACTGTTAATCCCGACATGATGGTGTGCCCGTGACTCCTGGGGCCAGGAAGCAGCACCAGGGGGCGGGCAAGGTGTTCAAGGAGATGTATTACGCAAAACATGAAATTGCTCTCCAAATGTACTCACTAGAAAGGAGACGAGAGAGATATCAAATAATATACACCTGGAAGATACTGGAGGGACAGGCCCAAATCTACACAGTAAAATAACAACATACTGGAGTGAACGATACGGAAGAAAATGCAGAATAGAACCAGTGAAGAGCAGAGGTGCCATTGGCACAGAGAACACTGTATAAGCATCCACGGTTGTTCAACGTCCTCCCAGCGAGCAAAATAATATTGCCGGGAACAACTGTGGACATCTTCAAGAGAAAACTAGACATTTGTTTTTTTTTCAAGGAGTGCCGGACCAACCGGGCTGTGGTGGATATGTGGGCCTGCGGGCCGCTCCAAGCAACAGCCTGGTGGACCAAACTCTCATAAGCCAAGCTTGGCCTCGGGCGGGTTTGCTTGCTACCAACAGGTATCAAGCAGGTAACAGTTGAGAACGCCAAGGGCCCTTACGCTATTTGACCCGTCATCGTTAAATAGCCGGTAACGGGAGAAGTGCCATTGACAAATACATTCGTTTTACAAGCAAAACTCGAATTAAATTCGTCTATACGTGAGGGAACAAAATTATTTAATGACCACGAAGTGCAACAGTTGCGGGAGGAGAGTTGCCAGCGCGGCATTATAATCCCCCACGTTACTTTCCTCCCCAGTTGCCTCTCTGTTCTCACAATAATGTATCGTGGGAAATAAAAGCGTCCTTTATGGCGCAACATTTGTTATAGCCTCGGGACCGCATCCTTTTGAAGCTATTCCTGCTCTAATTTTTGTGTTTTCTGGCTAATTAACAGAGAAAGAATTATTAATTGTTATTTAAATGCTAATGAAGACTTGATAATTTGTCAATATTGTACAGTTGGGAATGGTTTCCCAGCCCGGAGGATTACTGTGGCCCTTGGGCACACGTGTGTGTGTGTGTGTGTGTGTGTGTGTGTGTGTGTGTGTGTACTCACCTAATTGTACTCACCTAGTTGTGTCTGCAGGATCGAGCATTGACTCTTGGATCCCGCCTTTCGAGCATCGGTTGTTTACAGCAATGACTCCTGTCCTATTTCCCTATCATACCTGGTTTTAAAATTATGAATAGTATTTGCTTCCACAACCTGTTCCTGAAGTGCATTCCATTTCCCCACTACTCTCACGCTAAAAGAAAACTTCCTAACATCTCTGTGACTCATCTGAGTTTCAAGCTTCCATCCATGTCCTCTCGTTCTGTTACTATTCCGTGTGAACATTTCGTCTATGTCCACTCTGTCAATTCCTCTGAGTATCTTATACGTTCCTATCATGTCCCCCCTCTCCCTTCTTCTTTCTAGTGTCGTAAGGCACAGTTCCCTCAGGCGCTCTTCATACCCCATCCCTCGTAGCTCTGGGACGAGTCTCGTTGCAAACCTCTGAACCTTTTCCAGTTTCATTATATGCTTCTTCAGATGGGGACTCCATGATGAGGCGGCATACTCTAAGACTGGCCTTACGTAGGCAGTGTAAAGCGCCCTAAATGCCTCCTTACTTAGGTTTCTGAATGATGTTCTAACTTTTGCCAGTGTAGAGTACGCTGCTGTCGTTATCCTATTAATATGTGCCTCAGGAGATAGATTAGGTGTTACGTCCACCCCCAGGTCTCTTTCACGCGTCGTTACAGGTAGGCTGTTCCCCTTCATTGTGTACTGTCCCTTTGGTCTCCTATCTCCTAGTCCCATTTCCATAACTTTACATTTGCTCGTGTTGAATTCTAGTAGCCATTTCTCTGACCATCTCTGCAATCTGTTCAGGTCCTCTTGGAGGATCCTGCAATCCTCATCTGTCACAACTCTTCTCATCAACTTTGCATCATCCGCATCCGCATCATCATGTGTGTGTGTGTGTGTTTGTGTGTGTGTGTGTGTGTGTGTGTGTGTGTGTGTGTGTGTGTGTGTGTGTGTGTATGTATGTATGTATGTATGTATGTATGTATGTATGTATGTATTTACTATTTGTATCTGCAGACGCGAGCCATTAACTCTTCGTCCCCGCTTTTCTAACCAATTTATTTTTACCCTATTATGTCTGCTAAATATATTTCTCTTTTACACTCTCACGCTCACACACACACACACACACACACACACACACACACACACACACACACACACACACACACACACACACACACACACACACACACACACATATTTTCCCAGGAAGCAGTCCCTAGCAGCTCTCTCATTCCCAGGTACCTATTTACTGCTAGGTGAACAGGGTGAAAGATCACCAGGGTGAAAGATACTCTGCCCATTTGTTTCTGTCTCGGCCAGAAATCGCACCCAGGTCCGTGGAGTCTGAATTATGAACCCTCTGTGCTTAGGGGCTACCAAGGCATCAGTAATTCCGTGTTGACTATGAGGATTTTACGTGTGATTGATTGATTGATTGACAGATTAAGCCACCCAAGATGTGGCACGGGCATGAATATCCCGTAAAAGGATTTGCGTTTTATTGCGGCCTGGGTTACATAGGCCTAGATTAGCCTGGGCGTGACTTAGAAAAATGCCGCCATGGGCAAGACTGCTGGTCTCCATAACGAGAGCTCTCGTCTTTAATTGAGGAGCAACAGGGAGAGAGAGCGCGCTAGCTGGCAGCTCAGTCGGCAAACAAGTCTGTCGAACTGTCGCTGGTTAAACAAGTTGTTTATGAAACAGGAGCAACGGTCATTCATTAACGATTCTCTGGAATCCTGTGGAGGCGTACATAGCTGTATTCACCTAGTTGTGATTGCGGGGGTTGAGCTCTGGCTCTTTGGTCCCGCCTCTCAACTGTCAATCAACTAATGTACACGTTCCTGAGCCTACTGGGCTCTATCATATCTACTCTTGAAGCTGTGTGTGTGTGTACTCACCTAGTTGTGTCTGCAGAATCGAGCATTGACTCTTGGATCCCGCCTTTCGAGCATCGGTTGTTTACAGCCATGACTCCTGTCCCATTTCCCTATCATACCTGGTTTTAAAATTATGAATAGCATTTGCTTCCTCCAAGGAAGCAAATATTCTCCTCCGTGGCCAGTGTGTGTGTGTGTGTGTGTGTGTGTGTGTGTGTGTGTGTGTGTGTGTGTGTGTGTGTGTGTGTGTGTGTGTGTGTGTGTGTGTGTGTGTGTACTCACCTAATTGTACTCACCTAATTGTGCTTGCTGGGGTTGAGCTCTGGCTCTTTGGTCCCGCCTCTCAACCGTCAATCAACTGGTGTATAGATTCCTGAGCCTATTGGGCTCTATCATATCTACATTTGAAACTGTGTATGGAGTCAGCCTCCACCACATCACTTCCTAATGCATTCCATTTACTAACTACTCTGACACTGAAAAAGTTCTTTCTAACGTCTCTGTGGCTCATTTGGGTACTCAGCTTCCACCTGTGTCCCCTTGTTCGCGTCCCACCAGTGTTGAATAGTTCATCCTTGTTTACCCGGTCGATTCCCCTGAGGATTTTGTAGGTTGTGATCATGTCCCCCCTTACTCTTCTGTCTTCCAGTGTCGTGAGGTGCATTTCCCGCAGCCTTTCCTCATAACTCATGCCTCTTAGTTCTGGGACTAGTCTAGTAGCATACCTTTGGACTTTTTCCAGCTTCGTCTTGTGCTTGACAAGGTACGGGCTCCATGCTGGGGCCGCATACTCCAGGATTGGTCTTACATATGTGGTGTACAAGATTCTGAATGATTCCTTACACAGGTTCCTGAACGCCGTTCTGATGTTAGCCAGCCTCGCATATGCCGCAGACGTTATTCTCTTTATGTGGGCTTCAGGAGACAGGTTTGGTGTGATATCAACTCCTAGATCTTTCTCTCTGTCTGTTTCATTAAGTACTTCATCTCCTATTCTGTATCCTGTGCCTGGCCTCCTGTTTCCACTTCCTAGTTTCATTACTTTGCATTTACTCGGGTTGAACTTCAACAGCCATTTGTTGGACCATTCACTCAGTCTATCCAGGTCATCTTGTAGCCTCCTACTATCATCCTCTGTTTCAATCCTCCTCATAATTTTTGCATCGTCGGCAAACATTGAGAGGAACGAATCTATACCCTCTGGGAGATCATTTACATATACCAGAAACAGTATAGGTCCAAGGACTGACCCCTGCGGGACTCCACTTGTGACGTCTCGCCAATCTGAGACCTCACCCCTCACACAGACTCGTTGTCTCCTGTTGCTTAGGTATTCCTCTATCCACCGGAGTACCTTCCCTCTCACTCCAGCCTGCATCTCCAACTTTCGCACTAGCCTCTTGTGTGGCACTGTATCAAAGGCTTTCTGACAATCCAAAAATATGCAGTCTGCCCACCCTTCTCTTTCTTGCCTTATTTTTGTTGCCTGGTCGTAGAATTCAAGTAACCCTGTGAGGCAGGACCTGCCATCCCTGAACCCATGTTGATGCTGTGTTACAAAGTTCCTTCGCTCCAGATGCTCCACTAGTTTTTTTCGCACAATCTTCTCCATCAGCTTGCATGGTATGCAGGTTAGGGACACTGGCCTGTAGTTCAGTGCCTCCTGTCTATCCCCTTTCTTGTATATCGGGACTACGTTAGCTGCTTTCCAAATATCTGGCAGTTCCCCTGTTGCCAGTGATTTGTTATACACTATGGAGAGTGGTAGGCTCAGTTCTCTTGCTCCTTCCTTTAGAACCCAAGGGGAGATTCCATCTGGGCCTATAGCCTTTGTCACGTCCAACTCTAGTAAACACTTCCTTACTTCCCCACTGGTAATCTCAAACTCTTCCAGTGGTTCCTGGTTGGTTCCAGTGGTTCCTGTGTGTGTGTGTGTGTGTGTGTGTGTGTGTGTGTGTGTGTGTGTGTGTGTGTGTGTGTGTGTTCACCTATTTATACTCGCCTATTTGTGCTTGCGGGAGTTGAGCTTTGGCTCTTTGGTTCCGCCTCTCAAATGTTAATCAACAGTGTGTGTGTGTTTACCTACCTTTTGACTACCTTGTGGAGGTTCCGTGGGTCAACTTTCCCACTGTCCGGTCCCGTTGGTCGTCTGGTCAACCAGGCTGTTGGGCGCGGCTGTTCGCAGCATGACGTATGAGTCACAGCCTGATTGATCAAGTATCCTTTGGAGGCGTTTGTAGAGTTGCCTCTTGAGCACTGTGAGAAGGCGACCAGTTACTACCCTTATGTGTAGCGGGAGTGTTGAAAAGTTTAGAGCCGTGATGTTGATAGTTCTCCCTCAATGTATCTATTGTACCTTTGGTTTTCAACGGAGGTATTTTGTACCATAGAGCAAGTGGCCACCATAGAGCAAGTGGCCACCATAGAGCAAGTGGCCACCATAGAGCAAGTGGCCACCATAGAGATGAGTGGCCACCATAGAGGGAGTGGCCACCATAGAGCGAGTGGCCACCATAGAGATGAGTGGCCGCCATAGAGGGGGTGGCCACCATAGAACAAGTGGCCACTATAGAGCGGGTGGCCACTATAGAGCGGATGGCCACTATAGAGCGGGTGGCCACCATAGAGCGGGTGGCCACCATAGAGCGGGTGGCCACCATAGAGCAAGTGGCCACCATAGAGATGAGTGGCCACTATAGAGCGGGTGGCCACTATAGAGCGGGTGGGTATCAACTGTGCTCCAGTCTAACTTAATTAAAATGTTCACTTGCATTCGTGTGTGATGTTACAATATCAGGAAGCTGTAAAATATTAACTGAATCCTGCCACGCCAACTGTTTTCACGTGATGTTATTTACGTGTGCACATTTGGAACTAATCCCTCTGACATTTTCCATGTGTAGATTATTATGTATCTCGCTTGTACTCTAGAGAATGCAGATTTAGATCTCTTAATCAGTCACCAGAATTTAGTCGTTTAATAGTATTTTTACTACTTAGATTAATGTACTGACTTCTTTCTCACGCTTCTCACGCCGACGACCTAATGTATAGGGAGCAAAACTAAGCAAATATTGCGTCAGCCAGAAAAATGATAGGATGGATTACGAGAACCTTCAAATCCAGGGACCCCATCACAATGGTTGTACTTTTCAAATCACTTGTGCTGTCCTGTCTTGAGTACTGCTTGGTACTCACTTTCCTTTTAAGAGCAGGAGAGATTGCTGAAATAGAGGAAATACAGAGAATATATACTGCACGCATAGACGCGATAAAGCAACTAAATTATTGGGATCGTCTCAAAGCTCTCCAAATGTACTCACTAGAAAGGAGACGAGAGAGATACCAAATAATATACACATGGAAAATACTGGAAGGCCAGGGCCCAAATCTACACAGTAAAATAACAACATACTGGAGTGAACGATATGGAAGAAAATGCAGAATAGAACCAGTGAAGAGCAGAGGTGCCATAGGCACAATCAGAGAACTCTGTATAAACATCAGAGGTCCGCGGTTGTTCAACAGCCTCCCAGAGAGTATAAGAAATATTGCCGGAGCAACCGTGGACATCTTCAAGAGGAAACTAGATTTTCTAAAAAAAAAAGTGCCAGACCAACCGGGCTATGCTGGGTATATAGGCCTACGGGCCGCGCCAAGCAACAGCCTGGTGGACCAAACTCTCACAAGTCAAGCCTGGCCTCGGGCCGGGCTTGGGGAGTAGAAAAACTCCCAGAACCCCATCAAGCAGGTTATCATATTTACATTTAAAACTATGAATCGAATTATCTTCAACGACTTCTACATCTAACCTGTTCTACTTATTGACAGCTCTGACACTGAAAACGTTATTTCTGACGTCTTTATGACGCATTTGCGTCTCTAGTTTCCACACATGATCCATCGTTCTGCTGTTCCTAGGTTTGAATAATGCTGCTTTGTCTATCTTAGCAGTTTCCATTAGAATCTTGTATGTTGTTATCATGTCTCCACTGTCTCTCCTTTCCTTCAGTGCGGCGATGTTCAGTTCCCTCAGTCTTTCCTCATAGCATAAGCACTACAACTTAGGAAAGAGTTTTGTTGTATATCTCTGGACCTTTTTCAGTTTCTCCTTGTCCTTTTTCAGGTAAGGACAAGTATGCATCCCCCATACTGGGGATGCATACGCAAGTGTGGGTCTCATCTTCGCTGTATATAGGGCCCGGAAAGCCCATTTCTCCAGATGTCTGAAGGATACACGGGTGAAATCCAGCATGTTGTATGTAGCGTGTTGATATTATGCTAATGTGGGCTTAAGGTATCAGATTTGGGGTTATGTCAACTCCCAGGTCTGTCTCCTTTTCTCATTGATGAATCTGTCTTCCATTCATCCTACACTGCTGCACAGGCCTTTGCACGCCTTCTCCAATCCTCATAACTTTGCATTTGGCTGGGTTAAACTCTTAACAGCCATTAACCCAGCCAAATGCAAAGTTAAGAGGATTGAAGGAGTGTAGTGGAACCAGTGTCAACAGTACTGACAGGACCCACTGGCAGTATCAGTGTCTACGGAGGTCTAGTGCTGTGGCCCAAGTACTGGCCGTGCTGTACGTGTTGCGTTACATGTGAACTTCTCTTACGTCTCCTACTTATATAGAATCTTGCACTTTAAAGGTGTGGGTGGAGGAGGCTTCCACAACTTCTTCCCTTAGTGCACTCCACTTATTGACCACCGTACAGGGTACCAGTATTTCCTTACATATCTTCAGCTCCTTTGAGTTTCCACTTGCGTCTCCTTATCCTATTGTCTCTGAATTTGAAGACGCTATCCTTTTAAAAACACGCTATGTCTTTTTCCCTTAGATCTTGTATGTTGTGATCATATCCCCTCGGTTTCTAAGGTTTTTAACGTTACCTTGCGTTGGTTCCGAGGGTCATCGTTCTCGCGGCCCGGTCTCTAATCAGACCATTAGGTTGGTGGTCTGGTCAGCCAGGCTGCTAAACGCAGATGCTTAGTAGGACGGATAATTCACAGCCTGGGTGATCAAGGGAAGGGAATCATCAGGGGAACGCGCCAAGCCATTACAGCTATATAGCACTGGGAAGGAGTCAGGATAAGGATTTGGGATGTGACGAGGGGAAGGAATGGAAGGAATCCCTGGCTGGCATACAGTAGTCCCTGGCTGGCATACAGTAGTCCCTGGTTGGCATACAGTAGTCCCTGGCTGGCATACAGTCAGAAATTCTCCTAAAGTTACAAAACGTCATGAAAAACGTTTATTGAAAGTTTTCTCTCCTAACCTTACCGAGTGAGCCAGAGGACTCAAACAGAAAACGGGACAGTACGTCACTTTCGTGAGCCGATTTCATTTCAAATTACGTCCAATTTTGGCCATAGTGCGCATACGAGCGAAAAGCGACGCTATTTTTAAGAGGACTGGTTGGTCAAACAACCTGGTTGACCAGTCTAGCAACCAGGAGGCCTCGTCGGGGACCGGGCCGCGGGGACGCTAAGCCCCGGAAACATCGGGCGGTAACCTCAAGGTAAGGCTGGCATACAGTTGACCCTGACTGGCATACAGTGATACCCAACTAAATTACAGCCGGAAGTTACAACGCTTTGGTTTGGTTGGGTTAGGCTTTTTTTTTTTTTTAGCTTGGTTAGGCCAACTTTGATAACCTGGTTCAGTGAAAGATCGTGTACCTAACTTACTAAAAGGCAGACAAATTAAACATTTGTCATATCATTAGGTTGCGCAGACACACACAGATAGACACAGACACACAGACAGACCTTAAACAGCAACTGTGGTCCAGTGGTACCAACACGAGGGAACAGTTACGGGGGGGGGGGGCAATACGACCAATGTAAAGGTTCCCATTCTCTGAGACAGTTGGTACCGCTGCGATCTGCCCGGCCTGCGAGCGCGCCAGACAACGTCGCCTGATTGGTTGTGGAGCTAATGGAACTTTAATCTTATTGGCCGTTGGGATTTTAGGATTGCGTTTCATTAACGTTAACGACAGTGAGGTGGAATCCTGTTTGTTCGTTGGTGTTTGTGATTCGCTTTAGAGATTGATGGTAAAAATATGATTCCACTTGGCATTTAGATGGGGTTTAATTGTCCCCCCCCCTAGCTGTTAGGCTTGATGAGTATGTCACGTGATGGAAGTGGACAAAGCTTGTCTTTATAGTTGAGACCAATTACACCGGATGTGACGCCATCACTGCACGCACGAGCGAGCAAGCGCGCGCCCACAACCTCCCCCCCTCCGCCCCCACTCCCCCTTTACTCTGTCTGGCTCTCTCTTTTTTAACAGGCGGGTCCAGGGGCTCTCTAGACCACTTGTGACGCCTGCTAGAGCTTAGAGCTCTCCTCTCCTTAGAGCTCTTAGTAAGGTTTTCCCTCCTAGCTCTGTCTCTGTCTGTCTCTCTGTCTGTCTCTCTGTCTGTCTCTCTGTCTGTCTTCTGTCTGTCTCTCTGTCTGTCTCTCTGTCTGTGTCTCTGTGTCTCTGTGTGTCTGTGTCTCTCGCTCTCAGCAAGGTCTGGAACACTGGACAAAGCGGTAAAATGTCAAAATATAAATTATGAGAGGAGGAAGACCTACCTGTACTGGCAGTAGCTGTGGGAGAGGAGCGGGTCAGGCAGTGAAAGTTCCCCGTCTGGTGGGATGGGAAGATGAGACGGGGGAAGGGGGAGAGAGGAAAGGTACCTGGGGGGATGGAGCCAGAGGGAGGGGGGGAGGGGGAGGTACTAGAGTTGTGTGTGTAAAGCCTTAACCTAGAGTCATAATGTGCTCACAGAGCGCTTGTTCTCCTTAAATAAGCACTGTGTATACAGGGCCGTTAAGTAGAGTGCTGTAAGTACCGATGGTTACTTACAGCACTCTACTTAACGGCCCTGTACAGTGGTATAGTAAGGGGGGGGGGCGTCCCACACCTCTAAATTGTTGATGTCTGTTGTGTACTTAGAGCTGTGTGGTGCCAGTTTGGTGTGTCCCCAGCCTTAACCTGGTCATCGTTACATCAATTTCTCTGCTTTTATATCTGACATGTTTCCAAGTTTCCCATTTTCTTGTTTATGGACCCATAGTATAAAGGTGAGCATGACTTTTCCATTTGATTACAAAGTGTTGGGTGATGGTATTTTTGAAGGCTCCTTAACGTGCAAAATGGGGAATTGGGGAGTGAGTCAGGCGCAGTCACAGTGAGAGGTTGTGTTAGCTGGAGCTCCGATTGTAGTAATATTATTATAGCAATACTGGAAGGATTAGTGAAGGAACCAGAACAGACACCCTAAATTGTGTGTAGGGGCTACCCCACACACACAGTTTAGTCCTGTACTGTGTTCACGGCTGTAGTGTATCTGGTGGCTGGTGAGTAAGGTCCTGTGGGTGACCTTTATGACCCTACACAGGTTGATAGGACCTTAAGGCCCAAGACCGACCCAAGCAGTGGTGCTCACATACCTTGACACCCACTAGACGCTCTGCCAACACTCCAGCAACCAGGAGGCCTGGTCGAGGACCGGGCCGCGGGGACGTTGAGCCCCGAAATCAACGCAGGGGGGTAACGGCAAGGTAACGCAAGCTGCAAACGTTGCCTGAAGACCCGGGCCGACCCGCCCACTCCGATAATAGGTCGCGGGTTGCACGTTGCAGTAACCAGCCACACGACTGCAACTATCAGCAGTGACCCCCTTCCCTATTGATCCGATTTCTATGCATCAGACTCGATAGGTTAGGCGGGTTGCTTAGGTTCGGACATTTCTGGTTGGGTTAGAAGGCTGGATTTTATACGTAGTGGCAGATCAAGAAAACTGGCGTCTCGCTCAGATGTGGTCGGTTGAGTGCTGGTGTGGGCAGGTACCACCTGTATAGACCTGGTGGGTTATCACCTTACCTTGCCATGATTTCGGGGCTCAACGTCCCCACGGCCCGGTCCTCGACCGGACCTCCTGGTTGCTGGAGTGATCAACCAGGCTGTTGGACTGCGAGCAGCCGCGTCCAATAACCTCCTGGTATTATAAGTTGCAGTAGTGCTGCTGGGGGAGGGACCTGTGTGTGGGACTGGGGGGAGGGACCTGTGTGTGGGACTGGGGGAGGGACCTGTGTGTGGGACTGGGGGGGAGGGACCTGTGTGTGGGACTGGGGGGAGGGACCTGTGTGTGGGACTGGGGGGAGGGACCTGTGTATGGGACTAGGGGGAAGGGACCTGTGTGTGGGACTGGGGGGGAGGGATCTGTGTGTGGGACTGGGGGGGAAGGACCTGTCTGTGGGACTGGGGGGAAGGGACCTGTGTGTGGGACTGGGGGGAAGTGACCTGTCTGTGGGACTGGGGGGGGAAGGACCTGTCTCTGGGACTGGGGGGAAGGGACCTGTGTGTGGGACTGGGGGGAAGGGACCTGTGTGTGGGACTAGGGGGAAGGGACCTGTGTGTGGGACTGGGGGGAAGGGACCTGTCTGTGGGACTGGGGGGAAGGGACCTGTCTGTGGGACTGGGGGGAAGGGACCTGTCTGTGGGACTGGGGGGAAGGGACCTGTCTGTGGGACTGGGGGGAAGGGACCTGTCTGTGGGACTGGGGGGAAGGGACCTGTCTGTGGGACTGGGGGAGGCATCTCTCGCCACAACAAGAGTGTCTACCTTAAGAAAACTGAGCATCACAACAAGAGGTGAGGACAAAGGCTGGGCGGATCTTTGTGCTTGACTCAGAGGGCGACAGGAAGATGGTGGTGGGTGTGAAGGTCTTGTTCCATCGTCTAGCGGCGGGTCAGACTCTCCACACTGATGGTATACTTGTAGCGTGTCCTACACTCTTGTAACAGGTGTTAAGTGTCCTCATATCTGAGGCACAGTTGCCAGGCTCTATGCTGCCTTCTTCCCTGCAAGACAAAGGAAGGTTACAATTGGTCAATTGGTTCGTCATCTATTTTGTGTTGGTTACCTGGGGATATGCGCGAGTGGGCCCTAAGCCTCTAGCTGGCCGCCGTGCTGATCACGTCAGTGTTACTTAAACTGTCGGTGAGATTGGGAGCGTTTGTGGAGGTGCTCAACTACCCCGGACTCCCACTACTCCCACTCTCAGGGTACTCTTCTTGTTGACCTCCTGTACACGCTCCCTCCAGTGTCTCTCTACATTTCTAACGTTCGTTCACCTTTCTAATTTCCACTTATGTTCCCTCGTCCTGTCTTCCTCTTTAAAGAGGCTGTTCTGGTTCACCTTGCATATGTCCCTCAGTATTTTGTATGTAATGATCATATCCCCATCTTTAATCTGGTCTCATTACCTAAATCATCTTGATCCAAGTATAAGTTGTGCTCCGAGCATCTGCACTTATATTTTGAGGCAGGGCTTCCGTGCCGGTGCTACATACTATAATAATAGTCTCCCATGTATGGGGGGGGGTAACATTCAAGCTTCAGATAATATAACAGATATTAACACGAACTCAGAAGACCTTGAAAGAGAAAGTGACAGCATGCCCATGTACTCAGCCCCTGGTCCTGACTCGTAGAATTCAATATTCATAAAGAAATGTAAAGTACCAGTAGTGCGAGCGTTCAGTGTAATATGGAGAAAGAGCCTGGATACAGAGAAGATACCAGCAGCACTTAAATCAGCAGATATAGCTCCTCTGCACAAGGGGGCGGGGGGGGGGGGGGTAGTAAAACTTTGGCAAAAAATTATAGACCAGTTACACTAACATCACACACACAAAAGATTTTGAAAGAGTGATTAGGAATCAAATTTCTAGTTTTATGGAAAATAATGAACTACACAACCCAGGTCAACATGGATTTAGAGCGGGAAGATCCTGTCTGTCACAGTTACTCAA
The DNA here is from genome assembly GCF_040958095.1 of Procambarus clarkii. Taxonomy (NCBI): domain Eukaryota; kingdom Metazoa; phylum Arthropoda; class Malacostraca; order Decapoda; family Cambaridae; genus Procambarus; species Procambarus clarkii. The sequence continues at coordinate 36,506,039 of NC_091170.1, forward strand.
CCACTATGACAGAATCACAAAAGCCTTAGAAGGAAAGCAAAATGCAGATGTTGTATACACAGACTTTGCAAAGGCGTTCCACAAATGTGACCATGGAGTGATAGCTCACAAAAGGAGGTCAATGGGAATAACTGGAAAAGTAGGACGGTGAATATTTAAGTTCCTCTCAAACAGAACACAAAGAGTAACAGTTAATCAAATCAAATAGTTCAAGCGCAGTTAAAAGCTCTGTACCTCAGGGTACAGTCCTTGCACCACTGCTTTTCCTTATTCTCATATCAGATATAGACAAAAATACAAGGCACAGCTTCGTGTCATCCTTTGCAGATGACACAAAAAATCAGCAGGAAAATTACCTCTGCTGAAGACATTGAAAAACTACAAGCAGATATTAATAAAGTTTCCGACTGGGCAGCAGAAAATAACATGTTTAGCAGTGATAAATTCCAGGTACTCAGATACGGTAGAAATGAGGATCTGAAACATAATACAGGGTACAAAACACAATCAAATCTGCCCATAGTAGGAAAGTAACATGTAAAGGATTTGGGAATAATGATGTCTGACGACACGTCAGAGAGTGACGGGGCGCTCCAAGCAACAGCCTGGTGGACCAAGATCTCACAAGTCAAGCCTGTCCTCGGGCCAGGCTTGGGGAGTAGAACAACTCCAGGAACCCCATCAAGCAGAGACGAAAGATGTAGATGGGTGCTGGCAATGGTGTAGGGTGTAGATGGGTGCTGGCACTAGTGTAGGGTGTAGATGGGTGCTAGTACTAGTGTAGGTGGATCCTGGCACCCCAGACCGCCAGCGTGGGCGGTAATAGTGGCACCCGGGAGGCACCGTCAGCCCTGGCCCACTAACTCCACAAAACCACTAAAGATTCCACTTTTACTAACACAAGCGCCATGACGCAACACCCAAAATCCCACACGGCCCATCTCCTCTAGTATAATTGTTCCTGGTAATGATGGTAACACTACAGCTATATAAACACTATTCAGCCTTTACAATAATGTAAGTGTTCACGAGCATGGACAGGTCGCTTTGCCAAGAGCACCAGCTCCTGGGATTTAATATTTCAAAAATAATGCGGACCGTTAGCGGCGGGTGTAACGGCTCCCACGGCCAGACGGGGGGGGGGGGGAAGGGGGGGTTCAAACTCAACGTCCGCGTGGAAAATATTCAACTATGGGAGAGTGGCCCAGTGCCATAGAGCTCTTTAGACCTGGCGACACTAGCACCAGCTGGGGTGCGTGAGGGCCTCAGCTGGGGACACCAGCACCAGCTGGGGTGCGTGAGGGCGGACTCACTCACCCGGCGGACATAACCTCATTAGCGAGAGGTGAGAGGTGGTGTTTACCTGGCAGCTGTCAAAATGGTCCTTGACGACAGCCGCAGTGGGTCTTTAACCCTTATCTTGACAGGTGGGGGTGGGGTGGGGGGTTCATACCCCACTCTTCCTAAGTCTCCTCCTCCTTCCTCCTCTCTGTATCCTGCTGCTTCTTGCACACATTCCTCTCTCACTGCTTCACTTCCTTGATTTACTTACAGGCGAAGGTTCGTACCCACTGACCACCAACACTGACGCCCCCTGACACTTCGTACCCACTGACCACCAACACTGACGCCCCCTGATACTTCGTACCCACTGACCACCAACACTGACGCCCCCTGACACTTCGTACCCACTGACCACCAATACTGACGCCCCCTGACACTGTTCGTACCCACTGACCACCAACACTGACGCCCCCTGACACTTCGTACCCACTGACCACCAACACTGACGCCCCCTGACACTTCGTACCCACTGACCACCAACACTGACGCCCCCTGACACTTCGTACCCACTGACCACCAACACTGACGCCCCCCCTGACACTTCGTACCCACTGACCACCAACACTGGACGCCCCCTGACACTGTTCGTACCCACTGACCACCAACACTGGACGCCCCCCCTGACACTTCGTACCCACTGACCACCAACACTGACGCCCCCTGACACTTCGTACCCACTGACCACCAACACTGGACGCCCCCTGACACTTCGTACCCACTGACCACCAACACTGGACGCCCCCCTGACACTTCGTACCCACTGACCACCAACACTGACGCCCCCTGACACTTCGTACCCACTGACCACCAACACTGGACGCCCCCTGACACTTCGTACCCACTGACCACCAACACTGGACGCCTCCCCCTGAGATTTCGTACCCACTGACCACCAACACTGGACGCCCCCCCTGACACTTCGTACCCACTGACCACCAACACTGGACGCCCCCCTGACACTTCGTACCCACTGACCACCAACACTGGACGCCCCCTGACACTTCGTACCCACTGACCACCAACACTGGACGCCCCCTGACACTTCGTACCCACTGACCACCAACACTGGACGCCCCCCTGACACTTCGTACCCACTGACCACCAACACTGACGCCCCCTGACACTTCGTACCCACTGACCACCAACACTGGACGCCCCCTGACACTTCGTACCCACTGACCACCAACACTGGACGCCCCCCCTGACACTTCGTACCCACTGACCACCAACACTGGACGCCCCCCTGACACTTCGTACCCACTAACCACCAACACTGGACGCCCCCTGACACTGTTCGTACCCACTGACCACCAACACTGACGCTCCTGACACTGTTCGTACCCACTGACCACCACCACCAACACTGACGCCCCCTGACACTGTTCGTACCCACTGACCACCAACACTGGACGCCCCCTGACACTTCGTACCCACTGACCACCAACACTGGACGCCCCTGACAGTGTTCGTACCCACTGACCACCAACACTGACGCCCCCTGACAGTGTTCGTACCCACTGACCACCAACACTGACGCCCCCCCCCCCCCCTGACACATGTCTGCCACGCCCTGTTGTCGTGGCAGACATGGCCACGACAACAGGGCCAGAAATAACAAGCGGTCAGAGAATAAGTATGAAATAAACAAAAAGCCTCATGGAATAAATACATGTGTTGTAATACAAATATTACGTATTTGTTCCATGAGGCATATTTCATACTTTATTCTGTGACCGCGTGTTACTTGTGGAGTGTTGTAAGCTACTCTACACGTGCTTGTACGTGCAGGGGGGGGGGGGAATAGCCTAAGCTACTCTGTCTCTTTGAGATGTATTTTTTCTTGTCTCAATAAACGTATTTGAACTTGAACTTCACACAAACTGAGTACCCACATGAGCCAGAGGGACGTTAGAAGGAACTTTTTCAGTGTTAGAGTAGTTAACGGATGGAATGCATTAGGCAGTGATGTGGTGGAGGCTGACTCTATACACAGCTTCAAGTGTAGATACGATAGAGCCCAGTAGGCTCAGGCATCTGTACACCAGTTGATTGACAGTTGAGAGGCGGGACCAAAGAGCCAAAGGTCAACCCCCGCAAGCACAAATAGGCGAGTACACACACACACACACACACACACACACACACACACACACACACACACACACACACACACACACACACACACACACACACACACACAATATGGGGGAGGAGGTGGGGGAGAAATTCCGTACTGTCGTTCAAGACCAGTTTAGAGCAGTCTAGTCTGTCTCAAGTACTGCCACACATTGTCAAGACGACGGGAGCCAAGTGCAGACCTTGTGTATTACTGCCACCACTGTGACTACGGAGGAGTCACAGTCGTGGCTCATATTACACGCAAGAACTCATATCGTGGGAGTCACACTCTCAGCCTCCTCCTACACACAAGAACACAGTCCCGGGCTTCGCGCCACATTATACACGTACAGTATTGCTTCGATACAAGTCACAGAAAAGCTGCAATTAATGATCAGGAAAATGTTGCAGTGAGCAACGGAAAGTATGATGTTCAGCGGTGGCAAAGTCCAGCTCCCTGAGAATGGGAAAAGGGAAGAACATATTGGGTAAACGATACAAAACGCAGAGCAAATCTTTTTCGTTGAACGGAAATTGTAGTTAAGAAATCTGGGAATAATGCAGTGAGACGACACGACGTCAGCGACGATAACCAGCTCATCCTCTAAAAGTTTCTGAACGCCAAAAAATGTCGTACTAAAGGGCCCTCTCCTAACCTACCTGAGAATCCAAAACAGAAAACAGGACAGTATGTCAATTCCGCGAGCCACTAACATAGTGGCTCGACGATTTTTGGCGCTAGGTAAAATATACGTCAAAATGCGATGTGTACCAACCCGCTCTATTAGGAGGACGGGTTGGTACAGCACAACGACCCTAACACCATCAACCTGGGTAGTGATTGGCTGAGGCGTTCACAACCAGGGTGCCAGGCCAGTCATGGTCCTCTCCAGAACACACAATTGAATTACGAAATTATGAGAGAAATCTCGTAATTTCAATATGGCCAAACCTGGAGAGTTAGGCACCACACCTAGGCACTGCCACACCACTTACCGGAGTGCCAGTCGCCGTGTGGTAGTGTGCACTGGACGCAGGGACGAGCATTACTGCTCACAAGCCCAGTATGTTTACTGAGATAATATAATACATCACAAAAGGCTAGAGTAGCTTAGCCTGTGTGTACCGTTGTGATAAACTGTTCACCTTCCCACCACCAAACATAAGGCATATTGCCTTAGGTCAGAAGCGAGGTGTTCCAACATGAGGAGTGTGTTCACCCCTGTTCACCTTCACTCCTGTGGTGTGCTGGGGGGGGGGGACTACTTCCCCTCCTTCTGTGAGAGTAATGAGAGGGGGTATTACTCCCCCCCCCCTTCTTTCTTGGTGGTGTTGGAGGCAGTATTGGAGGCAGAGTGTGTGGTGGTGAGGTTTAGAAAGAAGGCTGGAGTCATCCATAGACATCCATATGTGGTGAAACACATGTGAAGAACGTCTCACACACTCACAGGGGGCTGTGTGGTGTTAAAGGGAGGAGGGGAGCGTAGATCAGGGTGGGGAGAGTGGTGGCGGGGTGTTGGGTGGGGAGTGGAAGGTGGTGCGTGTTACGGGGGGAGGGGGGGGGGAAGTAGTGAAAGGTGAATGATAGTCAGCAAGTGAGGTGGTGGTGGGTAGTGTCGCTGAGATAACGAGCCGGGCCCCCTAGTTACGTCTCGCCTCGTCTCTTCTAGAGACTGTCCTCCTAGAGAGGTGGTAGTCGGTACAGTAGACATACTAGAGAGGTGGTAGTCAACGTCCTTGGGGGTTGTATTCGTCATCCTTCCTGTAGTCGTCGACGTCTTTAAGGGTAGTCGTTGAAGTCCTTGGGGGGTGGGGGGGCCGAAGAGGAGGAGGACGCGGGAGAGAATCAGTAATAGCGAGAATCCGTCTTGGATGCAAATATCCATGGAGACGTGGGATGGAAACAACAGTTGATCAGCGAAGTTGTAGAATCTGTGGTGAGAGTGACGGACACCACCTTGACCACTATCTACGTGAATGTGAACACCTGAGAGACATTAGAAATATGTGTATTATATTTATGAATATAAACTCCACATTGTTTGAGTTAGGAAAACACTATTTGTCAAATATTGATACTGTTCTTAAAAGATTTCCCCATTTTGCACCCGCAAGATAACGTAAGCTTTTAAGGGTTGATAGATGTTAATCTTCTTGTTTAAGGAGCTGTTCACTTGAGACAGTTAAGCAAGTCCCAGCTGTGTCTGGGTACAAGTGACAGGATGAACAACCCAGCGGGTTTTCTTCCTATTGGGGAGTGTTGTACATGCTGCTATGGCGGTGTGTCCACTCACAAGATGAGTGGCGCTGCCCAAAAAACTCGCCCCTCGGGGCAAAATTTAAAAAAATTCCTTGGGGAGGGGGGGGGGGTAGTAGTCGTCCTTCTAGGGAGCAATGATCACCGGATCCAGAGAGCTGTGTTGACCACACCCCTGCCCTCCTGTACCTCCAGGGTGTTGACCACACCACCCTGGAGCCACACACCACCACCCTGGAGCCACACACCACCACCCTGGAGCCACACACCACCACCCTGCAGCCACACACCACCACTCTGGAGCCACACACCACCACCCTGGAGCCACACACCACCACCCTGGAGCCACACACCACCACCCTGGAGCCACACACCACCCCTGCCCTCCTGTGAACTCTTCACCACATTGACATAAAAGATAATTCTGACCGTGAAGCCAGTTTTTGTGTTGTTGAACTCCTTGTGGGTACTCACCTAGTTGTTCTTGCTCTTACTCAAGCACAACTTCGGCTCTTTGGTCCCGCCTCTCAACTGATGTAAAGATTCCTGAGCCTACTGGGCTCTGTATATCATAACTACATTTGAAACTGTGTATGGAGTCAGCCTCAACCACACCACTTTCTTGTGCATTCCATTTACTAACTACTCTGAGACTGAAAAAGTTCTTTCTAATATCTCTGTGGCTCATTTGGGTACTCAGCTTCCACCTGTGTCCCATACGTGTTGAATAATCCACCCTTGTCTACCCTGTCAATTTCCGTCAAGTCGTCTCAGCTGGCGCCTCGCGAAGAGCCCAAATTTCTCTTGACTGGACCCAAACTCTCTTTCGCTCCACTAAGACATGAAAACTCGCTCAAATATATTTAAAAGCCTCTGGTGATATTTTAAAAGTTTTATTCGAGACTTTTCTGGTTCTTTTAAGGCTTATTTCATCAGTGTTAAATACGGTGTTATTCCATCTATGTATATGTAATATACATAGTTAGTGTGATATAACTCTGTGGCCTCGGCGGTTATAGTTATTTCCAGGTTGTGGGGCTTGTGATGTCTGGGAGGTCAAGTGGCGGCCTGCTGGTGGGCTGGCTCTGGCTCTCTGTCTCTGTCTGTCTGTCTCTCTCTCTGTCTCTCTCTCTCCCTCTCTTTTTCTCTCTCCCTCTCTTTTTCTCTCTCCCTCTCTTTTTCTCTCTCCCTCTCTTTTTCTCTCTCCCTCTCTTTTTCTCTCTCCCTCTCTTTTTCTCTCTCCCTCTCTTTTTCTCTCTCCCTCTCTTTTTCTCTCACCTTCTCTCCCTGTTCCTACCCTGTCGACAGACGACTACATTTTTCTCTAATGCAGGAAGACCTCCGGGAAGACGTCCATATTAACATTCCTCTGGCGCCAGTGGATTAAATTCCCGCCTGATGTAAGGACGTCTGGCCACCATGGTGGAGGTGGGAGTAATGCCAATTGTCTGCCTATTGTTGGAGCGACGTCGGCCGCTTAATTGAGCGATTATGAGGCACCAGAAGTGGGTGAGATGAGATAAATGAACAAAGAGACGAGATACGTGAGTAAAATGAGGGTAGAAGTGAGTGAATTTAGTGTAAAAGATGAGGAGGTGTGTTTATAGGTGGAGGGAGAGTTGCTAGCCACGCGCCCGCCGGCTGGTCGCTCTGGCGCCACGACCCAGTTTTTCGGTTTGTCTTCAGAGAAAATCTATGAAAACTAATTGGATGGAAGATCAGGAGGAAGAGCGGGAATCCCGTCCCCTTTTCCCAGGGGTACTTGATACCTTGGGTCCGCCTGCCTCTGGTCGTGTAAGGTGGAAAATATCAGCTCTGGTCGTCGCTGTGCCGCGCTCGTGTCTTTATCGCATACATAGACGCGATAAATCACCTAAATTATTGGGATCGTCTCAAAGCTCTCCAAATGTACTCGCTAGAAAGACGACGAGACAGATATCAAATAATATACACCTGCAAAATACTAGAGGGCCAAGTACCAAATCTACACAGTAAAATAACAACATACTGGAGTGAACGACATGGAAGAAAATGCAGAATAGAACCGGTGAAGAGCAGGGGTGCCATAGGCACAATCAGAGAACACTGTATAAACATCAGAGGTCCGAGGTTGTTCAACATCCTCCCAGTGAGAATAAGAAATATTGCAGGAACAAGCGTGGACATCTTCAAGAGAACACTAGATCATTTTCTCCAAGGAGTGCCGGACCAACAGGGCTGTGGTGGATATGTGAGCTTGCAGGCCGCTCCGTCTATTGTGTTTTGCCCGAAACGCTTTGCGTAATAGTGGCTTTAGGCATTGTATGTCCAAGCTCTATCTATAAGTCCACCAATCTTTGTAAAAATCTCTTGTATGTATGTACCTTACCTAAATAAGCATTTATTTATTTATTTATTTATTTATTTATTTATTATTTTGGGAATGGTTGTGATGGTACCACCACCACAGGTACCACCACCACAGGTACCACCACCACAAGAACTTTCACGAGACAGACAAAGACGTCACTGAGGCGACAGACATAACATCTTCAGTGTAGGAGAGGTTAATGATTGCGATGGTTTGATGACCCAAATTGCTGAAGCTAACTGTATACCATCTTGGTTACTACACCTCGTATTGTCACGCCCGCACCCCGCCCACACCCCCGGCCGCACCCCGCCCACACCCCCGGCCGCACCCCGCCCGCACTCCGCCCGCACCTCCACTCCGAGACTATCATTTCCACACAAATATATCTTAGATGCCCTGTCCATCTCTGCCGTACTCAGGCCTTCACCAGCTCCCGTGTCCACCATGACATTGTGTTCTTCATTTTTAACATCCCGCTCGTCCCTCACCCCCCTCACCACCTACGACCCCTCTCCACCCCTCTCTCACCCTCCACCCTTCCCTCACCCCCCACGCTCCCCCCTCCCTTCCTTACCCCTGCTCTTCACCCCAACACCTCTTCCTCGGCCACTCCCCACCTGATACCCGTCAAGATCCTCCCCCTCGCTGCTTCCTTCCTGCTCCCTCTTCCTTGTCTCTCCTCATCCCGTCCTGCTCTCTCTTCCTTACATCTTGTAAACCAGACGAGGGTACTTCACTGGCTTGACGTCCCCCTAACCCCACCCCACCCCACCCCACCCCACCTCCGCCTTTCTCCTGCGTTACCTCACAACGCCCCTCACTCCCCCCCCCCCCCCCAGTCCTCGCTAGCAACACTGCTCACTGCACCATATTAATACAATGGTTCCAGCTGAGTGGCAACTGTTAAGAGTTGAAGCGTCTGTTTGACTACCTCTTGAGGACTGGCTCTGAGGAGCCCCCAGAGTGGCCCGTTCGAATTGTTCTGTGATTTGTTTTCTTCGTCAATAGACGTACCGCTGTCCCAGTGCCAACATGGCCGCTGTTCCAGTGCCAACATGGCTCTTTTTCTGCGGGTGGTGTGTGACTTGGAGGTGTCGAGTGGCGCTGTGAATATTTTCTCGCAACCCTAAATCAGGGCCTCGTCATCTGGCTGCTCTTCCCAGCTCTTTTTGAGCTCTTGGTTTATTAATTCTAGTTAATCAGTCTATTATTTAGGGTGAATTTGCTTAATTCTCCTCCTCTAGGATTTGAGACGGGCTGCAGGGCTAGTGCCCATGATTATCTGAACTTCGATTAAGTTGTGATCAGAGTAATGTCTCCTATACGCTCGCTCTTAACTTACGCACAACTTTCACTTTCATCGGTTGCCAAAACAAACAAATGACATGTACATAGAGTAAGAAATAGAGCGCTGAGGTGGACTCTGAGCGCTCACTGGCAGGGGTGCAGGGGGCTGAACGCTCACTAGCAGGTGTGCAGGGGGGCTGAACGTTCACTGGCAGGGGTGCAGGAGGGCTGAACATTCACTGGCTGGGGTGCAGGGGGGCTGAACGCTTACTGGCAGGGGTGCAGGAGGGCTGAACGTTCACTGGCAGGGGTGCAGGGGGGCTGAACGTTCACTGGCAGGGGTGCAGGGGGGCTGAACGTTCACTGGCAGGGGTGCAGGGGGCTGAACGTTCACTGGCAGGGGTGCAGGAGGCTGAACGCTCGCTGGCAGGGGTGCAGGGGGCTGAACGCTCGCTGGCAGGGGTGCAGGGGGGCTGAACGTTCACTGGCAGGGGTGCAGGGAGGCTGAACGTTCACTGGCAAGGGTGCAGGGAGGCTGAACGCTCGCTGGCAGGGGTGCAGGGGGGCTGAACGTTCACTGGCAGGGGTGCAGGGAGGCTGAACGCTCGCTGGCAGGGGTGCAGGGAGGCTGAACGCTCGCTGGCAGGGGTGCAGGGGGGCTGAACGTTCACTGGCAGGGGTGCAGCACTAGCGCGAGACTGTGATAGATGAAACATTACTATTAACACATCATGAACATCACATCAACTTGCTCAGTACTCTCACACCACCCACACACACACACGACCCAATACGCAACACATGACCCGCCGCCACAACCTCTCTACACACACATTATATACTTCAAAACAAAATTAAACTCAAACCAGCACAATTTGTCCTGGTGTTAGAAACCTTAATTCCTGTGTACATGCAAGCAGCTCTGATGTCCAGTTCACCAATCACGGCAACTATGGGCTTGGTGATGTTAGTGATGTTGAACATGTTGAAACATCCCCTGCCAGTAGTTTGCCTCTAGATTCAGCTACTCGGAACAAGTTCCAAGTAGCACGGGCTATGGTGAGCCCAGAACTTACCTGGCACAGGAGCGGGGCAAGTAGCACGGGCTATGGTGAGCCCGTAGTGGACTTACCTGGCACAGGAGCGGGGCAAGTAGCACGGGCTATGGTGAGCCCGTAGTGGACTTACCTGGCACAGGAGCGGGGCAAGTAGCACGGGCTATGGTGAGCCCGTAGTGGACTTACCTGACACAGGAGCGGTGCTGCGCTCTCCCTCGCACCGCAGGCAACTCCTCCGTCTGTTGTCTGCTCTTCACCTCTCACCCATTGTGTAATCTTTTATTATATATATGTTTTAGTTCAAGAATAGCATATACTTGTAATAATTATCTTCGTAACCAGTTCCTCGTTGTGAGAATAAAGACTTGTCTTTTTCTAGTTCGTTCTACTGTTGTCTGATTTAAGGCACATCTGTTGCACATCCGTAAGAGGTCAGTTGTGAGTGCTCCTTTAGACCGGTTCTTGGGGTTCGCTCTGATATAATGACATTTGACACATTTTCCCATCTTGGGTGCCGTAGGTGGAGGTCACTAAGCATGATGATGTTTCGGGATGACGTTGTGAAGTTTTCTGTTCATTTTATTTTCATTAATTGATTCGTATGTACTGAGGATTTGCATCCGGTGATTTACACACAAGAACAATCACCACATTTAGGATTTCTACTTTATCAGCATTTCAACCACATCGTTTGTGGTGTTTAGCAGCTGAGCGTATCATGAATGTATTCTAACCCCAGCCTCTACTCCTTTGTGAGAGCTTTAGTTAGGGCCGCTAACACTGCATTTGCCTCATTTAGGAGCTCGGTTATAAAAGATAATTTTATTATGGGTATTTATTACCCTGAATATTGGCAAATGCGAATAATGCCATGCTTGTAAAATTGCTGGGTTTTGCTTGGTGTTAATATCTGTGGTTCTAGTAGAGGGGGGGGGGAACTGTGCTTCCTATCTAGCATTTACCTGCTTGATACCTGCTTGATGGGGTTCTGGGAGTTCTTCTACTCCCCAAGCCCGACCTGAGGCCAGGCTCGACTTGTGAGAGTTTGGTCCACCAGGCTGTTGCTTGGAGCGGCCCTCAGGCCCACATACCCACCACAGCCCGGCTGATACGGAACTTCTCTTAGAATACAATCCAGTTTTCTCTTGAAGATGTCCACGGTTGTTCCGGCAATATTTCGGCATTTGAACCAGTTGGTGGAAGTCTTGACTTTTTCAATTATTCGTCGTCTTTTCCCCTTGCTAAACATTTATGCTTGGTATGTGTGGTTGTGGCTGTTTTCGTAGTGGCTTTTCTCACGTTCATTGGTTTATTTGCCTGGTTCCTACAATATGAAATTTAGGGCAGTCTCTGTCAGCATACTTTCTTATATAGTGAACTTTTAACACAGTTCTGGGTGGGAAAATTTTGCAATTTTTAGAATGACATTTACCTATATTGAGATCATTCTTATATTTTTGGGTGCCTTATTTGCATATTTTCTTAGTTCTCCCTGAAAGATGATATATGCATATAGCCGCCTCCTCTCCCATCCACAATAGCGATAGGTTTCAAGCTTGTAATCTGTTTTTATTTGTCTTCATGTTCTACACTGTATTCTGATAATTATGACTGTAGGTTCTGGAGACAACTTTTCTTACCAAGGCTCCGGTTATGTTGGATATGTTCATATGGTGTTTAATGCTCTACCAACATACTTACGTATACCTGACTATCTGTGTGATCACTATCCTCGGCGTCAGCTGTACCGTTTGACTCCAAATCCTTGACATTTCTGAAGCTGTATTTGTGTTTGTTGATCAGCATGTTCACGCACCTGTGCCACTTGCTTGAAGTTTCACTGAACAGACAGTCATCAGTTTCTCTGTCATCTGCTGGAATATTTTTCCAGAATATACAATTTCTTCAGGAAGGTGAAAAAATCCTGGTCGCAAAACCAGTACAATGAGTGTTTTACCATTCCATTTTTTTTCTTAAACTATATGGCATATTAGCACAGTTAGTGTGTGTGTGCTGAAGAACAGAGTTGGTGTCGGGAGTAGTGGGGATAACCTGCACTAGTGTCACCTGTTGTGCACCTTGTGTACTACCCATTGTTGTTTATTACTGCTTATTGTCTGGGGATTTGCCTACTGCTTCGTGGTGAACGCTGGGAGGGGGGTGGGGGGGTGGTGAACGCTGGGAGGGGGGGGGGGTGAACGCTGGGAGGGGGGTGGTGAACGCTGGGAGGGGGGTGGTGAACGCTGGGAGGGGGGGGTGAACGCTGGGAGGGGGGTGGTGAACGCTGGGAGGGGGGTGGTGAACGCTGGGAGGGGGGGGGGTGAACACAGGATACCATTCCAACCTTGTGTTGACTCGAAATGTATTTAGTTTATATGCTACTACATATATCTGGTGAGTTCTCTTGTTCCCGTATCTGAACACTTCACTGGAAACACGAGCGTGGAAATACAAGTAGGCCTAGTGGATTGTTATTATTATTATTAACATCTATTGACAAAAATAATTACAATTTTGCCTAATCTGAGGATTTCAATTAAGTCTTATTAAAGTGAGGATAATGCTGGTATTCACTGTGACGCAGGACAGAGGGTCATACACAAGACAATAGGTCTATACTGTAGGCTGAAGCACATATATATCATGGTTACAATCAATGTTTTAATGTATGAATATGTAAAGACAAATTTCTATTGTGCACTGCCACACAAGGGCAGGGATGGGTTCATAAGTGATGCAGCTTAGAAGTAATATATATAAAATTGCTCTTCCTTCTTTAAATTAAAATGGACAAGCAAATTTTGGATAAATTGTTAGGATGTCGTCCAGAACACCTGAGTCAATGAAATAGTTACACCCCTGGCATGTTGTACCAATATGCCAGGAGGTCTGAAATCGTTTATGGTTTCACATTCAACAATATAGTGTTCTAGTGAATGCATTAAAGGCTTGTCACAGAGTTTACAATCTGAGTATTCTGGTAGTGGCTCAGCCTCACAAACCTGCCAGATGTGTCTATAGCCAAGGCGAATTACCACAATGACTACATCACATTGCCTGGTCCGGTTACTGTGCTGACCAAACAAATACCTATTATTACATAAGTTGTCATAGCTTTTAATACTGCAGCTTTCAAGTCTCTGGGTATTTCTTAGTTTTTTTAAATCTGAATTAATTTCTTTAATTTGTATGTTTCTAATAACTGCATTAGATAGTCCATAGTCATAATCAGTGTTTTCTTTCCTACAAGCATCATTGCCCAATCGATCTACAAAGTCATGTTGTCCAACTCCAACATGGGATGTGATCCACACAAATTTTATACAAGAGTTATTATCCTTGGCAAAAATTCCATTCCATTTAATATTACAAGCTTCTTCCGACATATATTGTGATGGGTTATTTAAGGACTGCAGAGCACTTTTAGAGTCACGGAATATCACTTCACCACCATTGACCTTAAGGTATTCAGTGGCTAGATAAATACCCAATAGCTCAATCTGTGTTGTGCTTGCCCAGGTGTTCAATCTCTGTGTACTAGACATAATCATTTCATTCCCTCTATATACTGCACATGCACAACCTGTTCTACCAGTGCCTAATTTCACAGAGCCATCAGTAAAGGCATAGTATTCAGTTGGTTTGAGGTTTTTAAGATGACTGTCAAATTGATATGGGTGTTTCATTAGCAGTGATAAAGAGAATACTTTGAAACAAATATCTAATGAAAATCTCACCGACCTAACAAATTCACAAAGACCTGAAAGTTGTAGCATTAAATATTATGATAGATATCGTGAGGAGACATTCACATATGGGACTAATAGAACAAGAACCCAACAATGTGATGTTATAGTGGCCAGAATACGCCTGGGATATAGACGTATCTGGCAGCTTTCTCAAAACCCAAATGTCGAGTACACAATGTGTCAACTGTGTGAAAGAGAAAACATGCACTCTCTTGAACATTATATTGTAGAATGTCCCATATTGACTGATTTTCGCCCTCCTGGGCTGAGGTATGCTGAACTCTGTAACTACTATATGAGTACTGGAACACTTGATGATATATTGGATTTGTAGCCAAGATTGACCATGTAACGTATCAATTATACAATGTATGTATGTGATGTAACTATATAACCTGAGCTTGTAAAAGCACCTTAATCACCTTCAGTGGTTAAGTGCTTAATTGCACACTAATTTCTCTATCAGCTATCTCACCCTGTCAGAGTAAGAGACAAATGTATGTGTATGAATGTGTGTGTATATATGTATGTATGCATATGTATATATGTATGTATATATGTGTGTGTATATGTATGTATGTGTATAAAGTTTATGTGGAAGCTGATCTGAATTACATTTCACCTTTGTAAATGCACATTAATGATACTATGTAAAAGACACATCGAACAATTTATGTAGGGCATACGTAAATCTGTATATCTATGTATTTACGTCTGATACCTGGTTGATACCTGGTTGATGGGGTTCTGGGAGTTTTTCTACTCACCAAGCCCGGCCCGAGGCCAGGCTTGACTTGTGAGAGTTTGGTCCACTAGGCTGTTGCTTGGAGCGGCCCGCAGGCCCACATACCCACCACAGCCCGGTTGGTCCGGCACTCCTTGGAGGAATAAATCTAGTTTCCTCTTGAAAATGTCCACGGTTGTTCCGGCAATATTTCTTATGCTTGCTGGGAGGACGTTGAACAACCGCGGACCTCTGATGTTTATACAGTGTTCTCTGATTGTGCCTATGGCACCTCTGCTCTTCACTGGTTCTATTCTACATTTTCTTCCATATCGTTCACTCCAGTACGTTGTTATTTTACTGTGTAGATTTGGTACTTGGCCCTCCAGTATTTTCCAGGTGTATATTATTTGATATCTCTCTCGTCTTCTTTCTAGTGAGTACATTTGGAAGGCTTTGAGACGATCCCAATAATTTAGGTGCTTTATTGCGTCTATGCGTGCCGTATATGTTCTCTGTATTCCCTCTATTTCAGCAATCTCTCCTGCTCTGAAGGGGGAAGTGAGTACTGAGCAGTACTCAAGACGGGACAACACAAGTGACTTGAAGAGTACAACCATTGTGATGAGATCCTTGGATTTGAAAGTTTTCGTAATCCATCCTATCATTTTTCTGGCTGTCGCAATATTTGCTTGGTTATGCTCCTTAAACGTTAGGTCGTCAGACATTATTATTCTCAAATCCTTTACATGCTGTTTTCCTACTATGGGTACATTTGATTGTGTTTTGTGCTCTATTATGCTTAAGGTCCTCATTTTTACCGTACCTGAGTACCTGGAATTTATTACTGTTAAACATGTTATTTTCTGATGCCCAGTCGAAAACTTTATTAATATCAGCTTGAAGTTTTTCAATGTCTTCAGCCGAGGTAATTTTCATACTGATTTTTGTGTCATCTGCAAAGGATGATACGAAGCTGTAACTTGTATTTTTGTCTATATCTGATATGAGAATAAGGAAAAGCAGCGGTGCAAGGACTGTACCCTGAGGTACAGAGCTTTTAACTGCACTTGGACTAGATTTTATATGGTTGACAGTTACTCGCTGAGTCCTGTTTGACAGAAAACTGAGTATCCAGCGTCCTACTTTACCGGTTATTCCCATTGACTTTATTTTGTGTGCTATCACGCCATCGTCACAATTATCGAAGGCCTTTGCGAAGTCCGTGTATATCACATCAGCATTCTGTTTTTCTTCTAATGCCTCAGTGACTTTGTCGTAGTGCTCAAGTAGCTGTGAGAGGCACGATCTTCCCGCTCGAAATCCATGTTGGCCTGGGTTATGAAGGTCATTGGTCTCCATGAAATTGGTGACCTGACTCCTAATCACTCTCTCAAATACTTTTATGATGTGCGATGTTAGTGCAACTGGTCTATAATTCTTTGCCAATGCTTTGCTCCCTCCCTTGTGTAGAGGGGCTATGTCTGCTACTTTAAGTGCATCTGGTATCTCCCAGGTGTCCAAGCTCTTCCTCCACACTATACTGAGTGCTTGTGCTACCGGCACTTTGCATTTCTTTATAAATATTGAATTCCATGAGTCTGGACCTGGGGCCAAGTGCATGGGCATGTTTTCAATTTCTCTTTCAAAATTTAGTGCGCTCGTGTTTATATCAGTTATATTTACAGGGGTTTGAATATCCCGCATAAAGAAATTGTCTGGATCTTCCACCTTCATGTTGTTTATTGGAGTGCTAAACATGTCCTCATACTGCTTTTTTAGGATTTCACTAATTTCTTTGTCATCCTCCGTGTATGAACCTTCACTTGTACTAATAGGTCCAATACTGGCAGTGGTTTTTCTTTTGATTTCGCATTTGAGAAGAAATATTTGGATTTTTCTTTATTTCTTGAATTGCTTTCTGTTCTAACTGCCTTTCTTCAGTTTCATATGAGTGTTTCAATTTCCGCTCGATTTCTTCAATCTCCCTATTTAAATTATTCCTTCTTTGACGGGAAATTCGTGTCTGCATAAGCAGTTCCGTTATTTTTTCCTGCGTTTATAGTGTCGTCTGCGTTCTCTTTCTACGTTAGATCTCTTTCTGGCTTTCCTCAAAGGAACATGTTTCAGACAGACTTGATACGCTTCTGAAGTCAGTTTTTCTATTCCTTCTGTAGGACTTGTATTACTTAGAACAGTTCCCCATGGAATGTTTGTAAGTTCCCTGTTTATTATCTCCCAGTCTATCCTTTTATTATTAAAATTAAATTTACCGAATAGCCCCTCTCGCTTTATCAACGTTTTAGGTCTATTCTGAGTATTGATGGTCGTTTGCACTTCAATGAGCTTGTGATCTGAGTATGTGGTATCTGATATCGTAATGTTTCTGATAATGTCTTCATTGTTCGTAAAGACCAGATCTAGAATATTTTCATTTCTCGTCTGTAGGTTAGCTTAGCATTTTAAAAGCACTAAAATCACCTGTGGTTGATTGTTCAATAAATTCCTGAACTATATGTTTAACAAATCTCTCGCCCTGTCCATGGAGGACAGAAAAAAATGTATATATGCTGGTTAGCATTGTAAATGTGTGGCCACATCTGTGGTAGAAAATAATAATAATACAAAAATAGCTTCCAATGTTATACATCTCATAGTTTCAGTGTTATACATTTGTTTTACACTGATGGGTGTATAATGTAGAGACCTGCACATTTTGTCCAAGGGGGAACAGTTTGTTAACAGTTTTATCAGGATTGAGAGAGACATTCAGTTTCATAAGATTACTGGCACAACAACTGAGTCACACACTGTAAGAAGCTTTTTGCGGCGGATTAAGGGAACAGTCAGAATTGTTTAGAATGGATCTCAATTTAATTTGAATAGAGCTGGGGGGGGACCATTATTTTTCAAAGTTTTGGCATAAAGCATAGTACTAAGTAGAACTATTCTCTCGTAAATAGAAGATAATTTTAGTTTCTTTCTTGTGTTAACAATTCTGACAGTTCTAGTATGTGTAATGTTAATGTCAAATCCTTTGCCCGCCAGTGTTTTGAGAGGTTTAAGACGCTCAACAAGTTTTTTGCGCGGGTTGCTGATGAAATTTGCATCATTAACCTCAATTCCAAGATATTTATAAGACTCGCAAGTCTCCACGGGCACTCCATTAATAGTATAGTTAACATGAAGAGAAAGGGGAATAGGAACCCTTGTTTTATCAACAGAGATTATGAGGGCCACATTCTACTACTTTCTTGGAGAATGCGTTAAGTAACACTTGTAGCCTTGGTTTACTGTGTGGCATAATACAAATATCATCAGCATATATAACAGTTTCCGTAGGTTGTACAGGTATGTCATGGATATGTTTGTGCATAAGTATATTGAAGAGCGTAGGGCTTAGGACACCACCTTGAGGTGTGCCTAGTTCGAATGCATCTGTTCTTGTACTTTTAACTCCTTTAAATAGGACACTAGCACGCCTGTTGGATAGGTAGCTCTTTATCCAACTCAGAAGATTACCTTTGATTCCAAATTCAACAAGTTGCTCTAATAATATTTCGCCATTCACTACATCGAAAGCTGACTTTAGGTCAATAAAGGCTGCCTGTGTCCCATCCTGTGAGTGTACAAAATATTCAGCAAAGCATGTTTGTGTGCTACACTTGGGCATGAACCCGTATTGGTTAGGAGCCAGTTTTTCTTTGACCTGAAACATGACATGATTGAGAACAATTCTCTCCAAGACTTTACACATGCAAGATGTAAGGGAAATGGGTCTGAATTTTTTAGAGTTAGGTTTACGAATTATGAGACTTTGTGTCCATTTCTTTGGCAAGATACCTTGTGAGAGGCTGGTATGATAGAGGTCAAGCTGAGGGTGGCTAGGGACATCATTCAGTAAGCTCAAGGTGTTATAAGTTATACCATCCTCACCAGGGGCAGTTTGTTTAGGTTTCCCTAATGCTGATGTCAATTCAAAGCGGGTTATAGTAAACTGACCCGTTAAATCTGGTGAGGAACGTGCTATTGTTTTTTGTTTCTCCGGCCAGGAAAATTAATTGTTTATATCTTAGCAATTTATATTATATATATATATATATATATATATATATATATATATATATATATATATATATATATATATATATATAAATATATATATATATATATATATATATATATATATATATAAATATATATATATATATATATATATATATATATATATATATATATATATATATATATATATATATATATGTCGTACCTAGTAGCCAGAACGCACTTTTCAGCCAACTATGCAAGGCCCAATTTGCCTAATAAGCCAAGTTTTTATGAATTAATTGTTTTTCGACTACCTAACCTACCTAACCTAACCTAACCTAACGTTTTCGGCTACCTAACCGAACCTAACCTATAAAGATAGGATAGGTTAGGTTAGGTAGGGTTGGTTAGGTTCGGTCATATATCTACGTTAATTTTAACTCCAATTAAAAAAATTGACTTCATACATAATGAAATGGGTAGCTTTATCATTTCATAAGAAAAAAATTAGAGAAAATAAATTTATTCAGGAAAACTTGGCTTATTAGGCAAATCGGGCCTTGCATAATAGGCTGACAAGTGCATTCTGGCTACTAGGTACGACATATATATATATATAATATATAATAATATGCCACTAGTGATACCACAGGTTGATGTTTTTTGTTATATCATATAATTAAATAACAATAACTGATTCATTTTTTTGTTTTTTAAGTATTACGATACACTTTGTGGGGTGATGGTCAATTCTATATCGCTTTAATGACCCGAGATATTTAATGTTTTGAAAAAAATTGTTCATTATTCATGTTTATACAGCTCCTATCATTCCGTTACCAGGTTACCGGAGTCATCAGTGTGTGTGCGTTTTTTTTATCAGTTGTTTTCCTACCTTGTTGTTCATTTTGTGAAGGTAAAGTAGCAAGTGGTGTGACGACATGTTGCTCCTGGATGCTGAGGCGTTGATATTAATAGTGACTGGTTCTTCCTCCTGAGAGGTCGAGGGCATGACAAGAGCGCCACCCACCCACCAGGCGCTCAAGCGGGGGCAGTTCTTGGAGGCTGTATACTCCTTCAGCCATCACTAAATTCATTGGTACTTGTGTAACACTAACTCAAGTCCTTGTCGTAGATTTCATCTTATCGAAGTCTTTTAATTTTAAGACTTCAAAAAGGAAACTTGAGCCTTTGTGATCTTAAGCTTAGCGAGGCTTTAGACACTGTCAGCCACGAGAGGTTGGTGAGGGAAGTGTCTGACAGTGGGACTGAAGGGTGAGTACTGACGTGGATTATGGTAGAGGTTATCTTGAGGTTATCTTGAGATGATTTTCGGGGCTTTTTAGTGTCCCCGCGGCCCGGTCCTCGACCAGGCCTCCACCCCCAGAAAGCAGCCCGTGACAGCTGACTAACACCCAGGTACCTATTTTACTGCTAGGTAACAGGGGCATAGGGTGAAAGAAACTCTGCCCATTGTTTCTCGCCGGCGCCTGGGATCGAACCCAGGACCACAGGATCACAAGCCCCGCGTGCTGTCCGCTCGGCCGACCGGCTCCCTCCCTCCTAGAATGGCCATTCAGGAAATAGTGTGAATGGGATAAAACATTTCTACAGTTGGACTCTCACTTCGCGTCTCTCTCTCGCTCATTTCCATTCTTAACCTTCACCCAAGTATATTATCTTATAAGGAGTCTTTAAAGATTTTAAATGTTCCTCTTGTGATTCAAGCTTCTCTTGTTTACGTTTGATTCAGGGTTTAACTCTGGTGTTTTGTCTACTCTTAAATCTTTCTCTCTCCGATTATTATATCCTTCTCTTTCTTATGTTGTAATTTTCTTCGGCTCTCATTCCGCCTATCTCCATCTTTATCACCTTACACTTGCTGGGCTTGAACTCTTGCAGCCATTTGCTTACTCACTTCTGCAATTTGTCAACATCTTTCTTCTACCTTTTACTGTGCTCGTCAGACTTTATTCTAATTAGCT
>NC_091170.1:36531960-36574460 GCF_040958095.1 Procambarus clarkii
GGTGGGTGACCTGAGTGGCGGTGGGCTCACGTGATGGGTGGGCGACCTGAGTGGCGGTGGGCTCACGTGATGACCCACTGCCAATTACGAAAGCTTTTACCAGAAATCTCAATTAAGTTCTGATTGGCTGAACGAATTTTCTCGTTTCTTAAGACATTCTTGCTCTCTTGTCTTGGGATTGGTTGCTGGAATCATCTCGGGATTGGTTGCTGGAATCAGAGTAATACCTCGCGATTGTATGGATTATTTTGAGTATTAACATATTTATCGACAATTATTTTACAATTATTGCCTAATTAGTGTAATTCAACTGACTGGATGCCTGTGACTATTGCCTTGGAGATGATTGGCTGGCTCCCACAATTATCTTTGAGGCTGGGTAATGAGTTTGCCTAATTAATGAGTGATTGGTTGCTGAGGGAACTTGGCCCCTCAGGATATTATGGAAATATTATGCGATCGACAGAGTTCAGGAAATTGGCACGGTGCTAGTCGTGTGTACTCACCTATTTGTACTCACCTATTTGTGCTTGCGAGGGTTGAGCTTTGGCTGTTTGGTCCCGCCTCTCAACTGTCAATCAACTGGTGTACAGATTCCTGAGCCTACTGGGCTCTATCATATCTACATTTGAAACTGTGTATGGAGTCAGCCTCCACCACATCACTGCCTAATGCATTCCATCCTGTACTCACCTAATTGTGCCTGTGTGTGTGTGTGTGTGTGTGTGTGTGTGTGTGTGTGTGTGTGTGTGTGTGTGTGTGTGTGTGTGTGTGTGTGTACTCACCTATTTGTGCTTGCAGGATCGAGCATTGACTCTTGGATCCCGCCTTTCCATCTATTGGTTGTTTGCAGCAGACTCCTGTCCCATTTCCCTATCATACCTAGTTTTAAAAGTATGAATAGAGTTTGCTTCCACAACTTGTTCCCCAAGTGTGTGTGTGTGTGTAATTACCTAAGTGTAGTTACAGGATGAGAGTTATGCTCGTGGTGTCCCGAGCCACGGGACACGATAGCGTAGTCTGTAATGCTAGACAACATGATAACATTAGACTGTTTTGGTTGAAGGTGGGCCCCAGCTTGACGCAAGCGGGCGTGAGAGATGGGCTTGGGAGGCCGGGCACTATACGCAGGGTAGGGCTGCCGTGGAGCACAAGGCCGCCTGTCACTACTCACCTCACCCTGGTGACCTGGCGGCCGTCAAGACTCGGCTGGTCTATCCAGAGGGTACCGTCCTGTCAGACCTAGATTTTCTTATCTTGAGGTTATCTTGAGATGATTTCGGGGCTTTAGTGTCCCCGCGGCCCGGTCCTCGACCAGGCCTCCACCCCCAGGAAGCAGCCCGTGACAGCTGACTAACACCCAGGTACCTATTTTACTGCTAGGTAACAGGGGCATAGGGTGAAAGAAACTGTCCATTGTTTCTCGCCGGCGCCCGGGATCGAACCCGGGACCACAGGATCACAAGTACAGCGTGCTGTCCGCTCGGCCGACCGGCTCCCGACACTGTGGTAGATATCGTCAGATTTTGGGTGCTTTAAGAACAGGTTGTGTAAATATCTGACGCTACTAATGCTAATAATAATATTGAGAAAATCAACTGGAGCTCTTAAAGTGACTCGAACCCGCGAGCAAGGCACTCTCAGTCGCTCACCACTACCTTACCGGCCCACAGTGTTTGGGGGTTATATGAAAAACTCGGACTGACTTCAATACAGGTGTCCAGACTTGCAGAGGTTTCGGTGGAATCCCGAATTGTATATCTCAGTTGTATATATATACCAGTTGTATATCTCTTAACAAGTCCGGGTGGTACAGTGGTAAGGTGAGCGGCGGGGAGTGCCTTGCTCGCGGGTTCGAGTCATCTCACAGCTCCAGTTAACTTTCTCGTCTATATCACGTTTGGGTGATTTCACTGAACAACAACAATAATAATGATGATGATGATAGTATTAGCGTATTTATTATGCACAGTAAAGTTGGCAAATATTAACAATGTCTTTTTATATTGCAGGTGTGTGGAGACCCGAGCAGCACACCTGCCGCTCCCTGGCACAGGTATTGGTCCTCTGTGACGGCTCTTGACGCTACTTGTTGTGTTACAAAGGTAACACAACAAGTAGGCTGCCTGGCTCCTTGGTAGTGGCTGGTGTGTGTGCGCGTTAGTGTGTGTTTCTGCACTTCAAGAGCACAGCAAAATTATTATTTTTAATTGTTCTTTAGTATTAATTTGGGTGTGAGGTACTAGCATATTCTTAACGAACAAGAGAGAGAGAGAGAGAGAGAGAGAGCCAGAGCCAGAGAGAGAGCCAGAGAGAGAGCCAGCCAGCCAGCCAGCCAGCCAGCCAGCCAGCCAGCCAGCCAGCCGTGACCTAGTGACAGGTGGTATACTGGCATGTGTATGGGCAGGTGGAGGGGGGCACTAAGGTCAGGCTCCCTCCGTGGCCCGCGACCTTTCCCTGGCTGTCGTAACGAACACTCGGCACCACGGAGGCTCTCAAGAGAGTATTATCATCTATTGTCAGCTTCCTCTGTCGCAAGTGGAGTTCTCTCTGTGGCAATGCAATTTGTTGGCGTCACAAGATGAGTCTCCATATTATGGTTTTGTCTCGGGGCAATTTATGCCTGGTGATTGTGTGGTGGTGGTGGAGGTGGTGGCGTCACGGCCCCGTTCTTGTGGCCTTGGGGTCTTGTGCGTGTTGAACTTGTGCAGTGTTATGTGTGGTGGTGTGGTGCCTGGCGCTGCTTGCTGGCCCGCTGTGGTGGTGGTGGTGTGGTGCCTGGCGCTGCTTGCTGGCCCGCTGTGGTGGTGGTGGTGTGGTGCCTGGCGCTGCTTGCTGGCCCGCTGTGGTGGTGGTGGTGTGGTGTGGCCACCTTACCCGTGTCAGGGTGTGGTCGGGGTGCGGGCTAGTAGAGACGGTGTGGCCGCTGGTGAGGGTGTCTCACCAACACAACGCCCGACCACAAAATCCTCACATGCACCCCACACCAACATAACACATCCGCCCTCCGCCGCACAAGACAATGACAACCAACACCACATCCACCCACCCGCATACCCACATCCACCCACCCGCATACCCACATACGAATCTGCCTTATTATCGCTGCGGAAATCTGATGTCTAACACATGAGCATTGTGCGTACGTGCGCGTGTGCACACGTTCGCGCGTGTGCGTACGTGCGTGTGTGTGTGCGCGCGCGCGCATGATGTACGTGATGTCAACGGGTATAGCAGTGACTATACCAGTGATGTCAGCAGTGTTAATCAGTGACGTCAGTGATATCAAGAGTGGATACCAGTGATGTCATAAGGCAGTATGAGGTAGCGAGTAACACAAAGATAATTATGGGAGACTTCGACGCTCAGTATAAAGTGAGCCACATTGCTCTCCTAAGACATCATAGTAAAAATTAAATAATAATAATAATAATAATAATAATTAATAATAATTAATAATAATTAATAATAATTAATAATAATTAATAATAATTAATAATAATTAATAATAATTAATAATTAATAATAATAATAATAATAATAATAATAATAATAATAATAATAATAATAATATAATTTCCGAACATGTAACTTGTACAAAGGTTTCTCACAGTGTGAAACAAAATAACTGAAAATCATGTTTGTAATTGTTTAAAAAAAACAATAATACAAATTTATGATATTCGTTATCGTGTTTGGCATTATTTAAAGGGATTTGAGAACGGAATTTGAGTAAATTGTGGACTTGAGTATGGTTAAATAGGATTTTTTGTAATGGGTAAACGCCAATGATTAAATAAGCTGAGATACGTGTCTTAGGCTGCGTAAGGCTGAGTATATTTTGTATAATTTTGGTGCTTGTATATTTTATGTTGGGATATATATATAATATATATATAATACATATATAATATATATATAATATATATATATAATATATATGATATATATTATATATACTGTGTGCGTTATGTTCGTGTGTGCGTGCTGGTTTGAGTGTGTTTACCATGGGAGGGGCGGCGTTACCTGGGAGTGTTTAGAGTTCAGCTCTTGTGACGAGTTTAAATTACTGACGTGTTCGACAGGGAGAGCAAATCAGTGATGGTAATAATGGTGAATGAAGGTGATATTGTTGATCATCATGAGAGTACTCACCTGTTTATGGTGATACTGCTGATGAGTAATGGTCTAATGGATGATGACTACAGAATTGATGGTGTCGAAACATTATAGATATTAAACAAAAACTCACATTCAGAAGTTTTAAGACGTTTAATGCGTGCAGTGATCGGGCTTGTAATAACTCTTTTTGATGATAGTGATAGAATGGTGCGCTTGAGTGAGGAGGAAAGTGGCGCTGCACTCAAGCGGTGAAGGTTGTGGGAGGCAGCTGCTTTGGGGGGGGGGGGGGAGGGGGGGAAGTGGAGCGTATTGTGTGTGTGTACTGTGACAGGACCTTCACTCACTTCTCCCAGCATCTCCTCTCCCACCCTACCCTGCCTGCTCCTCTACACCCACTAACTAGACACCTACCCACCAACCAACCTACCAACCTACCAACCTGCCTCCCACCCTACCTGCCTACCTAGCTGGAGTTACATGTTAAGATAGTGACTGCATGCCTCTTGCCATTGGAACATCTTGAGACATCTTACACCGCCTGCCGCTCGTGTACACAAGTGTCGGACTGGACCCATTTTTGATTGTTGCAAAACTGATTTCAGAGGACACAAAAGGTCTTTACCAGACGTCAGTTGGTGTTTTTACGTTTACAGTTTCACCAGCTCTGTCCACCTGGTAATGGCAGCTAGCAACAATTTATTTGTACTGCAACACCTATGAATTTACTGTATCATCATTCACTGGAGGTCACTTCTTAATAAATAAGGTTTTCTACAAATTCCAGAATAATAATATTGATTTTTTTGTCTTCACATTCATTAGTCTGATATGTTATTTATGTACTAGAAGTGTAACATGGATACAGTGCAAGGATTTCAGATATTTTATAGTTTGTGTTATGATTTGCCATTTCAAGCTGCGTGAGTTTAAAATTCTCTTTATGGCAAATTTTTTCTCAATGTAAAGGTTAAATGCTCTAGTGTGCACTCGCCTAATTGTACTCGCCTAATTGTGCTTGCGGGGGTTGAGCTCTGGTTCTTTGGTTCCGCCTCTCAACCCTCAATAGGTGTACAGATTCCTGAGCCTACTGGTCTCTATCATATCTACGCTTGAAACTGTGTATGGAGTCAGCCTCCACCACATCACTGCCTAATGCATTCCATTTGTCAACCACTCTGACACTAAAAAAGTTCTTTCTAATATTTCTGTGGCTCATTTGTGTGTGTGTGTGTGTGTGTGTGTGTGTGTGTGTGTGTGTGTGTGTGTGTGTGTGTGTGTGCGTGCGTGCGTGCGTGCGTGTGTGTGCGTGCGTGTGTGCGTGCGTGCGAGTGTGTACGTGTGTGCCCCTTGCTTACGTTCCATGTTACAGGGTCCCTCAGTGAGCACTGGGCGCCTGGAGGCACTCTTGGTAGTCGAGATGAGTGGATGCGGGAAGTGAATGTTCTCGTGAGATGTGATAGTTCAGCAGGAGCCTCTGACCCGCCTTGTCTGGGAGGCGTTGGTGGGGGGGACCAACGCTGCGTCATATCTCAGATTGCGGGGAGCGGCGTGTCACAGCCTGCTTCATCAGACCACCATCCAGGGAGGCCTAGTCAGAGACAGGGCTCTGGTTACATTGATCCCCGGAACCATCACAGGCTTGTTTGTTACGCGGTTGTGGTGGTTCCGGCAGACACCCGCAGACTCTTCTTTCCAGAGGTGCGCGCTGCGCTTTACGATAATAGTGATAGCGAGGTGTTGTGATAGCGAGGTGTTGTGATAGCGAGGTGTTGTGATAGCGAGGTGTTGTGATAGCGAGGTGTTGTGATAGCGAGGTGGTGTGATAGCGAGGTGGTGTGATAGCGAGGTGTTGTGATAGCGAGGTGTTGTGATAGCGAGGTGTTGTGATAGCGAGGTGGTGTGATAGCGAGGTGTTGTGATAGCGAGGTGTTGTGATAGCGAGGTGTTGTGATAGCGAGGTGGTGTGATAGCGAGGTGTTGTGATAGCGAGGTGTTGTGATAGCGAGGTGTTGTGATAGCGAGGTGGTGTGATAGCGAGGTGGTGTGATAGCGAGGTGGTGTGATAGCGAGGTGTTGTGATAGCGAGGTGTTGTGATAGCGAGGTGTTGTGATAGCGAGGTGTTGTGATAGCGAGGTGTTGTGATAGCGAGGTGGTGTGATAGCGAGGTGGTGTGATAGCGAGGTGTTGTGATAGCGAGGTGGTGTGATAGCGAGGTGATGTGATAGCGCGGTGATGTGATAGCGCGGTGATGTGATAGCGAGGTGGTGTGATAGCGAGGTGGTGTGATAGCGAGGTGTTGTGATAGCGAGGTGGTGTGATAGCGAGGTGGTGTGATAGCGAGGTGTTGTGATAGCGAGGTGGTGTGGACTATGTTGCTCTCTCAGACACGCCCGCCAGGTGGTGCTGGTGGCTCGTGCGCGCCCGCGTGTGCGCACGGTGGTGCCGCCCCACAAACACGCTGGGCTTAATTAAACCTGCAGTTGACATGCAACTACAAAACAAAAATTAGAAAAAAATTAATTCGTTTAACCTTCTCTTTCACCCCTTCTCCCCTCCCCCTCCTCCCACCCCCTCCTCCCTTCCCCCTCACTCCTCCATCCCTACCAACCCTCCCCCCTCCCATATCCCGCGCCCCCCTTCCTGCAGTACCTCCTAGCACCAGGTCAGGACCACACCCTACTGCAAGCACCCCCCTCCCCCGTGACCCCCTCCCCCGTGACCCCCTCCCCCGTGACCCCTTCCCCCGTGACCCCCTCCCCGTGACCCCCTCCCCCGTGACCCCCTTCCCCCGTGACCCCCTTCCCCCGTGACCCCCTTCCCCCGTAACCCCTTCCCCCGTAACCCCTTCCCCCCGTGGCCCCCTCCCCCCATGGCCCCCTCCCCCCAAGATAATGTAGGTGGTACTTTCTCTACTGTAGCCAAGCTTCTTGCTCCACCCCTCTCCCGGCCCTGTCTCTCCGCCACACCCTCTGGTGCCAAGCCTCCCCTATACACACACACCACTTGTTCTACTCCTATTTTTCTCCAGTAGTGTGTCGGTATCATGGGGGCCTGGGTACCCTTGGTGCCCCTGGATACCCTGGGATGCCCTGGGATGCCCTGGGTGCCCTGGGATGCCCTGGGATGCCCTGGGTGCCCCGGTTGCCCTGGGTGCCCTGGGATGCCCTGGGATGCCCTGGGTGCCCCGGTTGCCCTGGGTGCCCTGGGTGCCCTGGGATGCCCTGGGTGCCCTGGGATGCCCTGGGTGCCCTGGGATGCCCTGGGTGCCCTGGGTGCCCCGGTTGCCCTGGGATGCCCTGGGTGCCCTGGGTGCCCCGGTTGCCCTGGGATGCCCTGGGTGCCCTGGGTGCCCTGGGATGCCCTGGGTGCCCTGGGATGCCCTGGGTGCCCTGGGTGCCCCGGTTGCCCTGGGATGCCCTGGGTGCCCTGGGTGCCCCGGTTGCCCTGGGATGCCCCGGTTGCCCTGGGTGCCCTGGGATGCCCTGGGATGCCCTGGGTGCCCCGGTTGCCCTGGGTGCCCTGGGTGCCCCGGTTGCCCTGGGATGCCCTGGGTGCCCTGGGTGCCCTGGGATGCCCTGGGTGCCCTGGGATGCCCTGGGTGCCCTGGGTGCCCCGGTTGCCCTGGGATGCCCTGGGTGCCCTGGGTGCCCCGGTTGCCCTGGGATGCCCCGGTTGCCCTGGGTGCCCTGGGATGCCCTGGGATGCCCTGGGTGCCCCGGTTGCCCTGGGTGCCCTGGGTGCCCTGGGATGCCCTGGGTGCCCTGGGATGCCCTGGGTGCCCTGGGATGCCCTGGGTGCCCTGGGTGCCCCGGTTGCCCTGGGATGCCCTGGGTGCCCTGGGTGCCCCGGTTGCCCTGGGATGCCCTGGGTGCCCTGGGTGCCCCGGTTGCCCTGGGATGCCCTGGGATGCCCTGGGTGCCCCGGTTGCCCTGGGTGCCCTGGATGCCCTGGGTGCCCTGGGTGCCCCGGTTGCCCTGGGTGCCCTGGGTGCCCTGCCCTGGGTGCCCTGGATGCCCTGGGTGCCCTGGGTGCCCCGGTTGCCCTGGGTGCCCTGGGTGCCCTGCCCTGGGTGCCCTGGGTACCCTGGGTGCCCTGGATGCCCCGGTTGCCCTGGGTGCCCTGGGTACCCTGGGTGCCCTGGATGCCCTGGGTGCCCCGGTTGCCCTGGGTGCCCTGGGTACCCTGGGTGCCCTGGATGCCCTGGGTGCCCTGGGTACCCTGGGTGCCCTGGGTGCCCTGGGTGCCCTGGGTACCCTGGGTGCCCTGGATGCCCTGGGTGCCCCGGTTGCCCTGGGTGCCCCGGTTGCCCTGGGTGCCCTGGGTGCCCTGGGTGCCCTGGATGCCCTGGGTGCCCCGGTTGCCCTGGGTGCCCCGGTTGCCCTGGGTGCCCTGGGGTCACCCATTATGAAGGCGGTGACAGATCTCCCTGCTTCTCCAGTTATTTATCTCGTGTACATTTTGTGTGTTAATGATTATGTTTATCTCAGGTTTTTGTGGTGTGTGTGTGTGTGTGTGTGTGTGTGTGTGTGTGTGTGTGTGTGTGTGTGTGTGTGTGTGTGTGATTCGAGGGTGGTTTGTTGAGCATCCACGACCATGGACCACTGTGGTCCAGCAGCAGCTGCGAGACACCCCCGGAGACCACACCATTGTGTAAACACGACCCTACCCTCGTGTTTTGTAAACCCAAATTTACAAGCCACAAAAAGCTCAATGTTTACAGTTCTCTGACGATATCTTGACATTTTCCTTAAGGTAAATGTGAAACAACGTGAGCTGCCTTACAAGGTTTTTATAGAGGCGGGAATTAGAGCCCAACCCTGGTATTTACAGCTAATGTCTCTAAACCGGTTTAAGGTGTCGCGGTTGGTCAAGGACTGTCTTACAAAGTTGGAATTAGCTTGGCACAAACGAGATGATAGTGCCAGCCTTCGTCCTCCTAAAGATGACCCTGCCAGCCCCATCCCTTAACCAGATGACAGTGCCAACTTCTCTCTCTCACTGACCTATGGCACCCTCAACCATGACCCTCCTTCTGACCTATGGCATGGCCAACCTTGACACTCCCTCCCCCCCCCCCCCCCCTCCCTTCCTCCCACTGACCAAGCTGGCATTTCGTGACTGACGACACAATACTCCCCCTCCTTTCACAGTCACCCCTCATCTCCTGACAGCTATCTTGCCAGGTGGGAGGCAGCTGTACACCCTGTGTGGTGTAGCCGTGTTCCGGCACCTGTGGGACCCGTGCTGGTACCTTGACACCCTGAGTGGGCACCTGGAGAACTTGTGACCTCACTTTCATATGCCTCTACTAACACACTCACAGCGTCCTCACGCCACATCGCAACACTCCCGCCAACACACACCTTGACACCCCCCACGGTGCACCTACACTCCCGCCATTTCTTCCTTCGAAACCTTTCTTAAGATGAAACAATCACTGACGAAAGACACCAGAGCAGTGGACGAAATACTGCGAACACAGCACAATATTTTTGCTTAGTTCTCTTGGAGTAATAAACAGACTGAAGACTAACAACCTGGCTGAATTGTTCACGATGGTGACACCAACCTCAGCCCGCACTTTATATGTAAGAAGAAATAACTGGCATTTATATCTCCCCCCCCCCCCACCCACCCTCACTCCGGCCATTATATATTCATTCAGCATTATAAACACAGAGACCCTTCGTATCGTCGGAGACGAGGCTACGATACCTACGGTAACATCTCTTATACACGTGAAATGTCTGCCATAACTCTGCTTCACAAAGGAGGCAGCAAATCGTGACCAAACATTATTAACCGATGGAGTTGACTTTGCCGATAATGCAACGACCTCCTCGAAGTAGCATTAGGAACAAATCCACAAGGTCCGTGATTAGGGTTCGAACCTATTGCTCCAGGTATGCTGCAGGTATGCTGTCCTAGCCAGCAATGATGATGTAGGTCAAGAGTACCCAGTTCTCTGGGTAACACTTCGGCCTACACAAAATATTTTGCCTCTTTTTTTCTGCCTCTGAAGATGTTGGAGATTTTCAACAACCAGTCCTCTTAAAAATAGCGTCGCTTTTCGCCAGTCTGCGCGCTATGGCAAAAAATGGACGTAATTTGAAATGAAATCGACTCACGAAAGTGATGTACTGTCCCGTTTTCTATTAGTCCTCCGGCTTAATTACTCGGTTAGGTTAGGAGAGGAAACTTTCAATTAACGTTTTTCATGACGTTTTGTAACTTTAGGAGAATTTCCTGCCCTCCTAACCTACCAGAGGACCCTTAACTTAATGTTTTAGAAAAAAAATCACAAATTTATTTAAAACAAAATATATTTTTAAATTACGTCCATTTTCGGACATACGGCCAACTTCAGACGTAATTTGTAAGAGGACAGGCTGCTTCAACACACACCCTAGCCACCCTAAGAGTTCAGGTCCAGTATTTCTCATAGTTGTTATTGTTGTTAAAGATCCGCTACCTGGAATGTAAAATTCCAAGTAGCACGGGCTATGGTGAGCCCGTTGGCCTTATTTCTCATAGATACGTCAGTTGCATTGTGCAGTGATCCGGGGCATCGCCTGAGACTGGCGGGTGGAGGAATATAATTGGCGGTTAAAAAACTTCTGAATTGGTGAGATTTATCTGTCTGTGACCCCATTACCTAGCATTCCCCCACACTAATTTCTGGTTACCTGACATTTCATTCCCAATTATTGGCCTTAGTTGTTCACAAACCAATTAGATAAGTTCATGCAGGAATTGCGGGACCAGCCGGGTAGTAATGGACATGTTGGCCTGCTGGTCGCCTCAGATAACAGCCTTCTAGATCAGTGTAATCACAAGAGAAGCCTGACCCGAGGCCCTCATTGGCAGTAAAAAGAACTCCCAGAACGCACACCAAGTATATTCCAGGTACCGGAGGTTGTCGTGCGATGCTGCGGTCTTTTTTGTCGCGTGTTGTCGAGGAGTTAATGTGAAGTATAGCTTCTGTAAGTTAGGCCAGGAGAGTTGGACGTTACCAGGAGGAGTGCTGAGGACTCTCCACACAGGTAGTCCCTGGCACTAGGGCCTTGGAGACGGTGGAGAACTGAGGACTCTCCACACAGGTAGTCCCTGGCGCCAGGGCCTTGGAGACGGCGGAGAGCTGAAGACTCTCCACACAGGTAGTCCCTGGCACCAGGGCCTTGGAGACGGTGGAGAGCTGAGGACTCTCCACACAGGTAGTCCCTGGTGCCAGGGCCTTGGAGACGGTGGAGAGTTGAGGACTCTCCACACAGGTAGTCCCTGGCACCAGGGCCTTGGAGACGGCGGAGAGCTGAAGACTCTCCACACAGGTAGTCCCTGGTGCCAGGGCCTTGGAGACGGTGGAGAGCTGAGGACTCTCCACACAGGTAGTCCCTGGCACCAGGGCCTTGACACCGTTCCACATCGATGGCTCCCAAAGCCATAATTCACGAAGGCATAATGGCGGCTTCCATCATATTGGACATGATCAATTTCGTTGCATCAGCGAACTCCGCAATTCAACATGGCCGCGGATTGGGCAGTGGTGGATGACGGTGACTTGTCGCCTACTGAAAATGATGGTTTCACCTGCTGAAAACAATGCCCCCATTTACTGAAAACGATGCCCCCATTTACTGTCAACGAATATAGTTACTTACTGAACAAGTCTCTACAGTCTCCGTAGCGCCTAAACATTTCATCTCCTGGGAGGATGCGCGGCCTGTGTATGTCCCCGCAACCTGCTGCAGTCACCCTGCAAAGTGTGGCCAGAGCGGCCCTGGATTCAGCGCCCCCCCCCCCTCCAGCCTTGGCCACACACACTGATAGTGTTTACAAAAAATAGGATCAATGAGTAGTAGTGGATTAGTTCCATCTCGCTTTAGGTCCGCGGGAATCACTTATCTCAGATATGTAAACTCATGTAATCTCAGACATGTAAACTGGAAGGATCCGAGGATGGTATACTCGAGCGATCTCAGACTCAGAGACACGAGCGTCATTGTCACACGACAAATGACCCGTGATTCCCATCCTTCCAAATGCGAATTGTCACCAAAATCGTAGTCTGTTTCCGGCACGAAGCTAAAATATTCACATCCTCTGAAAATGTGTACCAATAATTCCAAATGCTACTCTGAAGCAGCAGTTGAGGGCAGACACCGGGCTGAGGGCAGACAAGATAATTGAAGTGCAGTAACTGGGTAATTGAACATTTACGTTTTATTGGGAAAACTTTGCACTAATTGACCTGAATTTCACTATTGAGTGCAGGAACACTCCGGTGCCCGAACTTCACGGGGTACGAACACGGCTAAAAATCCCCATCACGCAGGATGGTTAGCGACATTCATCGACCCTGAGTACTATAACAAGTACTCACGGTCGATGAGTACAGATAGATGACAACGCCAGCAGAATGAGCCGTCGAAGGAGAAGGTATGAACGAGTCAGCGTGACACAAACTAATGCCTTGGGAAACCACCTTCCCGGGTGTAGTGTCTTCTGATTACTTGGTGGTGTGGCTTATGAAACCCCTCTTCTGGACAAAGGATAGCAGACAAACTAAATGGGGTTTTAGTACATTTTCCTAAACTGTTATGTGGTCCTGCTATTTCACTGGGCTCTGTTCCCCCTCAAGTTTCCTCTCTTAATAGGTTGGCAAGTGGAGATTGTGAGTCGGGTCGTGTTGGGACCTCCTGTACCAGCAACTTATGATCATCAAACGTTGAATGATAAGTTAATTCTGTTATATAATTTGGTTATTATTTTTACTCAATGGTCTCGTTGGTATAAAGAGAATACAGACGACACTACAAATAGAAAGAAAAAATGCTTAAGCAGACACGACTCTCCCTACAAAGAAGGAAAAATTTAAACAGGGAGATAGAAGAAATCTAACAGAGACTGAAGCATTCATATCAGATTGAAGAAAGGCAACAAGAACAGAAAGCAATACAAGCAATAAAGAAAACCCCAAAATATTTCTTCACCTGCAAAATCAAAAGCAAAAACCACTGCCAGTATTGGACGTATTCGTACAAGTGAAGGTTCATACACAGATGATGACAAAGAAATTAGTGAAATTCTAAAAAAAAAGCAGTATGAGGATATGTTTAGCACTCCAAAAAACAGCATGAAAGTGGAGGATCCGGACAACTTCTATATGCGTGATATCCAAACTCCTGTAAATATAATTGATATCAACACGAACGTGGCCGATTTTGAAAGAGAAAATGACATTATGCCCATGCACTTAACCCCGGATCCAGACATATGAAATTCAATATTTATAAAGAAATGCAAAGTGCCAGTAGCACAGGCACTCGGTATAGTGTGGAGGAGGAGCTTGGACAGGGTTGAGATACCAGATGCGCTTAAATCATGGCTCCTCTACATAAGGGAGGAAGCATAGCATTGGTTAAGAATTATAGACCAGTTGCACTAACGTCCCACATAATAAAAGTATTTGAGAACGTGATCAGGAGTCAGGTCAACAGTTTCACGGAGACAAATGACCTCCACAACCCAGGCCAACATGGATACAGAGCGGGAAGATCATGCCTCTCGCAGCTACGAGACCATTACGATAAACTCACTGGCGCATTAGAAGAATAAATATGCAGATATAATATACAAGGACTTCGCAAAGGTGCTCGAGAAATGTGACCATGGAGTGAAAGTACACAGAATGAGGTCAATAGGAATAACAGGTATAGTAGCACGGTGGATATTAAATTTTCTGTCGAACAGAACACAGAGCAACATTCGACCAAATAAATTAGTCCAAGCACAGTTAAAAGTTGTGTACCTCAGGGTACAGTCCTTGCACGACTGCTTTCAATATTCTCATACCAAATATAAACAAAAATACGTCCCAGCTTCGTGTCATCCTTTGCAAACGACACAAAAATCAGCACAATTACCCCTGCTGAAGACATTGAAACACTACAAGCAGATATTAATAAAATTTTCGACTGGGCAGCAGAAAATAACATGGTTTAATAGTGATATATTCCAGGTACTCGGGTACGGTAAAATTGTGGCCCTTAAACAAAACAGTTTTTGGGAATAACGATGTCTGACGACTTAATGTTAAGGGAGCATAACCAAGCAAATATTGCGTCAGCCAGAGAAATGATTGGATGGATCACGAGAACTTTCAAATCCAGGGATCCCATCACATGGTTGTACTACACAAATCACTTGTGCTGTCCCGTCTTGAGTACTGCTCAGTACTCACTTTCCCCGTCAAAGCAGGAGAGATATCTAAATTAGAGAGAATACAGAGAACATATACGGCATACATACACTATAAAGCACCTAAATTAATGGGATCGTCTCAAAGCTCTCCAAATGTACTCACTAGAAAGGAGACGAGAGAGATATCAAATATACCCGTGAAAAATACTAGAGGGCCAGGTCCCAAATCTACACAGTAAAATAACAAAATGGAGTGAACGATATGGAAGAAAATTGAGAATAGAACCAGTGAAGAGCAGAGGTGCTATAGGCACAATCAGAGAACACTGTATAAGCATCAGAGGTACACGGTTGTTCAGCATCCTCCCAGAGAGCATAAGAAATATTGTCGGAACAACCGTGGACATCTTTAAGAGAAAAGTGGATAGTTTTCTCCCAGAAGTGCCGTACCAACCGGGCTGTGGTGGATATGTGGGCCTGTGGGCTGCTCCAAGCAACAGACTGGTGGACGAAGCTCTCACAAGTCTAGCCTGGCCCCGATCCGGGCTTGGGGAGTAGAACCCTCAGAACCCAATCCAGGTACAGGTCGAGGGGAAAATATATATCAACTAATCAATGGCACCCAACCGGTGCCCGTGTGTAACTACCCCATGCGCTCTCCAGTTCTCTTCCTCATTCATCTCCCTCAACCACTCAACCATTCCTCCATTCATCTCCCCAACATTCCCAATTTATTTCACTCATCCAGCCAATCTACATTCATCTCCCTCACGAGACTCCTCAGTTACCCCTCCCCCATCTTCCCCCTTCCCCTCCATGTTCCCCCCCTTCCCCCCATCCCCCCCTTCCCCCCCCCCCCCCCCCCCCCCCGCTGGGCCCCCAGCTCCTGGGTGAATAATTATTTTGGCAAGAGTGACGGGTTTCAGATGTTCCTGTGATCAAATATTTATGGCCACATTTCCCTAATGGTCGTGGCAAGTTTAATGTTATTGGTCATACTACGGAATTCTTAGTGGAATTGGTGCCATTTTCCCTCTATCTTACTGCTCGCTCTCTCTGTCTCTCTCTGTCTCTCTCTCTCTCTCTCTGTCTCTCTGTCTCTCTGTCTCTCTCTCTGTCTCTCTGTCTCTCTCTCTCTCTCTCTCTCTCTCTCTCTCTCTCTCTCTCTCTCTCTCTCTCTCTCTCTCTCTCTCTCTCTCTCTCTCTCTCTCTCTCTCTCTCTCTCACATTCTCATTCATATATATATATATATATATATATATATATATATATATATGAATGAGAATGTGAGAGAGAGAGAGAGAGAGAGAGAGAGAGAGAGAGAGAGAGAGAGAGAGAGAGAGAGAGAGAGAGAGAGAGAGAGAGAGAGAGAGAGAGAGAGAGAGAGAGAGAGAAAAAAAAAAATAATGTATTTTCCGCATACAAATGATCAGTGTTTCGTGATTGTCAATTGCATATATATATATAAATAATATATTCTCATATATATTCTGTGCGACAACTGGGTACGAGGGAAGGCCGGAGATATGGTTGGAAGAGTACTGGTGAAGGGGAGAGTGATGGTCAGAGCCTGGATAATGTCGCAAGGTGAAGGTCCTTCCCACTCACCAGCAGGTGGCCACCATGATCTCCTCCCCCATCACAGGTGGTGCGACGGCCGGAAGCCTCAGAGGCTCTTCATGCTGTCAGCTACGATCCCATTGAGGTTTTTGAAGCACTTGTATGCCGAGTATTGAAGAGGAGAGTGAGGGGTGAGGGGTGGTGTGGAGAGCTGCGAGCAGATAGAACAGGATTTGGGTGACGACGACGTGTGACCCACATAGCCACGCCCAGTGAGGCTCAAGTCCTCCAGGATAGAGCAATTCTCAGGCCTTGAATGTCTGGCCGTATTTTCGTGACCTAACTCTGCGGGAAGTTCCCCCCCCCCCCTTCTCTCTCTGTCTCTCGCTCTGTCTGTATCTGTTTCTGTCTCTATTTCTGTCTGTCTCTCGCTCTGTCTCTCGCTCTGTCTCTCGCTCTGTCTCTTACTCTGTCTCTCGCTCTGTCTCTCGCTCTGTCTCTCGCCCTGTCTCTCGCTCTCGCTGTCTCTCGCTCTGTCTCTCGCTCTGTCTCTCGCTCTGTCTCTCGCCCTGTCTCTCGCCCTGTCTCTCGCCCTGTCTCTCGCCCTGTCTCTCGCCCTGTCTCTCGCCCTGTCTCTCGCTCTGTCTCTCGCTCTCGCCCTGTCTCTCGCCCTGTCTCTCGCCCTGTCTCTCGCTCTGTCTCTCGCTCTCGCTGTCTCTCGCTCTGTCTCTCGCTCTGTCTCTCGCCCTGTCTCTCGCCCTGTCTCTCGCCCTGTCTCTCGCCCTGTCTCTCGCTCTGTCTCTCGCTCTCGCTGTCTCTCGCTCTGTCTCTCGCTCTGTCTCTCGCCCTGTCTCTCGCCCTGTGCGTTATTGAGAGTTACTAACCTTCCTTGTGCTTGACTATTATGCTCACTGTTGGTATCTGGGGAGGGTGCTGGTTATCAGCCGTTATTAGTCGTTATCAACCGTTATCATCAGTTGCCGTCACTGATCGCTACGAGCCTTAATAACAATTACCGTTGCTGGTCGTTGACCACCGTTACCGAGAGTTACGTTACTATTTGCCATTCCCATCCACCACTGCTCTCTGAAATACCTCCTGACAAGAGCAGGAGATACGATAGACTGGACCCCACAGTCTATCGTTGCAGATACGATAGCGTGTGCAAGATGGACCCCCCCCTCCTCCATACAGCAGTAGGATGCAACAGGTGTAATGAGAGGCGACTTAGGAGGCTCGAACCCATGTCTACCAAGGACCCCGCCTCCTGATTGTGTTGAACCCAGGAGGCCTAGCTGACCCCGTGAGACCACCAGGTAAACACCAGGTAGAGCAGCCTCCAGGAGCACTCGTGGGGAATTGTACTGTTGTGCTGGGAGTCACCTGTTGTCAACAGGAGGGTAACAACCGCTAGTTTTTTTTTTTTTTTTTTTTTTTTTTGCAGGGATATTCCTGCGCGGGCCCTAAGCCTCTGGCTGGCCCACTAAGTGTTGCTTGTTTCTGTTTTACTTGGGCGGAGTTATGAGTATTTATGACTCGTATGGTCGCTTCAGTAAGATTTTACCATATGTGTTTAACAACTTCTGCTCTGTTGAATCTAAGTTGAAATCTTAATGGGTTTGTAACTGTGCACTGTGTTAGATAATGTTCCAGTGGTCTGTCGGGCATTTCTCCACAGTGCTGACATTTCCTCTCATCTTCCGGAACCTGCAACCTATTTCCCATGCACATGGGTATCCAAGCCTGATGCGATGTAAGTGTACTAATGTTGTTCTACTGCTCCCTTTCATCAAACGAAGTGGTTCGTAGTTGGTTGAATTCTTGTACCAACCCGCAGATCCTGATGTTGCAACTGCTGTGTTGTGGTCACTGTACATCTTTTCCATTGCTCTGTTTCTAATTACTTTTTTAATCTGTGATAGACTCTGTGGTATGTAAATGTCTACATCTCCCCTTGTTGAGCAGGGGTAGAGGGCGCGGTGGGCCCGCTGTTGAGCAGGGGTAGAGGGCGCGGTGGGCCCGCTGTTGAGCAGGGGTAGAGGGCGCGGGGGGCCCGCTGTTGAGCAGGGGTAGAGGGCGCGGTGGGCCCGCTGTTGAGCAGGGGTAGAGGGCGCGGTGGGCCCGCTGTTGAGCAGGGGTAGAGGGCGCGGGGGGCCCGCTGTTGAGCAGGGGTAGAGGGCGCGGGGGGCCCGCTGCTTGCTCTCTAGGGCCGGGCAACAGTGTGTTTGTTCCCGCTGGTAGTTCTTGCCCCGCGCCACGCCCATGCCACGCCCGTGACAGCTGTTCTGTGCCTGGCACGCCCTCCCTCGTGCACGTACTCACCTAACCGAAATTCCAGGAGGGGCTTCAGCGCCTGGGTCACGCTTTTCCAGCTGTCGGTCGTTTAATCGACTTTTAAAACTATGGAAGGAGAGCGTCCCGGCCTCGTCCACCAGGACTGTCTCATTTTCTTCACTGCTCTCCCACCCCTTCACCCTGCCCTACACCCTCACGGGGCCCTTCACCCTGACCTACACTCTCCCCAGGACCGTCACCGTGACCTACACTCTCCCCAGGACCGTCACCGTGACCTACACCCTCCCCAGGACCGTCACCGTGACCTACACCCTCCCCAGGACCGTCACCGTGACCTACACCCTCCCCAGGACCGTCACCGTGACCTACACCCTCCCCAGGACCGTCACCGTGACCTACACTCTCCCCAGGACCGTCACCGTGACCTACACTCTCCCCAGGACCGTCACCGTGACCTACACCCTCCCCAGGACCGTCACCGTGACCTACACCCTCCCCAGGACCGTCACCGTGGCCTACACCCTCCCCAGGACGTCACCGTGACCTACACCCTCCCCAGGACCGTCACCGTGACCTACACCCTCCCCAGGACCGTCACCGTGACCTACACCCTCCCCAGGACCGTCACCGTGACCTACACCCTCCCCAGGACCGTCACCGTGACCTACACCCTCCCCAGGACCGTCACCGTGACCTACACCCTCCCCAGGACCGTCACCGTGACCTACACCCTCCCCAGGACCGTCACCGTGACCTACACCCTGGCCTGGTCCCTCACACAAGTAATGACACAGCAGGTGTTGGCGACACTGTGCCCCGCCCTGGTGGTGGTGATATTATCGCGGTGACACTGTTCCCTCTACACCCCTCACTGGTCTTGTGCTCTGTCTCTCTCTGTCTCTGTCTCTCTCTGTCTCTCTCTCTAGGGAGAGCGCACACGGCTTGAATACTACCCGGCTATTAGGTCTGGTGATACAGTGGGTGGCGTGAGCAGCTCACCTGCTCCTGTTATGGACAATTACACGGGGCGAAGCTTAGATCAGACATCGGGGGCTGGCCAGTCCTACTGACCTTTGGCACAGACTAATTGTTCTGGCGCCAGGGACTGTCCAGCCTTACTGGCGCCTGGAGCCGTCTTCCAACTGACGAAGGAAACTGTCCAGCCCGGCCTGGGCCCAGGCCTGTCCTATAATAACTTGATCTAATATGCTGTTGCTTGGAGCGGCCCGCAGGCCCACGTGTCCATTACAACCAGTTGGTCTGCCTTAAAGACTGTTTTCTTCAATTCCTGCTTGTCATATAATTCCCCAGCATAGCAAAGGAAACTGCCTCTTCCTACTCACCTCCGTTGTACACCACCTGTATACACCACCTGTATACACCACCTGTATACACCACCTGTATACGAACAGTATGAAGGTCAACCCAGACGTATGCCTGGAAAGCACCCCCCCCCCGTAACCCCCCACCCAGCCCCCAGAGCCTCGGGCAGGTGCAGGTGCAGTCTTAATCGTAATACTGAAGGAAATGCCTTCCAAGGCTCTGGGAAATGTCTACGTCCTTACGGTTATCCTCTGTATAAGGCATTATAAATATTACAGAAAGAAAACGCGAGAATTTCTCCCTTTACGCAATTCTAAGATCCACTTAGTTTTGAATATTTCTACAAGCATATTCTCGGTTGTGTTTCGTAAAAATGGCGAGAAATAAGGTGGTAATAAGTCCACGATGATGACAAAAGCTAGGCAGAAGGTGATTGGTCCGACGGACT
This sequence comes from Procambarus clarkii, assembly GCF_040958095.1. Classification (NCBI taxonomy): domain Eukaryota; kingdom Metazoa; phylum Arthropoda; class Malacostraca; order Decapoda; family Cambaridae; genus Procambarus; species Procambarus clarkii. Next base: position 36,551,911 of record NC_091170.1, read on the forward strand.
CGAACCCCAATTTAAAATATTGGTGAATATCTCGGGTATTTGTGGTTACGACACGACCAGTCTCCTGTGTGCACATTGTTATCTGATGAGAGGGTGCTGGGGTCCGGCCTCCAGTCTTGTGCTCCAGTTCACAAGCATTACGTCAAGCTCGGCGAGATGTTGCTTACCGCGAACTTTGGGACGCTTCGGAGAACTTTGGCACGTTCGGAGAACTTTGGCACGCTTGGGACAACTTTGGGACACCTGGGAGCTACGCGGGACCCTGGACCATGGGATGGCTTGTGCCTAGTGATTCAGTGATCACATCAACAGTAGTCTAACTTCAGGCTTAACATGGCTGCTCTTAGATCAGCACCGCTAAATTATCAATCTTACCAAATACCGAGCATCTCACCATACCGGCATCATACTCACGTATGATGATGGGTATAATGAAGACGGGACAATTGGCAAGCGCATGAATTCTTTCTTAAGCAACACACGCACAGGCAAGCATGCTTATGCTGCCATAACTCTGGTTGGTAATTATAATATGTATGTTGGTAAACTTGTGTATTTCTAATTATTCCTGAAATGATAGTGCTTATAGTAACTATTTGGTGGATAGTGCCAGTATGTAGTGGTGGTCCACCAGAAAGTACCAGTATATAGTGATGTACCACCAGAAAGTACCAGTATGTAGTGATGGACCACCAGAAAGTACCAGTATGTAGTGATGGACCACCAGAAAGTACCAGTATGTAGTGATGGACCACCAGAAAGTACCAGTATGTAGTGATGGACCACCAGAAAGTACCAGTATGTAGTGATGGACCACCAGAAAGTACCAGTATGTAGTGATGGACCACCAGAAAGTACCAGTATGTAGTGATGGACCACCAGAAAGTACCAGTATGTAATGATGGACCACCAGAAAGTACCAGTATGTAATGATGGACCACCAGAAAGTACCAGTATGTAATGATGGACCACCAGAAAGTACCAGTATGTAGTGATGGACCACCAGAAAGAACCAATATGTAGTGATGGATAGTGGTCCGTCACTAACTTCATCGCGGCCTCAAGACGCCCCATCGCGGCCTCAAGACGCCCCATCGCGGCCTCAAGACGCCCCATCGCGGCCTCAAGACGCCCCATCGCGGCCTCAAGACGCCCCATCGCGGCCTCAAGACGCCCCATCGCGGCCTCAAGACGCCCCATCGCGGCCTCAAGACGCCCCATCGCGGCCTCAAGACGCCCCATCGCACAGTGAAAGTTTGTTTGTCGAGCTAATTACATACAATTATAATATGCCTATCATGCTCCCAGCCTGTGGGTGACGGGGTGGTGGAGGGCTGCTGGTTGTTTACCTCTGGTCAGGTCTACCTCAGCAGGTACTGCTGACTCCCGAAGATGTCGAAACAGAGCCTAAACCGACCAGTAACCCGTCAAACACACGACCAAACTACGACATTGCTGCAACGTTTGGACAAGTTTTAACACGTGACAAGTTGTAACAACCAATATACCAAGTTGTAACAACGTTGTAATAAGTCATTAAAACGTTATAACAAGATGTAACAACTTTACTACAAGTTGTAACAAGCTGAAAAAAGGGACAGTTACGTTGTGTGTTTGTACAGTAACATCTAGCAGGCTGCTGATTTGTATCGAATGATCCACAGAGCTGTGGTTGTTCTTGCACGGTAGTGCATGATGATGATGATGATGATGATGGAATAGCCAGTGTAGACTTCACTTGGCCTCAGACCTACAATGTTTTCTGGTTCTTTGGTTTATTTTTGTCCTCAGGCTTATAGGCAATCAAAGATTAGTCAGCTTTTTTGAAGGCAGATTCTTTGGTTAACTGATCAGTTCTATCAGGCATTCGAGGCCAACATGAGAAGGACCCATGAAACGGACTCTCTTACCTTGATTAATAAATTTGTTGTATTTGTCTTTCTGAGGGTGAGCGGCCGCTACAACGCGCGGTCACACTGCAGTCTGGCATGAGAGGGTCCGCTGGGGCGCCTCGCCTCACATGGGACCAGAGCGAGTACTCTCAGATTATATAAGGGTCCTTATATGCCCGTCTGCGAACACCTCGGAGCTCAACAACTGAGACCTTCCTCAGCTCGCGTGACGCAGAGCGAGGCCCCCACTGAAGCAAGAGTATACAAGAGGTATACTCTGGTATACCAGCACTTATTAGTCTGACAACTGCCTCCCAGATTGATCGTACGTCAGTTTACCTGTTGTCGTTTACGTTTCGATGGTTGTTTAACTACTCTCGAAGACCCGCCTGGGTTTGTCGTGTGATAACGTAATCTGGAAAGCTGTTGCTATGGCTCTCCGCCGAAGAAATGTTATTCCACTTTACAATCCAAACAGCCATTATTCCTGGCCGGTTTTAAGCCAACTGGACCAATAACACCCAATTTTAGCCTTGTGCCTAAGGGCCGTGCACTTGGGTAATCTATTAAAGTCTTGTCAAATAAAATTACCTTCTAAAAGAGCCAGAAGAAGCAAGAGAGATAATTTTTTTTATAATAGTAAATTATTAGAAATCCATTTTTGTCATTTTCTAAAAAATTATAACAATTTTTTAATGAATTATTTCAGTAAAACAGACCTTTGCCGTAACCCAGCGGGGACCCCGCCGAAAAAAATCCGAATTAGGTCCCGCAGCTCGTAAGGGCTGCGCTGCCCATTGGCTGAAGGCAAGTGTTCCTAACTCTACGATTTACTTCACAACCACAAAGAGACGCGACTTGCTCACTCACAACAATCAAACAAGAGGTCCAGTCAGCCTGCAGCGTGTCTGGTGGCCCGGTGTGTCTCCTCAAGTCCTCCACAACACGTCCTTCCTAACCCTTATCACTTCTCGCTCTTAACATTTTTGAGGTGGGAGGAAAGGGAAGAAATAGTTAAATCTGGCGTGAACTCTCCGTAGAGATTCGTCGTGATTCAAGGAGATGACCAATGTGAGGTATCCTCACAGTGTACCAAAAATTTGCAAGTGTAGGCTACTAAACATATGGCCCTATATGACTAACCATCCTGCGAGATGGGGACTTGTATCATCACTGCTGCCTTATTCACTCTTGTGTTGATGATATCCTCAAAATGCATCCGGAGTCTGCCAGTGCAGACTGCTTATCATATGCTTTAAAATTAAATAAAAAAAAATGACCAATGCAGAAGTACCTCATGTATTAATAAAAAAAACTATGGTTGGCTTAATCTTCATCATCATCAGATAGGTTTGCAGTTTCTACCCACCTACCCACAAGGTTGATAGGTAGTCCAAGGCTGACTGCTGGTCCTTGATGGTTGCTCCCCAAGTGTGGTGACATGAACTCCGTCATTCAGACAAAGCCAAAACTCTGCTCACTAGGCCTAGGGCACACCTCCCAGACCCTCGCACAAAGGCTGTGTACCTACTCCCACTAAATCTTGAAAGATTGCTAAATTGGTTAGTTGTTGGTCTTGAGACCTATCAACCCCTGGAGAGTTATTAAGGTCACCACAATAACCTACTGACTAACCAACAGGTATACTTTAGTCCTAAATATACTACAGCACTAAAGTATACTCTCAGTGTGTATACCGAGAAATGGGTTACACTTCTTGGTTAAATTAAGGCATGTCAGCCTTGTATACCTCATGGGGATGACTCCGTCACCGCTTTAGTGGAGTCTTCCCTGATCGTTTGCTGAGGTTAGAAAACGCGTCGCCTCCAGTGAATCATCGAGGCATTTTCTGCTTCCTCAACTTGAAACTCGACTCCCAAATGAGTTTCCTAGCAACGTCATTATATTCCTGTGTTTATACTGACCAAGTGGCTGTATGACGGGTGTGTTGAGCCTCCCAACGCCACGGTTGGAGGGTGTTGAGGGCGAGTCTTATCCGCGGGAAGCGAAGCACAGGAAAGATTTTTGGAATTTGGAATAAGGGCTGAGAAATGTGGCGGTCAGAGCTGATCCACGTCTCACTAACAGTGATAGCAACCATTAATTTCTACAACAACTACAACAGTAAACATTACTACAACGTCAACAACACCAACACCCACTACTACAACCCCAGCAGCAGCACACAACACACTAACAACCAGGAGTATAACCACACCCATTATCCCCGGCTACACACCCAACTCCGCTGTAATCACACAAGTCATGTTTCGTGAATTGTCAGCCAGAGATAGAAACCATTGTATAAAGGATCTCCTGCCAGTGTCCTTGGCACCGTTGCTCACCCACCAAGACCCCCCCCTAACTCTCCCCCCCCCCCTCCTGCAGACGTTGAACGTGTTGCAGTGATGTTGCACACGGAGTCGTGCAAGGTAGGGGCTCGGGGCTGCTTTCCTTCACTCCTCGGGGCACTGTTGTTAAGTATTGCACAAAGGTTGCGTTGATTCTTAGAACGGCATCTCCAAAACCCTGGACAACATGGTTTCAGAACAGGGTGCTCTTGCCTGTCACAGTTGCTGGGACCACTATGACATGGCACTAGATGCTATAGAAAACAAACAAAACGCTGATGTAATTTACACAGATTTTGCAAAAGCCTTCGACAAATCTGACCATGGTGTTATTGCACTCAAAATGCGTTCAAAAGGAATTACCGGAAAAATAGCAGATGGATCTACAATTTCCTGAATAACAGAACCCAATGTGTAATAGTCAACAAAATCAAATCTGGGCCATCATCCGTGAGAAGCTCAGTCCCCCAGGGTACTGTGCTTGCTCCAGTACTTCTTCTCATTCTCATATCGGACATAGACAAGGACACAACCTATAGTACTGTATCATTGTTTGCAGATGACACTAGGATTTTTATGAGAGTAGACAACATAGAGGACACGGCAAACCTTCAGTCAGACGTAAATCATATCTTTCAATGGGCTACAGAAAATAATATGGTGTTTAACTTTTAGCTTTTGCGCTACGGAAAAAATGGAAATATAAAAACGGAAACCACGTACAAAAAGGCAGTCAAATCATAACATAGAACGAAAAGGCAATGTAAAGGATTTGGGTGTACTCATGTCGGAAGACCTTACATTTAAAGAACACAATAAAGTAGCCGTCACAACTGCAAGAAAAATGACAGGTTGGATAACAAGAACCTTTCACACTAGAGATGCTATACCGATGATGATATTCTTCAAGACGCTAGTACTCTCTAAGAGTTGCATACTGCTGCACAATGACAGCCCCTTTCAAAGCTGGAGAAACTGCTGATTTGGAGAGCGTGCAGAGATCCTTTACTACTAGAATCCACTCGGTAAAACACCTAAACTATTGGGACCGACAAAAGAGCCTAAATCTGTATTCTCTTGAGCGCAGGCGGGAGAAATACAATAACTTTCACATGGAAAATAGTAGAGGGGGCTGGTTCCAAACCTGCACACAGAAATAACATCACATCAGACTAGAAGGCATGGCAGGATGTGCAGAATACCCCCGTTGAAGTGCAGAGGTGCAACAGGTACTCTGAGAGAGAACTCAATAAACATCAGAGGCCCGAGACTGTTCAACACGCTTCCACTACACATAAGGGGCATAACTGGCCGACCCCTCACAGTGTTCAAGAGAGAACTTGACAAACGCCTCCAAATGATACTTGATCAACCAGGCTGTGAATCATTCGTCAGGCTGCGAGCAACCGCGTCCAACAGCCTGGTTGACCAGTCCAGCAACGAGGCCTGGTCGACGACCGGGCCGCGGGGACGCTAAGCCCAGAAATCATTTCAAGGTAACCTCAAGGTAACGGCGTTAAGCGTACGTTGAGGAGAAGCGTTGTAAAGATATGAAATGGGTTTTGTTTGAGACCAGACTACCGGGAAATCGATCCTCGAAACTAGCGGAAGGTAACCTCAAGGTAGACCAATCAGTCACATACCTAAACATAAATTATATTGGTCATGCTGGGTCGCTGTAGACATCTGGAGACTTGGCACCGTTGTATTGGTTTAACGGTCGCCAACTCCCAAGTACAATCTTTATCGTATTTTGTTTGAATTTTTCCCCGAAGGGCGAGTTTATTGGGCAGCGTCGCCTAGCACTTAGTGTGGCAGCTAGAGGCTTGGGGCCCGCGCAGGAATATCCCTGACAACAACAAACTCATCCTGTGAGCGAACATGCTTTTATAGGAGCATATTCAACACCCCTAATATGAAGGTCACCCGCTGAGGTGTTAATCCTGTCACCCAGACGCAGTTGGGGCTGTCTTAAGTGAAGAGGCTGTCAAACAAAGGACTAGCATCTTACAACCTTCAAGTTTGTCATCTTAGCGAGTGCAAAGTTGGGCAGACCTCTTAGGGCAATATCTATACTTGTAAGTGGGCACAGACTCTTCAATAGTGGTCAAGACCAGGTCCAGACCAGCTAGGTCCATGTGTAGTGCTGCAGAGTCTGCACTTTCGCTATTCAAATATTTCCGTATCACATTTCTACATATCCTACCAAAGAGTTGAATGGTCTTCATCTTTGCAAGGAAGGGGGCTTGTGTCCAGGACGTTATCTGCATATCCCACTTGGACTCCTTCCAGAAACTTGCTAGAAACTTGAAGAATGTGTGTGTGTGTGTGTGTGTGTGTGTGTGTGTGTGTGTGTGTGTGTGTGTGTGTGTGTGTGTGTGTGTGGGTAGGTGGGGTTTAAGACTAACCACTTGGCTTGGACGGTAGATTGACGGTTTCGCTTCATGCAAGTTAGCGTTCAATCCCCGACCGTCCAAGTGGTTGGGCACCATTCCTTTCCCCCGTCCCATCCCAAATCCTTATCCTGATCCCTTCCTAGTGCTATATAGTCGTAATGCCTTGGCGCTTTCTCCTGATAGCTCCCTTCCCTTCCTCCTTGAGGAGTCCCCAGCTGTGAGATAGTTTTCAATCCATTTCAGCACTTTTTCCTTGACACTCAAGGATGCAAACTCATCTAGGATCACATCTCTTGAGCCTAATCGAAAGCTCTTTTAATGTCGTCGAAGAAAGCGTACTTGGCTCTGTTATTTCCTAAGTAATTGGCTCTACAAGTGACTATGCTCCAGCCTTAAACAAATCCGCTGACCCCAGTCTACGTACTTTGTGTGAGAGAAGCTTTAGGAAGACGCAATGCGTCATCTTGCACGTGCAAGATAGGACCAATTGGCGTGAAATTGTGTGAGCAAGACTCCACTTATGTATGGCTTATTGAAGAGGTGGAGTAGTGAACTCTGTGATAATTCTCCTAGTACTCACCTAGTTGTGCTTGCTGGGGTTGAGCTTCGGCGCTTTGGTCGGGTCCCCGTCTCAACTGTCAATAATCCTAGTGTGTAGGGAAGGCCGTAATCTCACCAGCCCGCAATACTTTTGCTTGTTCTCATCTCCGCCCTTGTCTCGTTTCACTACCCTGATTCTTCCGTCAATGTCCCGCAGGAACTTGCCTCGACGTGTTTCCTCAGGGAGGAAGAGGCTGTGTCACGCCTTATTACCTTACCTGAAGGTAAGGTAACCTCCCCTCGTGTGTCAGTCCGTCAGCCCTGCCCTCGGGGTGTCGGTGCCGTCCTCCGCTCCCTGAGGTATTTGTCTTGAAGACTTTTCTCCTCCGATGGAGCTAGTGAAGTCACGGCATTTACACGCTCCTCAATCTTCTCGTCCCGGGCTATTTGACAGTTTTGAAAAGTTTTCGATTTCTCTAAATCTTAGATACTCTTTACTCTCACGCCGAAGGTCTTTATCCAGCGTGTTTATATAGTGGGTTTCATACTATATAGTGTTCTTATATAGTGTAGAGGTAGAACATTTGGTTGACAGGACCCGGGTGCATGTGGGAATTATTTAAAACCCCGGTCTGTGCTTCGGAGAAGCTGCGAGAGCCTTGTGAGGGCAATAGCATTCCAGGTTGCAATTCTTTTAACCATGTCGTGGCGCAGTCGACTAAAACGCGTCTCGGATCATGCCAGACATAGGTTCGAACCCTCATCATGGCCCTTGTAAATTTGTTCATATAGTGTTCTTCTTTTGAGAGTTGCCCCGTCCCCGTGCAACATGGGACCCGGACACAGCTCTCAGTTTGGCTATCGAGGTCGCCTACGCTCATCGATGTCGTCACGGATTTGATATTCAGTGAACCAGTCGCTCATCCTGTTTATAAAGTAGGGTTTCCTAGCTGCTTAGAGGGATGGTCTTTTTATCGTTTGTGTTTCTCCTATTGTTACTCATGTGGAGGCTGAGGCTGTGTACAATACAACGAGGCTGTGTACAATACAACGAGGCTGTGTACTGTAGAGGCTGTGTACAACGTCTGGGCTGCCATCACTGTCCCGCTCATTTATCAAAAGTATACAGTGTAGTCTCCGTCCTGTGAGGTGTGTCGCCTGTCTTGTCATCCACCAGTCTGAGATTTTCACTTCCGTCGACTTTCACTTGATTACAGTCGGCAGCACAGTGTGTGTGTGTGTGTGTGTGTGTGCTTTGCATTCAGGTCGCTGATCAGCGAGATTAGGTCAGCGACTATTAGAAATATTGCCGAAACAACCGCGGACATCTTCAAGAGAAAACTTAACTGTTTTCTAAGAAAAGCTCCGGATCAGCCGGGCTGTTGTGGGTATGTGAGCCTGCGGGCCGCTCCAAGCAACAGCCTGGTGGACCAAACTCTCACAAGTCAAGCCTGGCCTCAGGCCGGGCTTGGGGAGTAGAACAACTTCCAGAACCCCATCAAGCAGGTATCAGGCAGGTTCCTCACTCACCATCTTTTTTCCCTCGTCCCTCATGTTGTTTTTTTTAAATTCAGCTACTCTGAACAAAATGTCCACGTAGCACGGGCTATAGTGAGCCCGTAATTGAGTTCGGTTATTAGCGATAACCTTATTACTGTGATATTTGGGTCAATGTTTTAAATGGAGGTGGGGTTTCCTCCTTTTTTCCCGTTTCTCTCCCGCTTCTGTTTTAGCGCACTGGTTTTAGTCTTGTTTTAAAAACCTTATCTTGGTGGCGGATATAGATGCACAGTGTTCACCAGTGTGTCCTATTCTTCAACTGTTTTTCTAATCATTGTAGTCGCTGTGCAATTTGCATCTAATGAAGCTGGTGTCGTTGGATTATTGTTGTTTGATGTGCAGGGCTTCTCGTCCCGCATAAGATGTGCATTATATTGAAGCCCCGGTACTTGACAAGGGTGAGGTGTCATGCGTAACAAGACACCATGTTGTCACTGGTGGTACCGGGGGATTGGGAGCGCGTCCCGCCCGGCTCCTGTCACACCACCACCACCACGCACCTTGTTGGGTGTGATGGTTTGATGGAAATGTTCTTCCCATCACAGCGAGTCTCTAAGCTGGCCAGGTCGGGTGCTGGCCAGGTCGGGTGCTGGCCAGGTCGGGTGCTGGCCAGGCCGGGTGCTGGCCAGGCCGGGTGCTGGCCAGGCCGGGTGCTGGCCAGGCCGGGTGCTGGCCAGGTCGGGTGCTGGCCAGGCCGGGTGCTGGCCAGGCCGGGTGCTGGGCCAGGTCGGGTGCTGGTCTTGTCTATATTCCTCGTCGGCTCTTTCTTACGCCGTACTGCCTCTTACGTACGCCTCGCCCCCCTCTCATATATCAACCCATGCTCCTGTTCTATGGTCCTCATCGTTACTATAAGTATTACCAGTACAGGAGGAGGGGGCTGCATATAGGCCTCACCGCCGCTGTTATGTCTCTCACCCTCAGCAACAAATGCTGAACATTTATTAAATTTATAGTTATTTGTGTTCCGTATTTTGTAAAATATAAAATATAAAACGAAAATAAATTATTTATATAATTTTTTTTTTTTGGAGGGGGGCGTAATTTGACAAGAATTGTTGAAAACTATTTTGTTGGCAGTTTTCCCTCGCTTTCTACACAAGCCTTATTTTCTGCCCGCTGTACTTGCACTTTTATTTTCACCATTTGACCAGAAGGTTTTAATTTGGTGCTGCTGGTGTGTGGCTGGCAGACTCTGGCTGCTGGCTGAGGCTGGCAGACTTTGGCTGCTGGGTGAGGCTGGCAGACTCTGGCTGCTGGGTGAGGCTGGCAGACTCTGGCTGCTGGCTGAGGCTGGCAGACTCTGGCTGCTGGCTGAGGCTGGCAGACTCTGGCTGCTGGCTGAGGCTGGCAGACTCTGGCTGCTGGCTGAGGCTGGCAGACGCGGGCTGCTGGCTGAGGCTGGCAGACTCTGGCTGCTGGCTGAGGCTGGCAGACTCTGGCTGCTGGCTGAGGCTGGCAGACTCTGGCTGCTGGCTGAGGCTGGCAGACTCTGGCTGCTGGCTGAGGCTGGCAGACTCTGGCTGCTGGCTGAGGCTGGCAGACTCTGGCTGCTGGCTGAGGCTGGCAGACTCTGGCTGCTGGCTGAGGCTGGCAGACGCGGGCTGCTGGCTGAGGCTGGCAGACGCGGGCTGAGACTTGACTAGTGTCGTCTCTCAACAAAGGGAGTTTATTATATTCCTAATTAACAGTCATTGTGTCCACGCGCGAGCGTTAAGTTGCTCGCTCGCGTGTCCCGTCCCGTCCCGTCCCGTCCCGTCCCGTCCCGTCCCGTCCCGTCCCGTCCCGTGAAGACTTTCTTCACGCCCATGAACATGAGCAGCGAGGCACGCAGTCTTCCCGCCCCGCAGCACTTGGTAGTTACCAGGAGACTCGCTAGATGGAAGCACCTAGTAGTTACCTGGAGACTCACTAGATGGCAGCACCTGGTAGTTACCAGGAGACTCCCTAGATGGCAGCACCTGGTAGTTACCTGGAGACTCACTAGATGGCAGCACCTGGTAGTTACCTGTGGCCAGATTCACGAAGCAGTTACGCAAGTACTTACAAACCAGTACATCTTTTCTCAATCTTTGGCGGCTTTGTTTACAATTATTAAACAGTTAATGAGCTCGGAAGCACCAGGAGGCTGTTTATAACAATAACAGTTGACTGGGAAGTTTTCATGCTTGTAAACTGTTTAATAAATGTAACCAAAGCCGTCAAAGATTGAGGAAAGATGTACACGTTCGTAAGTGCTCGCGTAAGTGCTTTCGTGAATCTGGCCCCTGGAGACTCGCTAGATGGCAGCATCTGGTATTGTTCAGTTGTATAGTTCACGTATACTGTTGTTTAGTGTAAGTGTACAGTTGTATAGTTCACGTATACTGTTGTTTAGTGTAAGTGTACAGTTGTATAGTTCACGTATACTGTTGTTTAGTGTAAGTGTACAGTTGTATAGTTCACGTATACTGTTGTTTAGTGTAAGTGTACAGTTGTATAGTTCACGTATACTGTTGTTTAGTGTAAGTGTACAGTTGTATAGTTCACGTATACTGTTGTTTAGTGTAAGTGTACAGTTGTATAGTTCACGTATACTGTTGTTTAGTGTAAGTGTACAGTTGTATAGTTCACGTATACTGTTGTTTAGTGTAAGTGTACAGTTGTATAGTTCACGTATACTGTTGTTTAGTGTAAGTGTACAGTTGTATAGTTCACGTATACTGTTGTTTACTGTAAGTGTACAGTTGTATAGTTCACGTATACTGTTGTTTAGTGTAAGTGTTCAGTTGTATAGTTCAGGTGGTTAGACCTTTTTCTTTAGTAACGGTTTTCGACATTTGGTGACTGTGAAGGTGCATTGGTGTGCAACTGTTGTGTTGCAAGCTTGAAAAGTTCACTGAATACCGTATGCACTTGGTGTATTTATATACTGTATGCTTTCATACTGTATACTTACTCATTATTTTTGTTCACTGTATACCTATGTATTAATACATGGTACTTGTACACTATACTTTTAAGTTCATACACTGTACTTTTAAACCAATTCAGTATACTTATACACTAATCTAGATCTACAAGAGAGAATTTATGTTAGCCTGTCTGTTCGAAGTTGGTGGTGAGGGGGGGGGGGAGACGCTCGGGGCTTGACCCACCAAACTTTGCAGGGTGAGTAGTGATTCTATGGGGAGTTTCATAGGGTGGTTTGGGGAGTTCGACGCCCATGCCCCTTTTAAGAAGAATCGACTACTATTCCGAATCCCAGAGACTTGTGAAGTGTGAAAGGTGGGAGCGAGTGTCCATAGAGTGTAAGAGCAGATTTTACTGCTAATATAAAAAAAAAGTAACTCCATACCTAGAGCTTTGCAATTACTTCGTTCACTCTCGTGTTCATGAAGATATCCTCATATTGCACTCAAAATTTGCCAGTGCAGGCTACTGAACATATGGCCCTGTATGACTAACCATCCTGCGAGTTGGGGACTTTGGTTGGGTGCCAGGGGTCAGTGTGTCCGTGCCAGGGGTCAGTGTGTCCGTGCCAGGGGTCAGTGTGTCCGTGCCAGGGGTCAGTGTGTCCGTGCCAGGGGTCAGTGTGTCCGTGCCAGGGATCAGTGTGTCCGTGCCAGGGGTCAGTGTGTCCGTGCCAGGGGTCAGTGTGTCCGTGCCAGGGGTCAGTGTGTCCGTGCCATGGGTCACTGTGTCCGTGAAGTAGGCCAGGGTCTTGTACACACATGTACAAGACCCGTGTAATATATATGTACCACTGTACACATTGTACGTCGGCGTGTATATCAAGTTATGCCATAATAAACATTAACTTTGACCTATACATGTGTGTGTGTGTGTGTGTGTGTGTGTGTGTGTGTGTGTGTGTGTGTGTGTGTGTGTGTGTGTGTGTGTGAACAAGTGGGAACACAACACAGGACTCTGCAACACTCAAACCTTCAAGCTAACTTACAGTCCACCAAACAGTGTCTGGATGACGTATAAAATTTCCCATTGTTATATGTAATCTATTGTGTCTATTGTTATCTTTTAAAGCAAATTGCAGTTGTCTTTTCAAGGCGATAATATGTGGAATTTATGTTCTCATCGTGTATATGCGTCTTGTCTCGTGGGGTAATTAGTACACATCCTCTTCTTTTATCTGGCTCCTTATTGGCTGGTATGTTGCGAGTGGCGGATGTTTGCGGCACAGGCTGGAGAATGTGTGTGTGTGTGTGTGTGTGTGTGTGTATGTGTGTGAGTGTGTGTGTGTGTGTGGCGGGCTGAGGCCCCTCCCGGCCTCCTCCAGGCTGTGGTATCTTGAGGTAATCTTGAGATGATTTCGGGGCTTAGTGTCCCCGCGGCCCGGTCCTCAACTAGGCCTCCCCCCCCACCCCAGGAAGCAACTCCCAGGTACCTGTTTACTGCTAGGTAACAGTAGTGGCGGTAACCTGCAGTAGTCGGGGGTTGGCGTCTTACTCATCCGTGGTGGGCCTCCCAAACTGTTTCCTGAGTACTAGAATGTGGGGGATGACTCTCACTCACTCACTCACTCACTCACTCACTCACTCACTCACTCACTCACTCACTCACTCACTCACTCAAACAGAAACTCACTCTCTCTCTCTGAGCGTCGCCAGGCACAACAAGAGGGTAACTGCCATAAGCGTGTGTTATCAGTGTGAACTACAATCACCCTTGCTGACTAGCCTTTGTCCAATCCATCACCCACTCAGTCCCAGCCCTCTCCTCGCGCCCTCCCAACTCTTCCAGTCCCACTGGCCGACCGACTTCCCCCACTGTCCCAATCCTCTTCCAGTGTCCCAATCCTCTTCCAGTGTCCCAATCTTCCCCAGTGTCCCAATTTCACTCCTGACCTCATCTCAGTCGTACACAGTAATTCCCTCAGCGTGCCATCCCAGAGCATTGCCTCTCTCTGGTTAGTGTTCTATTTCAGTCTACGAACACAGCATTCCTGTTCCATGGTTGCAGGCGAGCTACTGGCATCATTATTATTGACCCGTTATCTTGAGGTTATCTTGAGATGATTTCGGGGCTTTTAGTGTCCCCGCGGCCCGGTCCTCGACCAGGCCTCCACCCCCAGGAAGCAGCCCGTGACAGCTGACTAACACCCAGGTACCTATTTTACTGCTAGGTAACAGGGGCATAGGGTGAAAGAAACTCTGCTCATTGTTTCTCGCCGGCGCCTGGGATCGAACCCAGGACCACAGGATCACAAGTCCAGCGTGCTGTCCGCTCGGCCGACCGGCTCCATGCCGGTCGGCCGACCCGTATAGACGCCTAACTACCGAACAACACTGAATGAGAGCCAAGCAGAAAATAATTCAGTCAGGTGTTCAAAATGACGTTAATGGTTCATTCCTCGACTTATCTGTCAAATTAGCGAAGATAACTCATTTCCACACAGCTTGACAGAATTAAAGTTGATGAACCAGGGCAGCTTTTTTCATGAATGGTTTCTAAAACTCCGTACAGTGCAAGTGATGTTAAGACGAGCACAGCAGACATTGACAACACGCCCATGCACCGACGCCTGGGATTCCATATTTATAAAGAAATGTGGAGTACCATTTGCACGAAGGGCAGAGTACCATTTGCACGAAGGGCAGAGTACCATTTGCACGAAGGGCAGAGTACCATTTGCACGAAGGGCAGAGTACCATTTGCACGAAGGGCAGAGTACCATTTGCACGAAGGGCAGAGTACCATTTGCACGAAGGGCAGAGTACCATTTGCACGAAGGGCAGAGTACTATTAGCACGAGGGGCAGAGTAACCTTCGAAGTATAATATATACTTGGAAGGTTCTGGAAGACCAGGTCTCAAATTTGCTCAGCAAAATAACAAGATAATGGGGCGGAAGATATAGTAGACATGCACACTAGACCATAGAGGCGCCACGGGCACAGTCCTGGAGCACTGGATGGTCATCAGAGGACCAAGGCGATCTATCCTCCTGCCAACACAAGAAATGTCGCTGGAACAAACGTGGATGTGTCCTAGAAACGATAAAACAGTTTCCTGTAAGAAGTGTCTAAACAAATCTGGTTGTGGTGGGATATGTGGGCCTGCGGGCCGCTCCAAGCAACAGCCTGTTGGACCAAACTCTCACAAGTCAAGCCTGGCCTCGGGCCGGGCTTGGGAAGTAGATCACCCAGAACCCCATCAACCAGGTTCACTAAGGCCTCCCACCACAACAGTTTACCACCCAACCACCAATTACACTATAACCATGAAAATAGTTGAGCACTAAAGTAAACTCTGTGTATATGTGTAGACCGCGAGGTGAGGTATACTTGTATACAACACAGCTGCCGTGTTGACGTTTCGTCACTGGCGCCGTGAGGTGAGGCGTAGTGAAGCAAGTCTCACATTACTCGTGTAAATATTAATTACGGTTGCACAATACTAATGTAATTTACACAATACACATGTAATTTTATATACACTATTTTTGTGTTGATACGGGACATGAAACCCGTATTAAGGCACGTCAAGAATGTTTTAATTTTACACTATTCCATTTGCAGAAAATATTTAATTGCGATTGAATGAGAGTGGAGACTCGAAGCATTCACCGTGTTAGTGGGGCGACGCTGTTCAGTCTTGGGAAACCGCTGACCTACCTCGATGGTTTACTGAAGGTTGAGAATGTTCCAGTAATGCTGCAGGCTGACCTTCCAAGCTGTTGTGGTCTCAAGCTAGCCCCCGGAAGGTCTTCCCACATCTCCCAAGTTTCGCTATTAGTTCCCGTTCCAATCCACATCGTATACTCCAGGTATACTCCAGCTGTACTCAGGTATACTCTAGTTATACTCCAGCTGTACTCAGGTATACTCCAGCTATACTCCAGGTGTACTCCAGCTGTGTTCCAGATATACTCCAGATATACTCCTGGTATACTCCAGCTATACTCCTGGTATACTCCAGGTATACTCTAGCTATACTCCAGGTGTACTCCAGCTGTGCTCCAGATATATTCCTGGTATACTCCAGATATACTCCTGATATACTCCTGATATACTCCAGGTATACTCCAGTATAATGCCGGCGTCAGGAGGCGTGAAAGTCGTTACTTGTGACTGAACAAACCGCATTAACAACCTTGCTTGTCATTCAGAAAACTGAAATTGAGCTTCATATATTATTTTTTATTCCCAGGTAATTTCTAATGTGTTCAGAAAGGCATCTCAAGTTAATAATACTAATATTTGTGTGTATGTATATATATATATATATATATATATATGTGTGTATATCACGAAAATAAACACGTGATTAAGAATGTGACAATGTCAGACCACGGAGGAAAAATGAAACAGGAAATTTCCTTAAGTACTTTCGTATATTAAATACATCTTCAGAAGGACCTTCTGAAGATGTATTTAATATACGAAAGTACTTAAGGAAATTTCCTGTTTCATTTTTCCTCCGTGGTCTGACATTGTCATATATATATATATATATATATATATATATATATATATATATATATATATATATATATATATATATATAATATAATATGTTCATATACTTATGCACTTATGCTATACTTATATTCACACACAAGTACACGACTTCTGAGTCCTATTGAGAGGCTTAGGGGCGCCAACGAACACCCCCCCCCCATCTCCCCTCCCCCCCCTCTCTCTCTCTCTCTCTCTCTCTGGATGACAGTGCCACCTTTGTTGTGGTCCTGGCACCAGCTGGCTGTGTTGAATTACTGGCACCAGCTGACTGTGTTGTGGTCCTGGCACCAGCTGGCTGTGTTGTGTTCCTGGCACCAGCTGACTGTGTTGAATTACTGGCACCAGCTGACTGTGTTGTGGTCCTGGCACCAGCTGGCTGTGTTGTGTTCCTGGCACCAGCTGGCTGTGTTGTGGTCCTGGCACCAGCTGGCTGTGTTGTGTTCCTGGCACCAGCTGGCTGTGTTGTGTTCCTGGCACCAGCTGTGTTGTGTTCCTGGCACCAGCTGGCTGTGTTGTGTTCCTGGCACCAGCTGACTGTGTTGTGTTCCTGGCACCAGCTGACTGTGTTGTGTTCCTGGCACCAGCTGACTGTGTTGTGGTCCTGGCACCAGCTGACTGTGTTGTGTTCCTGGCACCAGCTGACTGTGTTGTGGTCCTGGCACCAGCTGGCTGTGTTGTGGTCCTGGCACCAGCTGACTGTGTTGTGGTCCTGGCACCAGCTGACTGTGTTGTGTTCCTGGCACCAGCTGACTGTGTTGTGTTCCTGGCACCAGCTGACTGTGTTGTGGTCCTGGCACCAGCTGACTGTGTTGTGTTCCTGGCACCAGCTGACTGTGTTGTGGTCCTGGCACCAGCTGGCTGTGTTGTGGTCCTGGCACCAGCTGACTGTGTTGTGTTCCTGGCACCAGCTGACTGTGTTGTGGTCCTGGCACCAGCTGACTGTGTTGTGTTCCTGGCACCAGCTGACTGTGTTGTGGTCCTGGCACCAGCTGACTGTGTTGTGGTCCTGGCACCAGCTGACTGTGTTGTGTTCCTGGCACCAGCTGACTGTGTTGTGGTCCTGGCACCAGCTGACTGTTGTGTTCCTGGCACCAGCTGACTGTGTTGTGGTCCTGGCACCAGCTGGCTGTGTTGTGGTCCTGGCACCAGCTGACTGTGTTGTGGTCCTGGCACCAGCTGGCTGTGTTGTGGTCCTGGCACCAGCTGGCTGTGTTACTCTGGTGACTGTGTTGTTCCTTGCACAGGAACACAACACAACCAGTTCCTGACGTGCTGGATGTCATAGTTGGCTCCATTATCCACCACTGTATTAGATGGTCGGACCTGAGACGTATTTTGTTCACTTCCAGCCCCTTCAGTAGACGTATTTTGTTCACTTCCAGCCCCTTCAGTAGACGTATTTTGTTCACTTCCAGCCCCTTCAGTAGACGTATTTTGTTAACTTCCAGCCCCTTCAGTAGACGTATTTTGTTCACTTCCAGCCCCTTCAGTAGACGTATTTTGTTCACTTCCAGCCCCTTCAGTAGACGTATTTTGTTCACTTCCAGCCCCTTCAGTAGACGTATTTTGTTCACTTCTAGCCCCTTCAGTAGACGTATTTTGTTCACTTCCAGCCCCTTCAGTAGACGTATTTTGTTCACTTCCAGCCCCTTCAGTAGACGTATTTTGTTCACTTCCAGCCCCTACAGTAGACGTATTTTGTTCACTTCCAGTCCCTACAGTAGACGTATTTTGTTCACTTCCAGTCCCTACAGTTGACGTATTTTGTTCACTTCCAGTCCCTACAGTTGACGTATTTTGTTCACTTCCAGTCCCTGCTGTAAATATAGATAAAAAGTCTAAACTTAACCAACCATCATCACCTCACCTGATCCTCACAAATGGTCCGATGACAAGTGTATGAGAAGAGTGGACACAAGATCCCTTAGTATTTTGTTGGGCTTAATTTAAGCCTAGCCACCTCTGGATGGTTATTAAGGTCTTCGCGGAAGCTTTCCGACAAAGCAGCAAATATACGTTAGTCCTGGACATAATTCAGGGTTAAAATGTATATACATACAGAAATGTGGTATAGATCCAATGTGACAAGGGTCTGGATTGCCTCTATAAGTGTGCGTGGGTTTAAGGTCTCCCACACTCTGCATGTCATCATGACTGTTTAATAGCGGCAGCAGTTGATCTCCATCCCTGTTATTGAAGCGTGAACTATCAGTGCCCTCTATCGTAGGGCATACGTAAATCAGTGTATCTATGTATTTACGTATGTAGGTTAGCTTAGCTTTTTAAAAGCACCGAATCACCTTCTGTGGTTGATTGTTCAATAAACCCTTGAACTATATGTTTAACACATCTCCAACCCTGTCCATGGAGGACAGAAGAAAATGTATATATGTTGGTTAGTATTGTAAATGGGTGGCCACGTCTGTGGTAGAAAAAAAAAGTGCCCTCTATCAAGCAAGAATGAGGGGTGGGTCTGGTCGACCAGACCACCAACCAGGAGGCCTGGTCAGAGACCGGGCCGCGGGCAACAAAGAGGACACGGCAGACCTCCAAACTGATGTAAATCAGGTCTTGCAAGGGTGCTACAGAAAATAATATGCTATATAATGAAGATAGGTTCCAGCTCCTGTTCTATGGAAAAAAATAAAAATATAAAAACGGAAACCACGTACAAAACGCAGTCAGATTACGTTACATAGAACGTAAAAGCAATGTAAAAGATTTAGGTGTACTCATGTCGGAAGACCTTACCATTAAAGAACATAATAAAGTAGCCGTCACAACTACAAGAAAATGACAGGTTGGATAACAAGAACCTTTCACACTAGAGATGCTATATCAATGATGATACTTTTCAAGACGGTAGTGCTCTCTAGAGTGGAATACTGCTGCACAATGACAGACCCTTTCAAAGCTGAATAAATTGCTGACCTGGAGAGCGTGCAGAGATCCTTTACTGTTAGAATCCACTCAGTAAAACATCTAAACTATTGGGATCGACAAAAAAGCCTAAATCTGTATTCTCTTGAGCGCAGGCGGGAGAGGTACATAGTAATTTACACTAGGAAAATATAAGTGGGGCTGGTCCCAAACCTGCACACAGAAATAACACCACATGAGACCAGGAGGCATGGCAGGATGTGCAGAATACCCCCGTTGAAAATCAAAGGTGCAACAGGTACTCTGAGAGAGAACTCTATCAACATCAGAGGCCCGAGACTGTTCAACACGCTTCCACTACACATAAGGGGCATAACTGGCCGACCCCTCGCAGTGTTCAAGAGAGAACTTGATAAACACCTCCAAAAGATACCTAATCAACCAGACTGTGACTCGGACGCGGCTGCTCGCAGCCTGACGTATAACAGCCTGGTTGACCAGACCATCAACCAGGAGGCCTGGTCAGAGACCGGGCCGCGGGGCTCCAGACCCCCGGAATCACCGCAAGGTAACCGCAGGGACGTTGATGCCCGGAACCAACAAGAGGCAGGTAAGTGGGCTCTGCTGGAACACAGGCTCGAAGATTAATAGAATTAGACACTAGCTGGTGCATAGAGGTTGTGTATATTGAGAGTAAAGTTGAGTGCGTGAATGTTCACTCCATGATAGTGTTGCCCCTCAGCATGTTTTACTGGAAGAAGTTAATACGTCTCTCGTCTCCTTTCCAGAGAGTACATTTTGACAGCTTTGTGGCGGTACCAATAATTTGGGTGCTTTATCGTGTCTAGGCGGGCCTTGTATGTTCTCTGTGGTCCCTCTAGTGCTCTCTCTAGTCCCTCTAGTGATCTCTCGTGCTGTGAAGGGGCAAGTGAGCATGGAGCAGTACTCAAGGCCAGACACTGCGAGCATTATAATGGGATCCCAGTACTTGAAGGTTCCTATAATCCACGCTATAATTGTCCTGGTTGATGCTATATTCCCTATAGAGAACTGACGCTCAGTGAGCATAATGTACGCACATGTTTCCCTGCAGGCTTCCGGTCTCTGACCTCTGATGAGATGTATATTCATCTTCATGGTGAGTCTTGTATTCATCATCATGAGAGGTCTTCATGGTGTCTTATATTCTGTATCCTGTTCCAGCTCCGGGGTTGTTTCTGTTTGTTAATAATTTATATTTTTGACCACAGCATGGGTGAGGGTAGGGGGGGGGGGTTCCTTTCTCCCAGCATGGGTGGTGAAGGGCGGGCTTTCTCCCAGCATGGGTGGTGAAGGGCGGGCTTTCTCCCAGCATGGGTGGTGAAGGGCGGGCTTTCTCCCAGCATGGGTGGTGAAGGGCGGGCTTTCTCCCAGCATGGGTGGTGAAGGGCGGGCTTTCTCCCAGCATGGGTGGTGAAGGGCGGGCTTTCTCCCAGCATGGGTGGTGAAGGGCGGGCTTTCTCCCAGCATGGGTGGTGAAGGGCGGGCTTTCTCCCAGCATGGGTGGTGAAGGGCGGGCTTTCTCCCAGCATGGGTGGTGAAGGGCGGGCTTTCTCCCAGCATGGGTGGTGAAGGGCGGGCTTTCTCCCAGCATGGGTGGTGAAGGGCGGGCTTTCTCCCAGCATGGGTGGTGAAGGGCGGGCTTTCTCCCAGCATGGGTGGTGAAGGGATTCTCCTTCAGCTCCCAGCATTGGGGGGTTGGGTGGGGGTGGGGGGGTGTGGCCACCCTCCCAGGAACCACTACAAGCGTGGAGAGACTGTTAATTGAGCAGTTATCCCCTGGCC
Source organism: Procambarus clarkii (assembly GCF_040958095.1). Lineage (NCBI taxonomy): Eukaryota > Metazoa > Arthropoda > Malacostraca > Decapoda > Cambaridae > Procambarus > Procambarus clarkii. The sequence continues at coordinate 36,572,813 of NC_091170.1, forward strand.
AGCCGCTGATAACAATGGCAGTGACGTAATTAGTGTAGTGGGGAGGAAGAGAGGGGGGAGTGGGCTTCTGTAAATCCATGTGACTCCCGACCTTCCTTCCCCTCTCCCCCCCCCTCGTGACCTTCCTTCCCCTCTCCCCCCCCTCCCTCGTGACCTTCCTTCCCCCCCCCCCTCCCTCCCCATCTTCCCCACACATTTTGTTTTACGTCTCAAACATTAAATATGTGTTTATTGTCACACTGAATCACATTTGAGTATTATCTCAACACACAATTAAGACCTAAGAATATCACGTGAATATTGAAGTTTGGGATATATTTTATGCAGTATTTTCTTGGCAGTGTTGTTGGGGGGGGGGGGGATGGATGTGCGTTCCCAGGAAAAACAAACCGTAACTGTCTCTATTTTCCGCTTGTTACAACATGTAATAAAGTTGTTACATCTTGGCTTAACGTGCTTATGACGTATTAGAACGTTGTTACAACTTGCTATATTGGTTGTTATAACTGGTTAGGAGGTGTTAAAACTTGTGCGAACATTGTACCAACGTCGTAGTTTCGGTGTGTTTTTGGCGGCTTGCACTCATTAGCGTCGTATTCACTCAATATCCGTAGTGAGAGCGCCACTCTGGCAACCCAACTTTGTCATTGGAATTGTATTTTGCACGTCCTACGTCCCGTCTCTTATTTCAATATGTTGTATCTTGAGATGATTTCGGGGCTTAGCGTCCCCGCGGCCCGGTCCTCGATCAGGATTTTTTTTTTACACGTCCCCCAGGAAGCAACCCGTAGCAGCTGTCTTGACTCCCAGGTACCTATTTGCTACTAGGGAACAGGGGCATCAGGGTGAAAGAAACTCTGCCCATTTGTTTCCGCCTCCGCCAGGGATCGAACCCGGAACCTTAGGACTACGAATCCCGTGCGCTGTCTACTCAGTCCCGGGTCTCTGTATAGTGTCCAGCTCTGCTGCCTGCCCCGGGACCCACACCAGGCCACACACCAGGCCACACACCAGGCCACACCAGGCCACACACCTGGCCACACCTGGCCACACCAGTGCTCTGACCACTGGCTTTTCCCCTGTGTCGTCCTCAGCTCCGCCTCTCTCTACTTACAATATTTCATCCCACTATTTTTTGCCATTGCAAAAACCCCTTTTGAATTGATTGAATTCTCCTTTTTTTGTTATAAAGTCAAGATTTATCCTGTTGATAATGAGTATATTATTGCACACTTCTATCTATTGGGATTTTTTGTTTTTGTTTAAAATGGTGTTTTCCAAGTGTGTGGCTTGAAGGTTTACAATTTTAAAATTGTTAGTCCTCATACATTCTTTTTTCTATATTTCAGGATTATAAGAATATTGATTTAACATAGATGCGTGTGTATTCACCTAGTTGTATTCACCTAGTTATTCTTGCGTGGGTTGAGCTCTGCTCTTTTGGTCCGCCTCTCAACTGTCAATCAACTATTACTAACTACTATTTTTTTCACACACACACACACACACACACACACACACACACACACACACACACACACACACACACACACACACACACACACACACACATCCTCACGAAGCAGCCAGTAGCAGCTGTTTAACTCCCAGGTACCTATTTACTGCTAGGTAACAGGCGCATCAGGGT
>NC_091170.1:36579460-36694460 GCF_040958095.1 Procambarus clarkii
AGGCTCCAGCAACACATTCCAGGCTCCAGCAGCACACTCCAGGCTCCAGCAGCACACTCCAGGCTCCAGCAACACATTCCAGGCTCCAGCAACACATTCCAGGCTCCAGCAACACATTCCAGGCTCCAGCAGCACAATCCAGGCTCCAGCAGCACACTCCAGGCTCCAGCAACACATTCCAGGCTCCAGCAACACATTCCAGGCTCCAGCAGCACATTCCAGGCTCCAGCAACACATTCCAGGCTCCAGCAACACATTCCAGGCTCCAGCAGCACACTCCAGGCTCCAGCAGCACACTCCAGGCTCCAGCAGCACACTCCAGGCTCCAGCAGCACACTCCAGGCTCCAGCAGCACACTCCAGGCTCCAGCAGCACACTCCAGGCTCCAGTAGCACACTCCAGGCTCCAGCAGCACATTCCAGGCTCCAGCAACACATTCCAGGCTCCAGCAGCACACTCCAGGCTCCAGCAGCACACTCCAGGCTCCAGCAGCACACTCCAGGCTCCATCAGCACATTCCAGGCTCCAACAACACATTCCAGGCTCCAGCAGCACACTCCAGGCTCCAGCAGCACACTCCAGGCTCCAGCAGCACACTCCAGGCTCCAGCAACACATTCCAGGCTCCAGCAACACACTCCAGGCTCCAGCAACACATTCCAGGCTCCAGCAACACATTCCAGGCTCCAGCAACACATTCCAGGCTCCAGCAGCACACTCCAGGCTCCAGCAGCACACTCCAGGCTCCAGCAGCACACTCCAGGCTCCAGCAGCACACTCCAGGCTCCAGCAACGCACTTCAGGCTCCAGCAACGCACTCCAGGCTCCAGCAGCACACTCCAGGCTCCAGCAGCACACTCCAGGCTCCAGCAGCACACTCCAGGCTCCAGCAGCACACTCCAGGCTCCAGCAGCACATTCCAGGCTCCAGCAGCACATTCCAGGCTCCAGCAACGCATTCCAGGCTCCAGCAACGCATTCCAGGTTCCAGCAGCACACTCCAGGCTCCAGCAACACCTACGTGCCGTGTCTTGGGTAACTTTCCAGAAGTGGGAGTTACAGTTTATTGTGTAAGTTGAGTGAAAGAAAGTTCTTGACTCCTGTCGGCGAGCAGCAGCATCAGTAGATGAAAGAGGGTAACTGCTCTGTCTCCTCCCTCAGCTCCCCTAATTTCCCCTCGTGCCTTCCCCCCTTCCATTACCTCTCCCCTTCACCCCCCCCCCCCCCAGCATCGTCACAGCACCCTCCAGCTGGACAGGGAGCGCGGGCCGCCGACCCACCCTCCTGGCAGCTGCTATCCTCTATTAACCCATTAGGTGCTCTGGTTGTGGGCTATCGTGTATTGATGTCTTTGTCTTGCGTTCCGGCTACTTGTTTTGACTGGATATTAAGGGGGGGGATAAATGGCACTCGCGGTAATTGGGGCTCTGTGAATAGTGGTTCCCCGGGTAAATGGGCTTGCGGATAAGTGGCGCTCATGGTAATTGGGCTCTGAAATACATGGCACTGACGATAAAAATTAATTAAGTATTGGAAACACTGGAGGTAAATTGCTCTAGGGACATTCGACTGGTATAACAAGTGGGAATGTGGTACATTGCCAAGTTATATTGGTAGCCAGACTGTGATTCGTGCGTCAGGCTGTGAGCAGCCGCGTCCCACAGCCTGGTTGACCAGATGACCAATCTGGTGGCCTGGTCGGTGACCGGGCTGCGGGGCCTTTGATTCCCGGAACTGCCACAAAGTTGGCAGGTAACTCTTGGAGACAATGGGGCTAGTATTGGACTTGTGGCCTTATCAACCTCTGAATGGTTAAGGTCACCGCGATAGCTCACTGACCAACGAGCATGTATACTTTGGTCATGAATTATGTTCAGGACAAAAATATTGGGTCCTTGCGCAAGAGTGATGGAACTTTCACAGATGACAGCAAAGAAATGAGTGAAATTCTGAGGCTTCAGTACGATTCTGTTTTCAGTAAACCCGTGACCACACTGAAGATCGTTGATCCAAATGAATTCTTCATGAATGTGACACCAACATGGAACCACATATCAGATGTCACCCTAACCCGACTGCACCAGGCCCAGACTCATGGAATTCTATACTCATCAAGAAGTGCAAAACACCACTATCACAGACCCTAAACATCTTTTGGAGACGGAGCCTAAATGGCGTCATCCCTGACATGCTTAAAACAGCGAAGATCGCGCCACTTCACAAAGGAGGTAGTAAAGCAGATGCCAAAATTATAGACCAATAGCTCTAACCTCACACATCATAAAAATCTTTGAAATTTCTAAGAAGTAAGATTACTACTCACATGGAATCACATCATCTACATAGCCCAAGACAACACGGGTTCAGAACAGGGCGCTCCTGCCTCTCACAGTTGCTAGATCACTATGACATGGCCGCAGGTGCCGTGAAAGACAAGCAAAACGCAGATGTAATATACACACACTTTACAATAGCTTTCCACAAATGTGACCATGGTGTTATTGCGCACAAAAGGCGTTCAAAAGGTGTCCTGTCACTGGCAAAGTATGGAGAGGGATCGTCAACTTCCTAACGAACAGAACGCAGTGTGTAATAGTCAACACAGTAAAATTTGGATCATCTACTGTGAAAAGCTCAGTCCCCCCAAGGTACCATACTTGCTCCGGTACTTTTTCTCATCCTAACATCAGACATAGACAAGGATACAAACTACAGCACTGTATCATCATTTCCAGATGACACTAGGATTTTCATGCGAGTAGACAATATAGAGGACACGGCAAATCTCCAATCTGATGTAAATCGGGTCTTTCAATGGGCCATATCAATAAGATGTTTAATGAAAATTAGTTCCAGCTCCTGCGCTATGGAATAAATGAAAATTAAAAAACGGAAACCACATATAAAACGGAATCAAATCACATTATAGAACGACAGAGCAATATAAAGGACCTAGGAGTAATTATGTCAAAAGACCTTACCTTTACAGAACACCATAAAGTAGCTGTCACGACAGCAAGAAAATTGACAGGTTGAATTTAAGGACCTTCCAAACAAGGGCCGTCATGCCAATGATGATACTTTAAGACACTAATGCTCTCTAGGGTGGAATATTGTTGCACTCTAACAGCTTATTCAGAGCTGGAGAGGTTGCTGATCTGGAGAGCGTGCAAAGATACTTTACCGCTAGAATCCACTCTATAAGTCATCTTAATTATTGGGACCTATTAAAAGTTCTAAATCTGTATTCTCTAGAGCGCATCCGAGAGAGATACATAATAATCTACACGTGGAAAATAGTAGAGGGGCTTGTCCCAAATCTGAACAGAGAAATAATATCACTTGAGACCAGGAGACATGGCAGGATGTGCAGAATAACCCCGTTGAAGAGCAGAGGTGCAATAGACCCAAGACTTTTCAACACACTCCCACTACACATAAGGGGCATAACTGGTCGACCACTCAGTGTTCAAGAGAGAACTCGACAAACACCTTCAAAGAATACTTGATCATCCAGGCTGTGATTCATACGTCAGGATGCGGGCAGCCGCGTCCAACAGCCTGGTTGACCAGACGACCAACCGGGAGGTCTGGTCGGAGACCGGGCTGCGGAGCCTTTCAATCCCCGGAACCTCTACAAGATAGCCACAAAGTAGGTTGGCGTTATCCTGGGACAAGAGAAGCAGCTGTGTTATCCTGGGATAAGAGAAACGCTTGTGCTATCCTGGTACAGGAGGACGTACGTTATCCTGATACAAGAGATGCACCGCTGTTATCCTAGTACAAGAGAAGCACCTGTGTTATCCTGGTAAAAGAGAAACACCTGTGTTATCCTAATATGAAGAAGCAAGTGTGTCGACGTGCGCACACTATGAATGGAGGCGAGGGATTGGGTGTGGGGGGGAGGGAGGAAGAGGTGGGGAAGTAGGGGAGGGGAAGAAGAGGTGGGGGAAGATTAATCGGCCTGTGATCTTCCGGTAGTTGGGCCGGTCCCCTGAAGGTTATCTGGAGAATGTACCGTTGGTCGGGGCCCTCCTGGACCTCCCTCCCTCCCTCCCCCCTCCCCCCTTTCTTTCCTATTCACCAACAGTTCCCCAAACTCCTCACCTACACGCCAACCCCCCCCCCCCCCCACCCATACACACTTTCACCCCCCACAAACTGTGATCCATTACTATTTAACTCATTGCTCTACAAGTTACCAAAGACACATCTACCACACTTAGATCATCTCAGATTCTGTATCTTCTTAACTTGTTCTAAGTAAAGATGCATCGCGCGTCTTGACAAAGGTATACAAAGCAAGCTGTTGTGGATTCCCTCCCATGTATCCTCGGCTTCGTCTTTAAATACAAATCTTGAATATACTGTTAAGGTAAACAGTATCCTAAAAGCTCTTCAGGGAAAGAAGGTATGAGGGGAAGTGTGAGAGGAGCGCCGCCAAGAGGAATTACGAGAGGCATCGTGTATGAAGACGGAGTGTGTTGCTGAGACTTACAGGAGTGATTATGTTCTTAAGTGTGTGTGTGAGAGAGCGCTCATACTTGAGTCTCCACGGCAGGATGTTCAAGGTCCCCGGGATCCTGTTCCTCCAAGGTCAAGGAGCGTCAGAATTTCCATGAGATTCTTCTTCTGGTGATGTGTCCTTTGCTGCTCAAGCGTGTTTTTGTTCCTTTAAATGAAAGGCGACTTTTGCTCCGCGCTCACTGTTTCCAGCCGGCAGACGGCTTCTTGACGCACCAACTGGCAGACGTTTCTTGACGCATCAACTGGCGGACAGCCTTCTGACGCACCAACCGGCAGACATATTTCTTGACTCCTGACTGACGTGGTGACGATAGCCACACAGATCCCCGCACGGCCGCGTACATCAAGACGGGGGAAAAGGGATAATGTCACTAGAAATCTCCAGACGCCGCGGCTGTCTTATCGTGCCGGTGCAGCCCCTCACTTGAGGTCGAGGCCGTCGGTAAGGGCTCCTCCCTCTCTGCTATGCTCAGCCCGACCTTCCCCCACCAGAGCTCCGTCATACATTGCTAAAACGTTTGAGAGGCAAATATTCCTCCTCTTAATTTGCATCTTGATCTCTTTCATTGCAGCCAATCAGACGGTGCCACGTGTTGTTCCTCCCTTGTTAGCGTGCCAAGGACATACAACCTCCCAGAAAGTTCTCAGAGCAGCCATATTACTTACACTCAAAAGGAACACTAAATTGGTAAAATAGAGCAAAGCTTTCTCTTCCGTAACACATCACGACCGCAATACGACATACTGGAGTGAACGATATGGACGGAAATGCAGAATAGAACTAGTGAAGAGCAAGGGTGCCATAGGCACAGTCAGAGAACACTGTATAAACATCAGAGGTCCGCGGTTGTTCAACGTCCTCCCAGGGAGTAGTGCGGCGCGGTAGAGGACAACACGGGGAGCGCGTCCTTTCAAGACCTCATGTGCTGTCATTGTCTTGGACCGCCTCTTACACCATGATAAATTTCATTGTATAATAAACCCACCGATAGCAGAGGTGGCTGATAATGATTGGCTGTGACCAATGCCCAGTGGCGGTGTAGTGGAAGACAGGTATCAAATCTTATATACAGGAAAGATACCTGAGGGCCAGGTCCCATATTTGCACAGTAGAATAACAACATACTGTAGCGAAAGATACGGAAGGAAAGGTAGAATAGAACCATTGAGGAGTAGAGGAGCCATAGTGTGGCATAGTGTATCCTGAGGGACCAGAGAACACTGTCTGAACATCAGGGGTCCACACACACACACACACACACCCTCCCAGCAAGCATTAGAAATATTGCCCCCGAACAAAGGTGGATATATTCAAGAGACACTTGTATAAGTTCTTGCAAGAAGTGCGGGACCAACCAGGCTGTAGTGGATATGTGAGCCTGCGGGCTGCTCCAAACAACAGCCTATTGGACCAAGTTATCACAAGTTGAGTGTGGCATCAGGCCGGGCTCGGGGAGTAGAACAACTTCCGGAACCCTCTCCAGGTAGTGTAAGGAAGAAGAGCGCGGGTGAGTAAGAGAGGAAGACTAACACAAGAGGAGACCCTGCAGAGGCCCGGGGCTCCGCTCCACCGAGAAAATAATGACTTAATTAAAACACACCCGTGAAATTTAGCTCGGAAATATTGCTCTGGCTGGAGTTTTCTTGTTCCCGAATGCTTTCCCCCTCTGTCTCTTGCTGCTTGATCCCTGTCTCTCTCCCTCTCTGTGTCTCCCCCTCTCTGTGTCTCCCTCTCTCTGTGTCTCCCCCTCTCTGTGTCTCCCTCTCTCTGTGTCTCCCCCTCTCTGTGTCTCCCCCTCTCTCTCTCTCTCACATATATGAGAAACAGAGATTTAAAATTTTTGCACCTTGTATTTGTGTTGCTTTGTTTGTCTTGTTAAGGAGCGTGTTTGGTTTTAGCGTGTGTGTTGTACCTTCCTCTCGCCTCTCCTTATGATAAGTCAACACTCTCCAGGCTGTGCTTAGTCTTACTCTATGACTTAACGCTCTCTTCAACAGTTAGTGTGTGTGTGTGTGTGTGTGTGTGTGTGTGTGTGTGTGTGTGTGTGTGTGTGTGTGTGTGTGTGTGTGTGTGTGTGTGTGTGTGTGTACGACAGATACAATGTATCCCATTTATCATCTCGGGTTTCGTTAAATATTTATAAATGTAACTTTAAATAAGTTTGAGTTACAAAGTATGACTAGACGACTCAAGTTGAGAAATGTTGCCTCAACAGTGTTTAGTTTTGAAGAATTTTGAAGAATTTCCCCGTCCAACAATCTTGACGTCTAGGATCTTGACGTCTAGGACCATGTCGTCTAGGACCATGACGTCTAGGACCTTGACGTCTGGGACCATGACGTCTGGGACCATGACGTCTAGGACCTTGACGTCTGGGACCATGACGTCTGGGACCATGACGTCTAGGACCGTGTTGCTGTTAACAGAACTGAGCTCTTCCTTGTGAGCGCTGCTCTCCATTGCTGACTTTTGTAATCAAATCCACTACAATATTTATTATATATAAAATATTACTAATTATTATTATTATTATTATTTATTTAATTTTTTGTTTTCATTATATTGAGAAATAGTTCTCATCGTAAAATGAACCATACAACTAATACAAGACCACAGTTGTGCTGCCTCTTGGTCCTAACCAGTGTATCCCCACCCTCCCCCCTTCACCTCCCCCCTTCCCATCCATCACCCAAGCGGAAGGAAGCCATCCATGTCTCGAGCAGTGATCATAACACACCATAAAACACACGGCGGGGATGTCACCACTCTCGCACCGTTGGTGGTGAAATGTGAAGGCGCGCGCCCGTAGAGTTGTGTTGCCGACATAGTCCGGGGCAGCTGCACACCTCTGTATGACTAACCATCCTGTGTGATGGGGATTTTTTTAGCATCACCTAGTTAGCTTTTCTTTGACACGCTGTTCTCCACTTCATATAGTCTAGGGTAGCTGCACTAATGCAGATGTACCTCATGCATTCATAAAAAAAAAAAAAAAAAAAAAAAAAAAAACGCAGCTGCACACGTTCACCTGAATATGTTCAGACCTAAAACCGAGAGTTGGTGCAGTGTGGCTGCGGATATGCAGGCTGCCGCCCTCTACAAGCTGTAGTGCTCGTAGTGATTATTGGGCGGAACCTACCACTTATTTATGTTGCCGTTAAAGAGTTACCCTTTCCTTCACTTATGTTCACAATACAAAAGTAAACCTTTTTCAATATCACTTATAATAACTAATAATATAAATGATATTAACATGAACTCGGAAGACTCTTTAAAGAGAAATTGACAACATGCCCATGCACTCAGCCCCTGGTCCTGACTCGTGGAATTCAATATTCATAAAGAAATGTAAAGTACCAGTAGCGCGAGCGCTCAGTGTAATATGGAGAAAGAGCCTGGATACAGGGGAGATACCAGCAGCACTTACATCTGCAGATATAGTTCCTCTGCACAAGGGAGGTAGTAAAGCTTTGGCCAAAAATTATAGACCAGTTGCATTAACATTACACGTAATAAACAATTTTGAAAGAGTGATTTGGAATCGACTTTCCAGTTTCATGGAAAATAATGAACTACAGAACCCAGGACAACATGGATTTAGTGCGGGAAGATCCTGTCTGTCACAGTTACTCAACCACAATGACAACATCACAGAAGCTTTAGAGGAAAAACAAAAAGCAATTGTTGTATACAGTTACACCTGGTACAGTGGTACAGCTGGGGACAACGACCTCTGGTACAGTGGTACAGCTGGGGGCAACGACCTCTGGTACAGTGGTACAGCTGGGGACAACGACCTCTGGTACAGTGGTACAGCTGGGGACAACGACCTCTGGTACAGTGGTACAGCTGGGGGCAACGACCTCTGGTACAGTGGTACAGCTGGGGACAACGACCTCTGGTACAGTGGTACAGCTGGGGACAACGACCTCTGGTACAGTGGTACAGCTGGGGACAACGGTCTCTGGTACAGTGGTACAGCTGGGGACAACGGTCTCTGGTACAGTGATACAGCTGGGGACAACGACCTCTGGTACAGTGGTACAGCTGGGGGCAACGACCTCTGGTACAGTGGTACAGCTGGGGACAACGACCTCTGGTACAGTGGTACAGCTGGGGACAACGACCTCTGGTACAGTGGTACAGCTGGGGGCAACGACCTCTGGTACAGTGGTACAGCTGGGGACAACGACCTCTGGTACAGTGGTACAGCTGGGGACAACGGCCTCTGGTACAGTGGTACAGCTGGGGACAACTGTCTCTGGTACAGTGGTACAGCTGGGGACAACGGTCTCTGGTACAGTGGTACAGCTGGGGACAACGGCCTCTGGTACAGTGGTACAGCTGGGGACAACGGCCTCTGGTACAGTGGTACAGCCGGGGACAACGGCCTCTGGTACAGTGGTACAGCCGGGGACAACGGCCTCTGGTACAGTGGTACAGCTCGGGACAACGGCCTCTGGTACAGTGGTACAGCTCGGGACAACGGCCTCTGGTACAGTGGTACAGCTGGGGACAACGGCCTCTGGTACAGTGGTACAGCTGGGGACAACGACCTCTGGTACAGTGGTACAGCTGGGGACAACGTCCTCTGGTACAGTGGTACAGCTGGGGACAACGACCTCTGGTACAGTGGTACAGCTGGGGACAACGTCCTCTGGTACAGTGGTACAGCTGGGGACAACGACCTCTGGTACAGTGGTACAGCTGGGGACAACGTCCTCTGGTACAGTGGTACAGCTGGGGACAACGACCTCTGGTACAGTGGTACAGCTGGGGACAACGACCTCCGGTACACTGGTACAGCTGGGGACAACAACGACATAAGGGAGCGTCACAAGCACGTGGACCGCTGAAAAAGAGGCTTAAAACAGAAGTGGTCGGAGGCAGTAAAGTGGTAATCCCCTTCACCTGCACGGTCCATTTTCCTGCCTGTGGCTATTACAGACCTCGGCCCTGTGGCTCCAGAGGTCAGAACCCTCTCTTGCGTCCAGGGTCGCCTGGAAATAATACGGCGGTGTGAAATTATTTTAAATCTCCACCTTGTTTGTCTTCGATGTCGAGGTTGTGGAGGGGGGGGGGGTGAGGATGTGGGAGGGGGAAGGGATGGTTGAGGGGTAAGTGTCTTTCTCTCTCTAACGACAGCGCTTCCATTTCCTCTCTAGTTTCTTTTCCTTGTGTACTGTCTCTTTGTTCACCTGTCACTTATTCTCATTTCTATCACTTTACATTTGTTCGTATTTAATTCCAATAACCTTTTCTCCGACTATCTTTGCAACTTGTTCATGTCCTCTGCCAGAAGCCTTCAATCCTCATCTGTGACAACTCGCCTCATTAATTTTGCATCTGAAAACATCGACATATAAGACTCAACTCTTATAGATAGTCCGACTTCTCACCCCCCTTACTGTTACTCTACATGTGTGTGTGTATACAGGATATGTGTAAGCTGGTCAGAATTGTATTTCACCTTTGTAAATGTACGTTAATGACACTATGTAAAAGACACAACGAACACTGTTTATGTAGGGCAGACGTAAATCTGTGTGTGTATTTATGTATGTTTAAGTACTTTATGTACTTATGTCTTCTATGTATGTACTGTATGTCTTCTTATGTAAGTACTGTATCATCCTTTGCAGATGACTCTAGGATTTTTATGAGAGTAGACAACATAGAGGACGCGGCAAACCTCCAATCAGATGTAAATCAAGTCTTTCAATGGGCTACAGAAAATAATATGGTGTTTAACTTTTAGCTTTTGCGCTACGGAAAAACGGAAAATATTAAAACGGAAACCACGTACAAAACGTAGTCAAATCAAAACATAGAACGAAAAGGCAATGTAAAGGATCTGGGTGTACTCATGTCGGAAGACCTTACCTTTAAAGAACACAATAAAGTAGCCGTCACAACTGCAAGAAAAATGACAGGTTGGATAACAAGAACCTTTCACACTAGAGATGCTATACCGATGATGATACTTTTCAAGACGGTAGTGCTCTCTAGAGTGGAATACTGCTGCACAATGACAGCCCCTTTCAAAGCTGGAGAAATTGCTGACCTGGAGAGCGTGCAGAGATCCTTTACTGCTAGAATCCACTCAGTAAAACATCTAAACTACTGGGACCGACTAAAGAGCCTAAATCTGTGTTCCCTTGAGCTCAGGCGGGAGAGATACATAATAATTTACACGTCAAAATTACTAGAGGGGCTGGTCCCAAACCTGCACACAGAAATAACATCACATGAGACCAGGAGGCATGGCAGGATGTGCAGAATACCCCCGTTGAAGAGCAGAGGTGCAACAGGTACTCTGAGAGAGAACTATCAACATCAGAGGCCCGAGACTGTTCAACACGCTTCCACTACACATAAGGGGCATAACTGGCCGACTCCTCGATGCGTTCAAGAGAGAACTGAATAATCACCTCCAAAGGATACCTGATCAACCAGGCTGTGACTCATACGTCAGGCTGCGAGCAGCCGCGTCCAACAGCCTGGTTGGCCAGTACAGGAACGAGGAGGCCTGGTCGACGACCGGGCCGCGGGGACGCTAAGCCCCGAAAACACCTCAGGGTAACCTCAAGGTATGAAGGTTAGATTAGCATTTTAAAAGCAATACAATCACCTTCTGTGGTTGACTGTTCAATAAATCCCTGAACTATATGTTTATCAGATCTCTCACCCTGTCCATGGAGGACAGAAGAAAATGTATATATGCTGGTTAGCATTATAAATGTGTGGCCACGTCTGTGGTAGAAAAATAATAAAAAAAAACTGGCTCCTGCCTGGTAGGTAATTCCTTACCCATGTTAGGGCTTTTCCGCTTGCTCCTGCCTGACTACTGTGTCAAAGGCTTTTTGGAACTCCAGAAATGTGCAATCTGACCCATCCTTCTCGTGTATTATTCTTGCCCCGTTATCATAGAACTCCAGTAGGTTGGTCAGGCATGATCTGCCTTCCCTAAAGCCATGTTGGTGTTACATGCCTAACTCTCTCTAAGTGGGCAACTAGTCATAACATTATTATTCTTGCAAGAACTTTACAGTGGATGCTTGCTAGTGATACTGTTCTGTAGTTAAGGTCATCTTATCTATCCCCCTTTCATAAGAATGTGTACGACATTTGCAGCAGCTGGACAACTCTCCTTATGTAAATAACTCGTTAAAGACCTTAACTTTTACCTTAACCTGAAGACCTTAACCCACAGGCACACTGAGGCCTGTGCTAACTTTTTGTTTTTGTCCAATGATGCTAGTTGTTTCTTTACTGCCTCTGCTCTCATCTTAATATTTTACTCTCTCATCTAGGGTCATCTCCTATTCTCATGATGGGAGTTGCTGCTCAGGCTCGGTTAATACTCCATGGAAACTGGCGTTTAGTTCCTCACAGATTTCCTTATTGCTTTCTGTATGTGGTACTTGTGTTTTGTGTAATCTTGTCACTTGGTCGTTTACTCTCCTTTTCCTTCTTATGTGATTCTGTAGTCGTTTTGGTTCTTTCTTTGCTTTGATAGAAATATCACTGTAATTTGCACTGTACCTTAGGACATAGTCCTTGCACAACTGCTTTTCCTTATTCTCATATCAGATATAGACAAAAATACAAGTCACAGCTTCATGTCATCCTTTACAGATGACACAAAAATCAGCATGAAAATTACCTCTGCTGAAGTCATTGTAAACCTTCAAGCAGATATTAATAAAGTTTTCGACTTATCAGCAGAAAATATGATTTTTAAGCGATAAATTTCAGGTACTCAGATACGGTAAAAATGAGAATCTTCAACATAATACAGGGAACAAAACACAATCAAATCTTCCCATAGTAGGAAAGCAGCATGTAAAGGATCTGTGAATAATGATGTCTGACAACCTAACGTTTAGGGAGCATAACCAAGCAAATATTGAGTCAGCCAGAAAAATGATAGGATGAATTACAAGACCTTTCAAATCCAGGGATCCCATCACAATGGTTGAACTCTTCAAGTCACTTGTGTTGTCCCGTCTTGAGTACTGCTCAGTACTCACTTCCCCCTTCAGAGCAGGAGAGATTGCTGAAATAGAGGGAATACAGAGAACATATACGGCATACATAGACGCGATAAAGCACCTAAATTATTGGGATCGTCTCAAAGCTCTCCAAATGTACTCTTTAGAAAGGAGACGAGATGGGTATCAAAGAATATACACATGGAAAATACTGGAGGGCCAGGTACCAAATCTACACAGTAAAATATCGTACTGGAGTGAACGATATGGAAGGAAATGCAGAATATAGCCAGGTGAAGAAGAGAAGTGTCATGGGCACAATCAGAGAACATCAGAGGTCCTCGGTTCTTCAACATCTTCTCAGCGAGCATATTGCCGGAACAAGTGGACGTCTTGAAGAGAAAACTGCATAGTTTTCTCCAAGAAGTGTTGAACCAACTAGGCTGCCGTGAATACGTGGCCTGTGGGCCACTCCAAGCAACAGCCTGTTGGACCAAGCTCTCAAGGCAAGCCTGGCCCCGGGCTTGGGGAGTAGAACTCTCAGAAATTCAAGGTATGATCAAGGTATTCTCGCAATTTATTTCCGGAGAGGGGGTGAGGGAGTGTGTAGGGTACGAAGGTGTGCGGGCTGAGGGTGTTTGGGGGTTTAAGAGGTGGTGGGGTTTACCTTCCTTATCTTGAAGTTACCTCGCATTGATTCCGGAGGTTAATGTCTCCTGGCCCGGTCTCTGACGAGGCCTCCTGGTTGGTGGTCTAGTTAACCTGGGGTATGTTAGGGGGCGTGGTGGTGTACTCACCTAGTTGTGTTTGCGGGGGTTGAGCTGTGGCTCTTTGGTCCCGCCTCTCGACTGTCAATCAACTGGTGTACAGATTCCTGAGCCTACTGGGCTCTATCATATCTACATTTGAAACTGTGTATGGAGTCAGCCTCCACCACATCACTAATGCATTCCATCTTTTAACTACTCTGACTCTGAAAAAATTATTGCTAACATCCCTGTGACTGATTTGGGTACTCAGTCTCCACCTGTGTCCCCTTGTTCGCGTACCACCAGTGTTAAACAGTTTATCTTTATCTACCCCCCTGTCAATTCCTCTGAGAGTTTTAAAGGGTAGTGATCATGTCTCCCCCTAACTCTTCTGTCTTCCAGTGTCGTGAGGTTTAGTTCCTGTAATCTTTCCTCGTTGCTGCTCATACCCTGAGCTCGGGGACTAGCCTGGTGGCATACCTTTCAACCTTTTCTAACTTTTTGTGTTTGACTAGATGTGGACTCCACGCTGGAGTTGTGTACTCCAGTATTGGTCTGACATATGAGTTATACAAGATTCTGAATGATTCATTACACAAGTTTCGTAAGGCAGTTCTTATGTTTGCCAACATTGCATAAGCCGATGCAAAGGTTCGTCTGCAATCACAGTGTGATTGTGTGGTGTGTTGTTGTGGTGTGGTATGGTGGTGGTGTAGTATGGTGGTGGTGTAGTATGGTGGTGGTGTAGTATGGTGGTGGTGTGTGTGGGTGGTATGTGGTGATGTGGTGGGGTGTGTGGGTGGTATGTGGTGATGTGGTGGGGTGTGTGGGTGGTATGTGGTGATGTGGTGGGGTGTGCGGGTGGTATGTGGTGGTGGTGGTGGTGGTGTGGGGGTGGTGGTGGTGGTGGTGTGGGGGTAGTGGTGGTGGTGTGGGGGTGGTGGTGGTGGTGGTGTGGGGGTAGTGGTGGTGGTGTGGGGGTGGTGGTGGTGGTGGTGGTGTGGGGGTGGTGGTGGTGGTGGTGTGGGGGTGGTGGTGGTGGTGGTGTGGGGGTAGTGGTGGTGGTGTGGGGGTGGTGGTGGTGGTGGTGTGGGGGTGGTTTGTGGGGGTATTTTGCCGTGTGGTAGTCAGTATTTCCCCCCCCCCCCCGCCCCCCCCCCCATGGCTCTACGTTAGTCAAACGCTTTTGACAACGAAGGACTGCACACTCCACCTTCCTGTCTCCTGCTCAATTGTGTTCTTTTGATCCTGGAATTGTCAAAGATTATTTAGAAAAGATCTTACCTTCTCTGAAACCTTACTGGTACTTTTTCCAAATGTTCTTCGAGTCGTCATCTTAGTCTTTCTCTAGCACACTGGAAGGAATGTTTGTTCTTGACAGTGGTCAGTAGATCATGCCTTCCCCCCTCCCCCCTCCCCCTCTCTTCTTATGCATAACCATCACATTAGTGATCTTTAGTGGCTCTGGCAATTAGGTCGTTACCAGTGTGAAGTTGAAGAGCATTGCTTAGGAAAGTTTCAGGATCCTAAGCGGCCTCCTTGGTGTCCATGGAGACTTCCTCCATTCCTCACTTCTCGCATCTCCTCCTCCTCCTGCTGCTGCTCCCCAAGCTGCGAGCCTCCGGACATGAGCTGAGGTGGTTGGGCAGATCAAGATAGGAGAGTGTCTCACGCTTCCTACCGCCCACTTCCTGAGTCTGGCACTTCGTGGGAAGGAGGAGGGGTAATGGGGGGGAGGGTGGGGTGGGGGGGGATGGAGAGAACCATCTTCCACCTTTCTCCCTCTACTTAACTTCTCTTCCTCTATCATAACCAATCTTCCCTCCTAAATTGTTTCACCTCCCTCCCTCAGGCTGCCCCCGCCTCCCTCCCTCCCTCCCTCCCTCCATCAGGCTGCCCCTGCCTCCCTCCCTCCCTCCATCAGGCTGCCCCTCCCTCCCTCCCTCCCTCCCTCCCTCCATCAGGCTGCCCCTGCCTCCCTCCCTCCCTCCCTCAGGCTGCCTCAACTCCCTCCCTCCCTCCCTCCCTCAGGCTGCCTCAACTCCCTCCCTCCCTCCCTCAGGCTGCCCCTGCCTCCCTCCCCTCCCTCCCTCAGGCTGCCCCTGCCTCCCTAACCTCCCTCCCTCAGGCTGCCCCTGCCTCCCTCCCTCCCTCCCCTCCCTCCCTCCCTCAGGCTGCCCCTGCCTCCCTCCCTCCCTCCCTCAGGCTGCCCCTGCCTCCCTCCCTCCCTCCCCTCCCTCCCTCAGGCTGCCCCTGCCTCCCTCCCTCCCTCATGCTGCCCCTGCCTCCCTCCCTCCCCTCCCTCCCTCAGGCTGCCCCTGCCTCCCTCCCTCCCTCCGGCTGCCCCTGTCTCCCTCAGGCTGCCCCTGCCTCCCTCCCTCCCTCCCTCAGGCTGCCCCTGCCTCCCTCCCTCCCTCCCTCAGGCTGCCCCTGCCTCCCTCCCTCCCTCCCTCCCTCAGGCTGCCCCTGCCTCCCTCCCTCCCTCCCTCAGGCTGCCCCTGCCCCCCTCCCTCCCTCCCTCCCTCAGGCTGCCCCTGCCTCCCTCCCTCCCTCCCTCCCTCAGGCTGCCCCTGCCTCCCTCCCTCAGGCTGCCCCTGCCTCCCTCCCTCCCTCCCTCAGGCTGCCCCTGCCTCCCTCCCTCCCTCCCTCAGGCTGCCCCTGCCTCCCCCCCTCCCTCCCTCAGGCTGCCCCTGCCTCCCTCCCTCCCTCCCTCAGGCTGCCCCTGCCTCCCTCCCTCCCTCCCTCAGGCTGCTCCTGCCTCCCTCCCTCCCTCCCTCCCTCAGGCTGCCCCACCTCCCTCCCTCCCTCAGCCCTGCACCAGCTGCAGAAGGCAGCAGTGTGCAGCAGCAGCCTCACCCTTGCACCAGTTGCAGAAGGCAGCAGTGTGCAGCAGCAGCCTCACCCCTGCAGGTCGCCACGGGCCACCAGCCTCGGCCAGGCACCGACAAAAAACTCGTCTGTAAATGTCAAATAAGCGAAAGTGGCCGGACCGCTTCACTTTCTGGCTGCTGCGATAGCCAGTTGGCCCCGCTTATTAAGGCCAGCGCTCTACTGGGTCTTGTTTGTGCCAATTAAATGTTGTCACCATAATGCGAGAGATGACACAAAGAAAATAATACGACGCTCTTCTTCGTATTGGCTGGGCGATGGGAGCTGGAGGCCTGAAGCACAGACGCAATATCAGGCGTTGTTTACCCGCCAGACTCGCAAGCTTCGAATCGAACTAAGGCGGTGGTTCTTTCTTGGCGCGGGGCAGGGAAAAGTGCGGGTCTCGGGTAATGTGGTGACAGTCTCACAGTGGAGAGATAACTGTGTACCTCGCTCCTGGGGCCGTCACTTCCCGCCTCGCCCCCACGAACCATTATGACCATTAATTATGGTCATAATGGTTCTTATGGTCAGGCAGATATTAATAATGGTTCGCCTCGCCCCCACGAACCATTATTAATATCTGCCTGCAGTTTTTCAGTCTTGCACAGAAGAAATTTTCATGCTGATTTTCGTGCTGCAAAGGATGACACGAAGCTGTGACTCGTATTCTTGTCTATATCCGAGATAAGAATGAGAAAGAACAGCGGTGCAAGGACTGTGCCCTGGGGTACAGAGCTTTTCATTGCATTTGGACTTCATCTTATTTTATTAACTGTTACTCTTTGCATTCTGTTTGACAAAATTTAAAATCCAACGTCCCATTTTACCCGTTAATTCTATTGATATCATTTTATGTGCTATCACTTCATGGTCACACTTATCACGGAATGCATTTGCAAGATCTGTGTATACAACATCTGCATTTTGCTTTTCCTCCAATACTTCTGTAACAACTTCTGGTTGAGTAACTGTGACAGACAGGATCTTCCCGCTCTAAATCCATGTTGTCCTGGGTTGTGTAGTTCGTTGTTTTCCTTAAATCTGGAGATTTGATTCCTAATCACTCTTTCAAAAACTTGTATAATGTGTGATGTTAATGCAACTGGTCTATAGTTTTTGCCAAAACTTTACACCTCCCGTATGGGCTGTGTCTGGGTACAAGTGACAGGATGAACAACCCAGCGGGTTTTCTTCCTATTGGGGAGTGTTGTACATGCTGCTATAGCGGTGTGTCCACTCACAGGATGAGTGGCGCTGCCCAATAAACTCGCCCCTCGGGGCAAAATTTAAATTGTAATTTTTACACCTCCCGTGAAGACGTGGCACCACTGTGGAGATGAGGGGCTGGAGACGTGGCACCACTGTGGAGATGAGGGGCTGGAGACGTGGCACCACTGTGGAGATGAGGGGCTGGAGACGTGGCACCACTGTAGAGATGAGGGGCTGGAGACGTGGCACCACTGTGGAGATGAGGGGCTGGAGACGTGGCACCACTGTGGAGATGAGGGGCTGGAGACGTGGCACCACTGTGGAGATGAGGGGCTGGAGACGTGGCACCACTGTGGAGATGAGGGGCTGGAGACGTGGCACCACTGTGGAGATGAGGGGCTGGAGACGTGGCACCACTGTGGAGATGAGGGGCTGGAGACGTGGCACCACTGTGGAGATGAGGGGCTGGAGACGTGGCACCACTGTGGAGATGAGGGGCTGGAGACGTGGCACCACTGTGGAGATGAGGGGCTGGAGACGTGGCACCACTGTGGAGATGAGGGGCTGGAGACGTGGCACCACTGTGGAGATGAGGGGCTGGAGACGTGGCACCACTGTGGAGATGAGGGGCTGGAGACGTAGCACCACTGTGGAGATGAGGGGCTGGAGACGTGGCACCACTGTGGAGATGAGGGGCTGGAGACGTGGCACCACTGTGGAGATGAGGGGCTGGAGACGTGGCACCACTGTGGAGATGAGGGGCTTGAGACGTGGCACCACTGTGGAGATGAGGGGCTGGAGACGTGGCACCACTGTGGAGATGAGGGGCTGGAGACGTGGCACCACTGTGGAGATGAGGGGCTGGAGACGTGGCACCACTGTGGAGATGAGGGGCTGGAGACGTGGCACCACTGTGGAGATGAGGGGCTGGAGACGTGGCACCACTGTGGAGATGAGGGGCTGGAGACGTGGCACCACTGTGGAGATGAGGGGCTGGAGACGTGGCACCACTGTGGAGATGAGGGGCTGGAGACGTGGCACCACTGTGGAGATGAGGGGCTGGAGACGTGGCACCACTGTGGAGATGAGGGGCTGGAGACGTGGCACCACTGTGGAGATGAGGGGCTGGAGACGTGGCACCACTGTGGAGATGAGGGACTGGAGACGTGGCACCACTGTGGAGATGAGGGGCTGGAGACGCGGCACCACTGTGGAGATGAGGGGCTGGAGACGCGGCACCACTGTGGAGATGAGGGGCTGGAGACGCGGCACCACTGTGGAGATGAGGGATTGAAGACGTGGCACCACTGTGGAAATGAAGGATTGAAGACGTGGCACCACTGTGGAAATGAAGGATTGAAGACGTGGCACCACTGTGAAGATGAGGGGCTGGAGACGCGGCAACACTGGGGAAGAGATGTGTATAAAATTCCACTTATGATGTATGCACACATTTGAATACATAAAAGTGGGAATCTTGACTCAAACTGCCGTTATTACACGCACGAGGCCGGTAATACCCTGCTTGGCTCGCTCGGCTCACCTTCATATACACCGACACTCCCACAACACGCGGCAACATTTTGTTGTAACTAAACCACGAAGAGATTAGTTTAAATAGCTTTTCCTTGTCTTCCTCACCTAGCCTTGACTTCCTTATCTAGCTTTAACTCCACTCTATTCCTCTCAGTATTTGGTACGTTTTGATCATGTCTCCTGTGGCCCTTCTCTTTTCTGAATTAGGTTAAATTCCCTTAACTTAACTTAACACAGCTTAGGTTTCATATGTTAGACAGCATCCGGTGCTGACCCATCAGTGACCTCGGGAGAAGGTGCTTTAGCTCCTGGTGCCCCGCCTCCTCACTAGTGGGTGGGGGATGGAGGTGCTCGGGGTGTGGGGGTGGTGTCGGAAAATCCGACACCATTTAATAATATCATACAGACAGATAATATTGCTGCTGTGTTGTATAAACAAGTTACCCATAGAAAATGTAATTTGTAGTGGAATTACCGTCTATAGAAAACGGGATATCATTACCACATACTATTATAAATTCACCACCTATTATGGTGGGAATTATTCTTAAATACATTAGTCTTTGGACTTTACCATCATAAAAACATCTCATTTAAATTAACTTAATTATCAGAATTAAAACAGAGTAAATGTAACCCTTCTATCACTTTCTGAAATCTGAACAATGTAAGCCAGGCGTCAGGGAGGAGGGAGTGGTCAGCCATTGTTATTGTACATAGACCAGAGGCTCACGGGAGCAATTCGGCTCCTGTTAATTTTACTTGGACGAAGTGTTATGGAAACCAAAGGTGTACCATCATCAACACGCTGTCAACAAATACAAGTTAAATGTTCTGCCGAAACCCATTTATCTATCATTTGTGGCCATTAATGTCATTGGATAGGGTGGTCCGGTTAGATCACAAGATCGCCTCATACTAAAGGTAATTAAGCCAGGTCTGTATGGTTCCATGTACAGTGTTTTCTCTGATATAGCTGTCATATATTAGGATTCTGGCTTTACAGCTAGCGCCCTTTTGACAGATCAAGACGAGGAAGCATGCTTTGTGTACCAGTTACTGGGTGATGAAAGCTACCTCAAAGAGGATAATTTGGTGTCTACATCCTTTTTATATCTGGTGGACTAAGGCCTGCTGTACAATAAGATAAGGAACCTCTTCAATGTTTAACAATGTGTAGTTAATACTGTAGTTTGATTGGCTGCATATATATAAATTTAATATAAACCCCCCTAATGTGTAGAGGATCGATTTGTGAGATTATGAGATTATTGCAGAAATACAGTCCACTTAACATCATACAAATTGCTATCGAAGTATATAAATTAACGTAAATATAAATTCTATATAAATTCATATAAATTAAATAAATATAAATCTCACAGGTCGGTTCCCACAGGTGGGGCGTGGGGGGGGGGGGGAAGTTGTTGCAGCCCCCAGACTTAGCGACCTCCCCCCCCCCCCCCACACCTGTCTTCAGTCAGTGATGTAGTTCCCAGCAGCAGTTACTACACAACACACTCGTAAGGTCAGGTCACCCTGCTGCTGACTAGGTCAACCCGCTAATGTTAAAGTTTATACGGCTCTGTTTACCATTCACCCGTAAATACTAATCAAGTGACCCGTGTTGTGTACACGTGGCTCCAGTGTGACTAAACTGTTCATTAGCACAAGTGTAAATTATTAATAAGATAAATGTGTGTGGCCGTCGGCTCTGGCTCCGAAGTAACCCTCGGGGTCACTCCTGAGTGACAACACTGTGTCACTCTCCCACACCCTCAGGGTGAAGTGTGTCACTCTCCTACACCCTCAGGGTGAAGTGTGTCGGACACGATCACACTCCCACTCATCAGATAGTCGAGTACATCGACGACTCCAGCACCAGGCTGCTCTTTCTTCTTCACTCGGGAAGGAAGTTAAAAAAAAAAATCATTTCAAAAATTCATTTGTTAGTATGATTGAGTGTGACTGGTGTCGCTTAAGGACGCGTTTTTCCGCAACTCTCCTCAACATGTATGGAGACCAACCCGTCCTCGACTTAAGACATTTCCATCCAGCGGTCGACCCCACAGACGCATTCATAAATTTTTACATGCTGTTCATTCAAAACGGGAATTTTCTCATTTAAATTATTATTATAACATATTAGCATATTGTGCATATATATACATAGGTTAGGTTAGGTGTTTAGGTTCTGTTGGAGATTATTTGTATTTGTAGTACGTGGGTGAAGCATTTATAGCGTTGTGGTTCGAACAACACTCGTCAGTGAAGCACTTGTTCCAGAAATGTTCGAACGTCAACAGTTGTGAGTCATGTGTAAACAGTTTTTCATTCATAAACAGGGGGTTGGCGGGTGCATGGAATCACTTTTTGGTCTTTTTTTGGAGGACGGGCTGTGTTCCCAGCTGCGCCTTTGCCAGGTTCGAACCCTCATCACGGCCCTTCTGCATTTGTTTAATATGCTAATATATTATTATATTAATTTATATTGGAGAAAATTCCCGTTTTGACACGAATGAACATCGTGTAAAAATTTATGAATGCGTCTGTGGGGTCGACCGCTGGATGGAATGGAGGACGGGTTGCACATCTAAAACATAAAGCACAAACTGAACAAGAATTGCTAAACAATACATTGAAATTACAGATAAATTGAATAGAGTAAAGCCAAATTGTTAGATTCCTAAATTGAAAGGAGTTAATTAAGTTTCCTGTAAGAACAAGCAGTAACGAGGCCTTGTCGTCTTGTACAAAGTGGCTCTACCCACCTTGTCATCGTACTAAACTAGAAATTGAGAAACATGCAATAAAAATTACAATCACTTATTTGAAAATAAAATACAAACCGCGACGAATCTACAAATATATACTAAATCATGCTAAAAAAAAAGTCAATGGAAAGGCGTTTTTTCTACTGTTCACTTCAAATCACAAAATAAATAATGTCCACCTTGTTTTTGTAACCAACATCCACGAGGAAGAAAATGAATGGCTAGCAAAATTTAAAAAAATTACCATGTACTAAAGACTGTGGATTGAATTGATATAAAGTTGTATTTATAATTATATAAAGTTGCACCGACGAGTCATTATTGTTTAATAAAGGTCTGAGTGCTTTAATATATAAGGGCTCCATTATATATATATATATATATATATATATATATATATATATATATATATATATATATATATATATATATATATAATATTGCCCTTTATCTTTGTATTGAGTATCAAGAAATACTACTTCACGCGAAGACAAAAGGAAATATTACAGCTAAATGTTGATGTAAGAATTTCAGCGATGAGAACTACGTTTATTTAAGATTAAGGAGACGCCAATAATGTTATTTCAGGAGGAGGAAGCGAGGCGTGACTGACAGGTGAGTGATGGCTGTGTCCGCCCTCAGTGTTCAGTCCTCCACCAAACGGACAGACAAAGATCTAGGAGTTGATATCTCAACGAACCTGTCTCCTGAAGCCCACATTAAAATAATATCATCGGCGTGTGCGAGGCTGGCTAACATCACAACTGCCTTTAGAAATTCGTGTAAGGAATCATTTAGAACTTTGTTTACCACATGTCAGACCTATCCTGGAGTATGCAGCTCTAGCACGGACTCCATGCTAAGACGCACAAGCATTAGGCGGAGCTAGAGAAGGTTCAGAGGTATGCCACTGGACTAGTCCCAGCACTAATAGGTATGAGATACGAGGGAAGGCTGCATGAATTGCACTTCACATTACTGTAAGACACGAGAGTTGAGGAGACATAACACACGCACAATTCTCAGGGTTGAATAAAGTCATTGACAGGGTAGATAAAGACATTATTTAACACGGGTGGTACTCGCACGAGGGGACACAGGTGGAAACTGATTATCCAAATGAGCCGCAGAGACATTAGAAAGATCTTTTTCTCTCAGTGTAGTTAATAAATGAATGCACTAGAAAGCGATGTGGTGAAGGATGACCCTGAAATGTAGATATGATAGAGCGCAATAAGACACGACTTTTGCCACCAAGGGAAGCAAGTCTAAACAGGGAGATCGAAGAAATACGGCAGACGCTGAAGCTATCATACCAATTAAAGGAATTGGTATTAGAACAGAAAGCTATACAAGAGATAAATAAAAATACGAAATATTTTTTCACATGCGAAATCAAAATAAAAAATCCACTGGTATTGGACATTTACTTACAACTGAACGTTCGTACACAAAGGACGACAAAGAAATTAGTGAGATCCCAAAAGGCCAGTATGAGGCTATGTTTACCACCCCAATAAACAACATGAAAGTTGAAGATCCGGACAGCTTCTTCATGAATGATATCCAAACCCCAGATAATATAACTGATATTAACACGTACTCGGAAAACTTTGAAAGAGAAAGTGACAACATGCCCATGCACGCAGCCCCTGGTCCTGACTCGTGGAATTAAATATTCACAAAGAAATGTAAAGTACCAGTAGTGCGAGCGCTCAGTGTAATATGGAGAAAGAGCCTGGATACAGGGGAGATACCAGCAGCACTTACATCTGCAGATATAGTTCCTCTGCACAAGGGAGGTAGTAAAGCGTGGCCAAAAAACTATAGACCAGTTACATTAACATTGAACAATAATAACAGTTTTTGAAAGAGTGATTAGGTATTAAATTTCCAGCTTAGGGAAAACAATGAATATCACAACCCAGGTCAATATGAATTTATAGCGGGAAGATGTTGGCCAGTGTTTTTCACAGTTGCTCAACCAATATGACAATATTACAGAAGTTTTACAAGAAAAACAAAATGCAGATGTTTTATACACAGACTTTGCAAATGCATTCCATGAAAAGTGATAGCCCATAAAATGAGATCAATAGGAATATCGGATAAAATGAAGCGTTGAATTTTGTACTTTCTATTAATCAGAATGCAGAGAGTAACAGTCAGTCAAATAGTGCAGTGAAATGCTCTGTACCCCAAAGCACAGTCTTTGCACCACTGCTCTTTCTCATTCTTATCTCGGATATAGACAAATATACTAGTTACAGCTTCGTGTCATCCTTTGCTTGATACAAAAATTTGTGTGAAAATTTACTCTGTATATGGCACTGAAAAGCTGTCTTCCGGATCTTTAATCCAGTGTGGGAAGGTCCGGTTCTGTCGTAGCTCAATCCTTTCAGCTCAGGAACGAGATTCTTGCATATCTGTGGACCTTTTCTAGTTTCTTCTTACCCATTTTCGGATAAGGGTTCCATGATGGGGATGCATATTCAAGAGTGGGTCTCGCCTTCGTTGTATATATGGCCGGAAAGCCCCCCCCCCCCCTTGTCCAAGTTTCTGAAGGATACAAGGATGTTGACTAATATGCCATATACAGCTGCTGTTATTCTGGTGATGTGGCCTTCTGGCATCAGATTTGGGGTTATGTCCACTCCCAGGTGTTTCTCCTTTTCTGACTGAAGAATTTGTCTTCTCTTCATTCACTACTGCAGTACCGGTCTTCACACTCCAGTTCCAGTGCTCATAACATTGCATTTGGGAAGGTTAAATTCTTGCAGCCATTTTTCAGACCGATTCTGAAGTGTGTTCAAATTCGCTTGCAATGCGTCACAATCTGATCCTGACTTCTGACTTCTCCGTGTTACATCATCTGCAAACGTTAATATAAAGGAGTCAATTTCCTGTCAGGTCATTGACATATTGGGTGTGTGTACTCACCTAGTTGAGTACACCTTGCCTACCTTGTATGTGGTATACAAGGTTCTGAATGATTCCTTACACAGGTTCCTGAAGGCTGTTTTGATGTTAGCCAGCCTCGCATATGCCGCAGATGTAATTCTTTTGATGTGGGCTTCAGGAGACAGGTTTGGTGTGATATCAACTCCTAGGTAGGTTTTATGAAGTACTTCATTTTTCATTCGGTATCCTGTGTCTGGCCTCCTGTTTCCACTGCCTAGTTTCATGACCTTGCATTTACTCGGGTTGAACTTTAGTAGCCATTTGTTGGACCATTCATTCAGTCTGTCTACGTCATCTTATATTCTCCTACTATCATCCTCTGTTTCAATCCTCACCGTAATTTTAGCGTCATCAGCAAACAATGAGAGGAGCGATTCTATACCCTCTGGGAGATCATTTACATATATCAGAAACAGTATAGGTCAAAGGACTGAACTGGTGACGTTTCGCAAATCTGAGGCCTCACCCCTCACCGAGTGTGTTTTAATGACTTTAATGGTGTTTTATTGCATGTTTGATTATATTATTTGCAGCTCTCTTAGTGTGTGTGTGTGTGTGTGTGTGTGTGTGTGTGTGTGTGTGTGTGTGTGTGTGTGTGTGTGTGTGTGTGTGTGTGTGTGTGTGTAAAGGAACCCGTTCTCGCACTTGCTTCAGTCAATATTGGCTCATTTAATAAGTGCATATGTGACATACTAATTGATTGTGAATATTTTAGTTTACCTTGAAAAGCTTCATAGAAAACACCGACCTCACCTAATCTTCTCAGTATGTTAAGATAAGCATCTTATTGCTTCTTATTTACAATTATTACTTAACCTATCAACAGTATAGGTTAAGTAATAATTGTAATTAAGAAGCAATAAGATGCTTATCTTAACATACTAAGAAGATTAGGTGAGGTCGGTGTTTTCTATGAAGGTTTTCAAGGTAAACTAAAATATTTACAATCAATTAGTATGTGACATATGCACTTATTAAATGAGCCAATATTGACTATAAGCAAGTGCGAGAACAAGATGGGTGGTTGGTGCTTGTGTGTGGTGGAGCGTGAGGTGTGGAGGGTGAGGGAGGTGTTGAGGGTCAAGTACCGGGACAAGAAGGCTGGGTACACATTCCAGGTCTGAGTAACATCACGGGGCAGCTCGGGGCGGTGGTAGGCTTTCTCGTCTGCTTCACGCCTGGATTCCTGAGCTCTGGTGTGGCGCCAGCGGGACTGCCTTCCTTCGCTTCTCCACCAGGTCAGGTTCTCCGCCCCTACCTCTCCGCTGCCCGCAACCCCGCCCACAACCCCGCCCACGCCCACAACCCCGCCCACGCCGCCAGCACTGTGCATCTGACCCTATTGCATACCTAGAGCACACCTAAAGAGGGTTCTGTGAGTTCTACTCACCGAGCCCGGCCTGAGGCCAGGCTCGACTTGTGATACCTTAGTCCAACAGGCTGTTGCTTGGAGTGGCCCACAAGCCCCATATCCACTGCAACTTGGCTGATACGGCACTTCTTGCAAGAACTTACCTAATTACCTCTTGAATACATCCACCTTTGTTCCAGCAATAATTATAATGCTTGCTAGGAGGGTGTTGAACAGCTGTGGACTTCTGATGTTCAGACTGTTCCCTGATTGTGCCTATGGCACCTCTACTTCTCACTGGTTGTATTCTGCATTTCATTCCGTATCTTTCGTTCCAGTATGTTGTTATTCTACTGTGAAAATTTGGGACTTGGCCTTTAACTATCTTCCATGTATATATTATTTGGTACCTTTCGTCTCATTTCCAAAGAGTACATTTTTAGAACTTCGAGACGGTCCCAATAAATTCAGATGTTTTATCGCTTCTGTGTATGCCGTATATGTTCTTTGTATTCCCTCTACTTCAGAGATCTCTCTTGCTCTGAAAGGGGAAGCGAGTACTGAGCAATACTGAAGACGGGACAGCACAAGGTATTTAAATAGTATTAGCATTGCTGTGGGATCTCTGGATTTGAACGTTCTCTTAATCCATCCTACCATTTTCCTGGTCGCCGCTATATTTTCTCGGTTATGTTCACTAAATGTCAGGTCGTCAGACATCATAATTCCCAGATCTTTTACATGCTGCTTTCCTTCTATGAGTAGGTGTGGTTGTGTCCTGTATCCTGTGTTTCGTTTATCATCCTCGTTTACACCATACATAAGTACCTGGAACTTGTCACCGTTAAACATCATGTTATTTTCAGTTGCCCAGTCGAAAACGTTATTAATATCTGCCTGCAGTTATTCAATGTATTCTACGGAGGAAATTTACATGCTGATTTTTGTATCATCTGTAAAGGATGACACGAACGCCCACCCCGTGGAATGAAAGTTGTGTTATTCACGTGGGTGTAGAGTATCATGGAGAGGACAGGTGTGATGGTGTACTGGGTTACCTGGGAGTTTACCTGCGGCGTCAGGCCACGTCCTATCTGGCCCTTCATCACTGTACGGTAGTTGGTGCCTCTGCTTCACCTCACATTCCCACGTCACTCTAATGTATTTTGTCACCTTATCGCTTGTCTGTGTTCGTCCCACTGGCGCCAGCACTGGTATCTTAGTGACCATTTTGGGCTGGAGGGTCGCGGTCCGCCCGAGCCGCTGGCAGCTGGGAAGTCCTGAATTATTAAGCTTTTTGTGAACGGTCTTTGACTCCGTGCCCTTCTCTAGGGTGTGATTTGGTAAGGTACTTTGTGAAGGTCACGCCCGCTCCCTTACGGGCGACGCCAGCCCATGTTAAAGAGGCCCGGACCGCTGTGGTGCCCAGATGGGTGTGTCTAGGCGTGCTATGGTTCCAGGGGGCGTCTGTGGCTCCAAGGGCGTCTGTGGCTCCAGGGGTGTCTGTGGCTCCGGGGGCGTCTGTAGCTCCGGGGGCGTCTGTGGCTCCGGGGGCGTCTGTGGCTCCAGGGGCGTCTGTGGCTCCAGGGGCGTCTGTGGCTCCGGGGGCGTCTGTGGCTCCGGGGGCGTCTGTGGCTCCGGGGGCGTCTGTGGCTCCAAGAGAGTCTGTGGCTCCGGGGGGCGTCTGTGGCTCCGGGGGCGTCTGTGGCTCCGGGGGCGTCTGCGGCTCCGGGGGCGTCTGTGGCTCCGGGGGCGTCTGTGGCTCCGGGGGTGTCTGCGGCTCCGGGGGCGTCTGCGGTTCCGGGGGCGTCTGCGGCTCCGGGGGCGTCTGCGGCTCCGGGGGCGTCTGCGGCTCCGGGGGGCGTCTGCGGCTCCGGGGGCGTCTGCGGCTCCGGGGGGCGTCTGCGGCTCCGGGGGCGTCTGCGGCTCCGGGGGCGTCTGCGGCTCCGGGGGGCGTCTGCGGCTCCGGGGGGCGTCTGCGGCTCAGGTTATACTGTTGAAGGGGAAATGTTGGTTGTTATAACACTGGACGTGACCGGTGACCAGTTGGGTGATGGTGGCCAGGTTGTTGTGTGGTAAGGCCGGTGGACTCCACCTGGGTCATCCCCCCTCCCCCCCTCCCCCCTCCACCCCCTCCCCCGCCTCACGAAGCGCCACTTTAGAGGTGAGGGAAACGGCTGTCTCTGGGACCCGTCCCGTGACGACCCACGGTGAGTGACCTCGTGGTGACGACATTAGACGAATCTGTTCATAAAGAAGTTCAGTAATGCCCCAGGCTGGAACCTTCCCCCCCCCCTCTCAGGGTACTGAAGCTATCTTGAGATGATTTCGGGGCTTAGCGTCCCCGCGGCCCGGTCCTCGACCAGGCCTCCTTTTTCTTACACACCCCCAGGAAGCAGCCTGTAGCATCTGTCTAACTCCCAGGTACCTATATACTGCTTGGTGAACAGGGACATCAGGGTGAAAGAAACTCTGCCCATTTGTTGCCGCCTCCACCGGGAATCGAACCCGGAAAGTTTGCACTACGAATCACGAACGCAGTCTACTCACCCGTCAGACCCCATTTCAGCTGTCAGGACCATTTGGTGATGGTGGTGTGGCCCACGGGGCCGCTCCTGGGCACCTTGTGGCGGGAAGGAACTCCCCCCCCCCCCCTCCCTCCCCCACTCCCCGTGTTTCCAACTCGTATCTTTTAAATGAACAAATCCACAAGGGCCGTGATGAGGGTTCGAACCTACGTCCGGGATGATCTCAGACGCGCCTTAGTCAACTGCGTCACGTCATAGTTAAAAGAATTGCAACCTGGAGAGCTGCTGCCCTCACAAGACTCCCGCAGCTTCTCCGAAGCACAGAACGGGGTTTTTACACAATTCCCCCCCATGCACCCGGGCTCCGTCAACCATATGTTCTACCTCTTCGCCCTTCAATACGGGAGCCTTGTGAGGGCAGCAGCACTCCACGTTGCAGTTATTTCATCACGACCCTTGTGGAAGTGTTCGTTTGATGCATCACACTGTTGTGACTTCTGTGTGTATCGCATCTTTTCTGGTGCAAAGCGAGCGAGTCGCCTACTGCACCACACCTTCCAGCTCCTGGTCCCTGCCTCGGGACCAGTTCAAATCATCCTAATTGCTGTTCGAATCCTCCTAATTGCTGTTCGAATCCTCCTAATTGCTGTTCGAATCCTCCTAATTGCTGTTCGAATCCTCCTAATTGCTGTTACTGATTTTCTCATTGATACATAACGTTAATGTGATTTCAGTATGTATGTATGTATGTATGTATGTATGTATGTATGTATGTATGTATGTATGTATGTATGTATGTATGTATGCGTGTTTCATGTGTGTGTTCACGTGCGTGTCCGTGTCCGTGTCTGTCTGTCATGCTCTAAACTAAATCCCAGACTATTTACCGACTTTATTTTTTGCATTTACGTTCTTTTTAAGCTTCGCAAAAAAGAGAATCTGGCATTGGTAAATATGGCTTGGTGATGGGTCAGGGGCCCCTTGTGTAGTGGTGGTGCCCCTGGCAGTGGGGGGTCAGGCGCCGTGCCCCTGGCAGTGGGAGCCAGGCGCCGTGCCCCTGGCAGTGGGGGGCAGGCGCCGTGCCCCTGGCAGTGGGGGGTCAGGCGCCGTGCCCCTGGCAGTGGGGGGTCAGGCGCCGTGCCCCTGGCAGTGGGGGGCAGGCGCCGTGCCCCTGGCAGTGGGGGGCCAGGCGCCGTGCCCCTGGCAGTGGGGGGTCAGGCGCCGTGCCCCTGGCAGTGGGGGCAGGCGCCGTGCCCCTGGCAGTGGGGGGCCAGGCGCCGTGCCCCTGGCAGGGGAGGGGGCAGGTACCGTGCCCCTGGCAGTGGGAGCCAGGCGCCGTGCCCCTGGCAGGGGAGGGGGCAGGTACCGTGCCCCTGGCAGTGGGAGGCCAGGCGCCGTGCCCCTGGCAGGGGAGGGGGCAGGTACCGTGCCCCTGGCAGTGGGAGCCAGGCGCCGTGCCCCTGGCAGGGGAGGGGGCAGGCGCCGTGCCCCTGGCGGGGGGGGGGGCGGCAGGCGCCGTGCCGGCACGACAGTCTCAAGGTCAATGAACTCGGCAACAGTACCGACAAACACGTCACTCATGTCCAGGACCTTGGCAACACTGGTGCTGACACGGGCGATGGTCCGTGCAGGCAACACACACACACACACACACACACACACACACACACACACACACACACACACACACACACACACACACACACACACACACACACACACACACACACACCTGTGCAGCACAGATTACAGGTGTGTGTGTGTGTTGCCTGCAGTCCTCCTCACAACATAGGTGTGTGTTGCCTGCGGTCCTCCTCACAACATAGGTGTGTGTTGCCTGCGGTCCTCCTCACAACATAGGTGTGTGTTGCCTGCGGTCCTCCTCACAACATAGGTGTGTGTTGCCTGCGGTCCTCCTCACAACATAGGTGTGTGTTGCCTGCGGTCCTCCTCACAACATAGGTGTGTGTTGCCTGCGGTCCTCCTCACAACATAGGTGTGTGTTGCCTGCGGTCCTCCTCACAACATAGGTGTGTGTTGCCTGCGGTCCTCCTCACAACATAGGTGTGTGTTGCCTGCGGTCCTCCTCACAACATAGGTGTGTGTTGCCTGCGGTCCTCCTCACAACATAGGTGTGTGTTGCCTGCGGTCCTCCTCACAACATAGGTGTGTGTTGCCTGCGGTCCTCTTCACAACATAGGTGTGTGTTGCCTGCGGTCCTCCTCACAACATAGGTGTGTGTTGCCTGCGGTCCTCCTCACAACATAGGTGTGTGTTGCCTGCGGTCCTCTTCACAACATAGGTGTGTGTTGCCTGCGGTCCTCCTCACAACATAGGTGTGTGTTGCCTGCAGTCCTCACAACATAGGTGTGTGTTGCCTGCGGTCCTCTTCACAACATAGGTGTGTGTTGCCTGCGGTCCTCCTCACAACATAGGTGTGTGTTGCCTGCGGTCCTCCTCACAACATAGGTGTGTGTTGCCTGCGGTCCTCCTCACAACATAGGTGTGTGTTGCCTGCAGTCCTCCTCACAACATAGGTGTGTGTTGCCTGCGGTCCTCTTCACAACATAGGTGTGTGTTGCCTGCGGTCCTCCTCACAACATAGGTGTGTGTTGCCTGCGGTCCTCCTCATGAGCGTTGGGGTCAGGTCCGTGTTGTGTAGAGGCGTCCACCTCGGGGGACTAAATGTCATAACAGAGGTTCCTGTTAGAGGTTATCCGGTTCCTTTGGACGTGAACCTTTACGAAGGTCGCACTCGCTGACACCTGCTGACATACCCGCTGACACCTGCTGACATACCCGCTGACATACTCGCTAACACCTGCTGACATACTCGCTGACACCTGCTGACATACCCGCTGACACCTGCTGACATACTCGCTAACACCTGCTGACATACTCGCTGACACCTGCTGACATACCCGCTGACACCTGCTGACATACTCGCTGACACCTGCTGACATACCCGCTGACACCTGCTGACATACCCGCTGATACCTGCTGACATACCCGCTGACACCTGCTGACATACCCGCTGACACCTGCTGACATACTCGCTGACACCTGCTGACATACCCGCTGACACCTGCTGACATACCCGCTGATACCTGCTGACATACCCGCTGACACCTGCTGACATACCCGCTGACACCTGCTGACATACCCGCTGACACCTGCTGACATACCCGCTGACACCTGCTGACATACCCGCTGACACCTGCTGACACCTGCTGACATACTCGCTGACACCTGCTGACATACTCGCTGACACCTGCTGACATACCCGCTGACACCTGCTGACATACCCGCTGACACCTGCTGGCGTGCCCGCCTCACTCCCTGAAAGTCAGCCAGCCAGTTCTCTCAGTCCTTCGACAATGCAATTATTTTGACTAATCAAGCGTAAGAACCCATGCAACCCACCTAACCTATCAAGCCTAAATGCATAGAAAACGTCAATATTACGGTGCTTTAATATATACTAGCATATAATATAATATATACTATATGCTTTAATATATACTAGCAAGTGGCATTGTTAGCGGACTGGTCGACTGGTTGGTCAGTGTTTCTTGGATGACCAACACCAGTGGTGTGTGTGGTGTTGAAACACTGCTGGCAACGCTGCAACACAGGCAACACAACACAGGCGGGACCGGAAAGTTACAGTTCGCTCCTTGTTTACTCACCAGTAATTGGGAACCTGGTTGTAGACCACTTGGCAGGTTGTGTTCCAGGGAAAACTAGTAGGGTTTAGGCTTAAGATGAGCTGTTGGAAGGGAAAGCTCTTAACTAAACCTGCAGAGAGGGGTGAGTAGCCGTCCACCGTGTACTAGTGGGCTTCGTTGGCCCTCACAGCTGGTCAGTAGCTCTTCTATAACTTGGGTTTCATGGAATTTCCTAAAAAGAAAATTAATTTAATTGAATTCACACAAACACGTTTTCTTCCGTATCCCCGTAATAATATTGTGATTCCCCTCTGTATTTGTACCTCAAATACAGCTACATACCTGCTGCATGGGTAACAGCTTCTTCCCCGAATCAATTTACCCAGGCTTTACGCCCTTGTGAGGCCACTCCAGACCGACAACCAGAGCTCAACTCCATAGTCTCCTGAAACTGATGGATGCCTACTGTACCTGTGTATGTAGCTGTATTTGAGTCTGTGAATCTGGACGTGTCTGTCTCTGCCTTTGCCTGTAAGTATGACTGACTGTATCTGTACCTGCGTGTCTGTATATAGAGGGACCCCAAAAGCCGCCCTCACAAGCATGGTGGGCAAGGAAATAAAAAAACATTTATATTAGAGCTTCCAAAACCAGGTTGGCTGTGTTGAGGGCGTCGCTCGCGCTCCCTGACGCGGAATACTGAGGCGGGATAGTACCCATAGTTAACACTTTAACTTGTTAACTTGTTTAACTTGTTATTAAGTCTGGCTGGCCAGACTTGTAGTCTAACATGGTGAGCTCAGTCGCTGCCAGGAAGATCCCCATCAACTGTACCCGAACAATTCTGGAGTTAATGGCAATACATCTTAACCGAAATAATTCCTTACAAGAATGTACGAAGCACCACGAGGGTAAGGCCAGGTGTTGGTACACTTAAGGGATAAAGAGAGAAAATCCACAGGAGACGTGATTAGGATTCGAACCTATGCGTTGGGTGCACTGAAGGGATAGTTCCGTAGTGGTCTCAGTACTCCAGCTTAAGGACCACGGGCGGCTGCCACCATGGCAACGTCTGGATGGAATTTGGTAAGTTCCTGCAGGAAATCCTTGTCCAGTCGGGGACCGCCCGCACCTCGGCCTTCAACCTGGAGCGGTCACACGCTAGGCAGTCTGCCCTGACCCCTACACGTTACCTGTGGCTGGTTTCGAGTCTCCTAATATCCTATGGGTGTACATTAACATGCTTTACAGATCTGAAGACTTGTGATACAGCGACACGGAAAATACGTGACTGGCGACCAGGGAACAGATTTGTCTACACACCTGCCAGGAGGCCACTTATTGAACCACTTGTGATACACAAGACTATTAGTGCACACATGTTGTACAAACCACTTATCCTAATCCTCAGTTCTTCTGATAGATTCACCTACACTAATTCAAGGCATCGTGGAGGACATGGATAAAATCAATCTAGTTATTCCCATGAAAATGAGAACGTACGGTAAGAGTGGCATATGTACTAAATGCACTTTGTAGGAATACAAGATGACTCGGGTCTTAGAGAGAACCGAGAACAAAGAACTAAGGTTCTTAGAGACTCACTCACTCACTCACTCACTCACTCACTCACTCACTCACTCACTCACTCACTCACTCACTCACTCACTCACTCACTCACTCACTCACTCCCCGCCAGGTGTATCACCATAACTTGTGTGATGAGCGTCTTGCTGAGAGCACAGCCCCGCCTCTAGATAGACTGCCAACGCCGCCTTTGTTGTCGTCGGAGTGTTGGGTTAGGTTATGAGTGACTAGGCGCTATGTAACGACGCGTCTCATTGGTCTAAACACCACGCAACGGTTTTCATAATTCACACTGCTATCGGGAAGGAGCAAAGTGTAGAATAGTGAATACAAATTAAGGTATATAGATTGGTGAAAATGGGAGATATGGGTCTACTTTTCTGCTTAAGAGTGTATTGATCTTTAGTGTAGACTATATAACGTATGACTTGTGTAATTTGGTTAGTCCTAACACTGTTGTATTAAGTATTTATTGATTAATTATATTGGTATTAAATTACTTTCTGCTACGTGGCAAATATATCCCGTTTTCTAGACGAAATCGCCACGAATACAGTTTTCTTTTGAATGGGTAACCCATATATTAATGTAATTTTAGATGAATACAAAACGGCATTATTATTATTTTCTGCATATTGTATTAGAATTGAATAATGTTGTGGGGGAATTTCCGACACTACTCGCAGGTAGCAAACTGGGGGATAGTTGGCTAAACTTTCTGGCATCGTGTTGAAACTTGGCTTCAGTTTGAACATGAGGCTTATTAAACTTTAAGCATCATGTGAAACAAAACTCTGCCCAGTTGTTTTTCTGTCTCGGC
Organism: Procambarus clarkii; assembly: GCF_040958095.1. Classification (NCBI taxonomy): domain Eukaryota; kingdom Metazoa; phylum Arthropoda; class Malacostraca; order Decapoda; family Cambaridae; genus Procambarus; species Procambarus clarkii. The sequence continues at coordinate 36,614,035 of NC_091170.1, forward strand.
AGGGGGAATCGAACCCTGTGCCCCTTCGACTGCGAGTTATCCCAAAATGATAATTAACAAGATCCTTCAAGGATCCGATTTAATATTCACTCCTTCCCAGAATTAACTAAATGGTCAAGTGGGAAGGATCGCGGGTGGGGCAGGGAGGGAGGGAATTATCAGGGGGGAAAGCGCAAAGCCATTACGACTATACAGTATAGCACTGGGAAGAGGGTCAGGATAAGGATTTGGGATGGGACGGGGGAAAGGAATGGTGCCCAGCCACTAGGTAGAAATAGAATACGCTATTCTATCCTTTTGAGATAGAGATGAAGGATAGATTGAACGCCGACCTGCATGAAGCGAGACCGTTACTCTACCGTCCATCCCAAGTGGTTGGACAGTTGGGGAGGGAGAGGGAGTGACCATCTTGGTAGCCCCAGCGAGGACTACAGACTCACTCACTCACTCACTCACTCACTCACTCACTCACTCACTACCCGCCAGGTGTATCACCATAACTTGTGTGATGAGCGTCTTGCTGAGAGCGCAGCCCCGCTCCTGTGCCAGGTAAGTCCACTACGGGCTCACCATAGCCCGTGCTGCTTGGAACTTCTTATCCCAAGTGGCGAATCCTAAACAACGACAACAACGTCTTGCTGAGTCATTACTGTCTGAAGTGATCCCGTCGTCTCCTGGGAAGTAACAGTATCCCGTCTCACTTGTCTCTCCAGATGTTGTTAAAGATTCGCTACTTAGAACAAAATGTCCCAAGTAGCACGGGCTATGGTGAACCCGTAGTCTCTCCAGATGTTGACCCATAGTCTATGTAGACTTTAGAGTCACGGATTGTGCCACAGGCTAACTTAACAAGTACGCATTGCCAGTAATTTCTTTATAAATACTTACATAAATTAATGTTATTCCTTGTGCTTTACGACATAATAACTGGTTGGTAGACTTAAGTGACCTCCAGACATCAGTACGACGCCACGATCTGGGAGTGGCCACCTCGCTAGTTAATGACGCCCCTAGTAACCAGGGAGCCTGATTCACGAAAACACTTACGAACCTGTACATCTTGTCTCAATCTTTGGCGGCTTTGTTTCCAATTATTAGACAGTTAATGAGCTCCGAAGCACCAGGAGGCTGTTTATAACAATAACGACAGTTGATTGGCAAGTTTTCATGCTTATAAACTGTTTAATAAATGTAACCACAGCCGTCAAAGATTGAGGAAAGATGTACACGTTCGTAAGTGCTTGTGCAAGTGCTTTCGTGAATCTGGCCACAGGATTATATCTACTAAACTAATCTGTCTTTACTAACCCAAGAGTATAGCAGGGATAATGAAATAAATGAAAATTATTAAAATAAACATTAATAATAAATTCATTTTACTTGCTTTATCCTAATCTACTAACAATATAAATCCCACTAATTTGTAGACTTATTTTTAAGGAGAATTTTAAAATACAGACCGCTAATTTATTGAGTATACAGTCCATAATTAAAGTTAAAATAAAATTAAAATAAATCTCTCTTGCAAATAATACATCGCACTTGTCCACCTCGTGTATGCCCCCGTAGGATCTTGTATGTTGTGATCATATTCCCTGTTTCTTCTCTCCTCCAGGGTTGTGAGAGTTAGCTTAATCCACTAAGCTCTGTTACTAAAGTGATGCAGATCTCTGCACTTTTTAAATCTTCCTTTTCTTGGTGCGGATTTCAGGCCGGCGCTACATACTCCAGTACTGGTCTGATGTAGGTTATGTAATATGCTTTGAAAGAGTCGTTTATTTAAGTGTCTAAACGAAGTTGTAATGTTTGCCAGCTAACCCATATGCTGTCGATGTTATCCTGTTAATGTGTGCCTGTGGGGGAGCTGCCGATATTATCCCCACTCAAACCTTATTTATTTTTTATTTATTTATTTATATACAAGAAGGTACATTGTGTTTGTGAGAATACATAGCATAGTCCAGTATTTACAATCTTGTAAAGCCACTTGTACGCGCAGCGTTTCGGGCAGAAAATAAGAAAACCTCTCTTGCTTAATCCTGTAGTTGCTTTTCCATATGGTATAGATGCTTCCTGGTCTTCTTTCTCCCTTTCTCACCTTCATTACTTTACATTTGCTGGGTTTGAATTCTAGCAACTATTTATTTTCCACTCCTGAAGTTTGTCAAGATCTTTCTGTAACTTTTTTTTAATCGTAATTTAAGCTTTGCATCGTATACAAATTTAATACGATGGACGGTAGGGCGACGGTCTCACTTCATGCAGGTCGGCGTTTAATCCCCGACCGTCGAAGTGGTTGGGCACCATTCCTTCCCTCCCGTCCCATCCCAAATCGTTATCCTGACCCCCTCCATGGGCTATATTGTCTTAATGGCTTCGCGCTTTCCCCTGATATTTCCATTGCCGCGGGTAGGTCATCTACATACATTAGAAATAATAGGAGTCCCAAGTTTTGTGGGACCCCTGCTGGTCACATTCACCAGCTTCACCAGCTGTATTCCCTCACCAGAGGGAATACAGCGAACATATACGACACGCATAGACGAGATAAAACACCTAAATTATTGGGATCGTCTCAAAGTTCTACAAATGTACTCTCTAGAAAGGAGACGAGAGAGATACCAAATAATATACACGTGGAAAATATTGGAGGGCCAGGTCCCAAATCTACACAGTAAAATAACAATGTACTGGAGTGAGCGATATGGAAGAAAATGCAGGATTGAACCAGTGAAGAGCAGAGGTGCCATAGGCACAATCAGAGAACACTGTATAAACATCAGAGGTCCGCGGTTGTTCAACGTCCTACCAGCGAGTATAAGAAATTTTGCCGGAACAATCGCGGACATCTTCAAGAGAAAACTGGCCTGTTTTCTAAGAGAAGTTCCGGATCAGCCGGGCTGTGGTGGGTATGTGGGCCTGCGGGCCGCTCCAAGCAACAGCCTGGAGGACCAAACTCTCACAAGTCGAGCCTGGCCCCGGGCCGGGCTTGGGGAGTAGAAGAACTCCCAGAACCCCATCAAGCAGGTATCAGGCAGGTATCAAGCAGGTTGAAACCTCCTCTCTGATTGTGACTCCTGTTTTTCTGTCCTTCAGGGACCGACTTACATTGTTCAGTGTTTTCCCACTGTATCCCCTGCCTGGCGTCTCCATCTAGAACTTCAGCATTCTATGAGGAAGTATTAAATGCTCTTTAATAAACCTGGGAAAATTGTCTGCCCAACAACCTTTTTTTTCCCGTCTTAGTTCAACGATCCTGTCATAGAACTCCATGAAGTTTATGAAGCATTACTTTTCCGCTTCTACACCCATGCTGCCCTTGTGCTACACAGAAATCGCCAAAGTGGAAGGCAATCCCCCAAATATTAAATTGTTGGTAGTGTGGGTGTGGCGGGCCAGGGTGAAGATGTTAGTGTGGCGGGCCAGGGTGAAGATGTTAGTGTGGCGGGCCAGGGTGAAGATGTTAGTGTGGCGGGCCAGGGTGAAGATGTTAGTGTGGCGGGCCAGGGTGAAGATGTTAGTGTGGCGGGCCAGGGTGAAGATGTTAGTGTGGCGGGCCAGGGTGAAGATGTTAGTGTGGCGGGCCAGGGTGAAGATGTTAGTGTGGCGGGCCAGGGTGAAGATGTTAGTGTGGCGGGCCAGGGTGAAGATGTTAGTGTGGCGGGCCAGGGTGAAGATGTTAGTGTGGCGGGCCAGGGTGAAGATGTTAGTGTGGCGGGCCAGGGTGAAGATGTTAGTGTGGCGGGCCAGGGTGAAGATGTTAGTGTGGCGGGCCAGGGTGAAGATGTTAGTGTGGCGGGCAGGGGAGGTCACTGCCTTGCCCCCCGGCACAACACACTCTCGCTGCTGCTCAACGGAAAGGTTGATGATATTCTTGAGAGATATAAGAATTTTGCACCAAGACTAATTTTTTGTTGAATGTCTCTTGCAAATTGTCTATACTGTATACCTAGGTCATAAAAGTATTTGTGTACGTCTGGTACCATACTACTTGTGTACGTCTGGTACCATACTACTTGTGTACGTCTGGTACCATACTACTTGTGTACGTCTGGTACCATACTACTTGTGTACGTCTGGTACCATACTACTTGTGTACGTCTGGTACCATACTACTTGTGTACGTCTGGTACCATACTACTTGTGTAAAGGTGGAAATGTAGATGTTTATCTCTCAGAATGTTTGGTAATATGTTTATTGTTTGAGATGTGTTTATATGTATATATTAACACGATGTACTGAACGGGGTGAGAATAACTTGAGCTACCTCATCCCTTTGTGTGTATTTTACCTCAATAAACTTATTTCAATTTCGCTGCTGCTGCTGCTCCTGTGTAAGACTCGGCTACTGGCAACAACAAGTTGCAAGTAGCACGGGCTATGGCGAGCCCGTAGTGGACTTGTCTGGCACAGGAGCGGGCCATGATAGGCACTACACATTGTGGTCATTCTTATATTACTCGCCTGCATCTCGGGTGTGTTTACCGGCCTTGTGTCCTCGGCGCACGCGCACACGCACGCGCACGCACACGCACCCACATGCACGCACGCACACGCGCACACGCACGCAAACACACACAGGGGACTCGTAGCCTGGTGGATAACGCGCAGGACTCGTAATTCTGTGGCGCGGGTTCGATTCCCGCACGAGGCAGAAACAAATGGGCAAAGTTTCTTTCACCCTGAATGCCCCTGTTACCTAGCAGTAAATAGGTACCTGGGAGTTAGTCAGCTGTCACGGGCTGCTTCCTCGGGTGTGTGTGTGTGTGTGTGTGTGGTGTGGGAAAAAAAAAGTAGTTAGTAAACAGTTGATTGACAGTTGAGAGGCGGGCCGAAAGAGCAGAGCTCAACCCCCGCAAACACAACTAGGTGAATATTAGGTGAATACACACGCACACACGAAGCCTCGCAGCTGAGTAGACAGCGCTCGTGGGCTGTAGCCCTTAGGGCCTGGGTTCGATTCCCGGCCGAGGCGGTAAAGAAATGGGCAGAGTTTCTTTCATCCCTGATGCCCCTGTTCACCTAGCAGTAAACAGGTACCTGGGAGTTAGACAGGTACTACGGGCTGCTTCCTTGGGATGTGTGCGCGTATGCTAGAGAAGTTAGGATGAGTTAGCTACTACGATATGTAATTGAGGAACCCAGGACCCATGGTACCCGAGACCTGCCTTTGGGTTAGGGTTTAACCCTCCCATTAGGGGTTAAACTCTAATGGGAGGGTTTGAAGGGGGGGAGGGTAATGGGGAGAAAGGGAGGAGCTGAGGACGAGGACCTGAAACGGGAAAGGTCGACGTGTATGGAAGAGTCGTCATCATCGTCGACCATTACATCTCGATACACACTGAGGGGAGGCAGCATGAGGGGGGGGGGGAGGTGAGGCAGCATGAGGGGGGGGGGTGAGGGAGGCATCATGGGGGGGTGGGGGAGGCAGCATGAGAGGGGGGGGCGGGGTGAGGGAGGCATCATTTGGGGGTGGGGGGCCGTGCTAATGACTCCATCAGCGCCAGCAACAGCAAACAGTAAAACAATCAGCAACACCGTTCACCTGCTGGTGAAGCTCAGGGTACACCTGCAATATTCTGGCTTAATTATCCCTACAGGTGTGTGCTCCGGGTGTGCTCCGGGGCCCTCCACACTCCACCTGTTAGACCTACACGCGCGCGCCCGTGCACGCAGATACTGAGGTTCACGGCGAGGCTCCTCCCAAACTTCGTGGAACGAAGGTTTGATGAAACTCTGGCATCCCGTCCTCGCATACAAAGATCCAAGCTCGTTAATCCAGCCGCCAAACCCGCTCTTTATGAATGAAAAGCGGTTTACACCTCACTCATAACTGATCACGTGTTCACTTCTGGAACAAGTGCTTCGCTCACGTCCTGTGTTCGAACTACAATTCTATAAATGCTTCACCCACGTACTACAAATACAAATAATGGCCAAGAGAACCTAAACACCTAACCTGTGCCTATATATGCACAATATGCCATTATAATATTAATTTATATTTGCGAAAATTCTTGTTTTAAATGAACAGCATGTCAAAATTTATGAATGCGTCTGTTGGGTCGACCGCTGGATGGAATGGACTCGAGTTCAGGACGAGTTGTGGAATTACTTTTGGCCATTGTTTATGAGGATGTGCTGCATAGGGGGATTCGCAGAGTGGAAAGGGGTTCACAATGACCCTTTGAACTCTGAAAAACGTTCACTAAGTTCACAGTGAATACCACTAGACCAATAGGATGTGGAAAATACTGGAGGGACAGGCCCCAAATCTACACAGTAAAATAACAACATACTGGAGTGAACGATATGAAAGAAAATGCCGAATAGAACCAGTGAAGAGCAGAGGTGCCATAGGCACAATCAGATAACACTGTACGCTGTTTTTTTTTTTAACATCAGAGGTCCGCAGTTGATCAACATCCTCCCAGCGAGTATAAGAAATATTGCCGGAACAACCGTGGACATCTTCACGAGAAAACTAGATTGTTTTCTCCAAGGAGTGCTGGACCAACCGGCCTGTGGTGGGTATATGGGCCTGAGGGCCGCTCCAAGTAACAGCCTGGTGGACCAAAATCTCACAAGTCAAGCCTGGCCTCGGGCCGGGCTTGGGGAGAAGAACTGAACAGCACCAAGTAGCAGGTAACCATGGAGCCTGAGAAAGGGGTAAGTGCTTCAACTTGTAGCCATCAAGGTGTTGGTCTTGTAGAGTAGTAAGATCTTGATGTTCGTGACATCTCTTTATAGCTCTATAAAGGTCATCTCTTACTTCCGGTACCTTACGGGCTCACCATAGCCCGTGCTACATGGACATTTCGCTCTGAGTAGCTAAATCTAAAATAATAACAACATTCCGGTACCAGCTCTTAGTGGGCGAGTGCCTTCATTTTAACCTGAAGTGTCTTCAAGTTGCCGTCCTGCACCACAGCTGCATACTTCAACTGTTGTCTGATGAACGTTACAGCTTCATTAATCTGCTGTTGTGAAGATTGTTCAGTAATGCTGAGTCCGCGTCCTTGTGTTCCTCGGGTGTTTGTTCCCCCGACCTGTGTGTGAGTACTCATCTAGTTGTGCTTGCGGGGGTTGAGCTCTGACTCTTTGGTCCCGCCTCTCAACCGACAATCTACTGATGTACAGATTCCTGAGCTTCTCGAGCTCTATCATATCTACATTTGAAACTGTGTATGGAGTGAGTCAGCCTCCACCACACCACTTCCTAGTGCATTCCATTTACTAACTACTGACACTGAAAAAGTTCTTTATGTGGCTCATTTGGGTACTCAGTTTCCACCTGTGTCCCCTTCTGCGTGTACCACACGTGTCCATCCTTGTCTTACCCTGTCAATTTCCATGAGAATTTTGTATGTGGATTTTGTATGTAGTAATTTTGTATGTGGAGAATTTTGAATTTTGTATGTGTGTGTATTTTGCATGTCTCCCCGAGCTCTTCTGTCTTCCAGCGACGTGAGGGGCACTTCACTCAGCCTTTCCTTGTAACTCATGCCTCTTAGTTCTGGGACTAGCCTAGTGGCATACATCTGAACGTTTTCCAGTTTCGTCGTGTGCTTGACAAGGTACGGGCTCCATGCTGGGGCCGCATACTCCAGGACTAGTCTTACATTTGTGGTATAGAAGACTCTGAAGGATTCCTTCCACAGGTTTCTGAAGGTAGTTCTGATGTTAGGCAGCCTTGCATACGCCGCCGGTGTTATTCTTTTGATGTGGGCTTAAGGAGACAGGTAGGCGTGATATCAACTCCTAGACCTTTCTCTCTGTCCGTTTCGTGAAGGACTTCATCTCCCATTCGGTATCCATTGTCTGACCTTCTATTTCCTCCACCTAGTTTCATTACCTTACATTTAAACTTTATTAGCAAACTTTAGGTTGAACTTTAGTAGCAAACTTTAGGTTGAACTTTAGTAGCTTTAGTGAACTTTAGGGGCCTGACAGCCGAGTGGACAGCGTTTCGGATTCGTATTCCTGAGGTTCCGGGTTCGATTCCCGGTGTAGACGGAAACAAATGGGTAGAGTTTCTTTCACCCTGATGCACCTGTTGACCTAGGAGAAAATAGGTACCTAGGAGTTAGACAGCTCTTACGGGCTGGTTCCTGGGGGTGTGTAACAAAAAGGAGGCCTGGTCGAGGACCGGGCCGCGGGGAAGGCTAAGCCCCGAAATCATCTCAAGATAACCTTAAGATAGCCATTTGTTGGACCATTCCTTTAGTTTGTCTAGGTCATCTTGTTGCCTCATACTATCTTCCTCTGTGTTAATCCTCCTCATAATTGTTACATCATCAGCAAACAATGAGAGGAGCGAGTCTGTTCCCTCTGGGAGATCCTTTACATATATCAGAAACGGTATAGGTCCAAGGTCTGATCCCTGTGGGACTCCACAGTGCAATTTTTGCACACAGAGAAGGGCCAATCGCACACATTCACTCGGGGCGTGTGAGTGAGCGCGTGTGCGTGCGTGATGTCTGTGTTTGCTAGTGTGTCTGTGTTTGTCTGCGTGTGTACCTGAGGAACTGTGTACACACGCTTCTTGCACAATGATTACCAGGCTACCTTAAGTCGTCAGCCCCGAGTGAATGTGTGGGATTGGCCCTTGTGTGTGTGTGTGTGTGTGTGTGTGTGTGAGTGTGTGTGCGTGTGTGTGTGTGTGTGTGTGTGTGTGTGTGTGTGTGTGTGTGTGTGTGTGTGTGTGTGTGTGTGTGTGTGTGTGTGTGTGTGTGTGTGTAGCCCGTCCTCTTACGTTGTTGTTGTTATTTAAGATTCAGCTACTGCGAACAAAAGTTCCAAGTAGCACGGGCAATGGTGAGCCCGTAGTGGACTTACCTGGCACAGGAGCGGGGCTGTAACTTGCGGGTCCTCTTACAAATTACATGGCTTTTATGCATTACGTGAGGAGAGAGGTAATGCATGAAGTGTGAGACGTGAGGTGGAAGGAGAGTCAGGAGGGTAGAAATAGCCTCACCTACTCTACCATTTTGAGATGTACTTCTTTTTCTCAATAAACTGACTTGAACTTGGAGGGTTAATGATGTATTGGAAGAGGCAGTGTAGTCTTGGCCGTGGTGGCAAGAGTGGAGTGGGATGACCCTGCCCTAGTCTTGGGATTATTAACATAGAAAAATTGTCAGTAACTCATCTATTGGTTCAGGTTCACATGCATATTTCAGTCGAATGTCTTTTAGGTTGGGATTAGTATGTTATAACGTAGAGTAATAAACTCACATTAACAAAATATCATTGTCTGAGGGCCAGTTGTAACCCTGCTTTGATATACTAGTGTGTGAACCAGTCTTATTGTTCCACCCCGTGTTCTAGTACCAGAGTTGATGAACAGAATGATGTTTAGTTGAAGTTGATGAACAGACCAGGCCTCAAAATGAGGCGTGCTCGAGGACCGGGCCGCGGGGACGCTAAGCCCCCAAAATCATCTCAAGATAACCTCAAGATAACAGATCACAGTATCCTAGCCGGGTGTTATTCACTTGCCCCCGAGGCCAGTATCTAAATGATTCTCCCGCCACAGTGTCCAGAGGACTAAATTGTGAGCTGTGATCTCCAGGTGTGTGACGAGGACCAGACAGGTGTCAACCATCCAAGTCTGGACACCTGTCGCCGCAGTGGAGGCGTAAGACCATCATCCCCAGTGTGGTGTGGCTCCCACTCTGGCCAGGAATGAAAATCCAGAGGTGGTGGGAGCAATTAGACTCGGGTAGTAAGGTACTTGTAGGAGTTGTGGTCAAGGAAACAAGTGCGAGGTTTGGGAAGTACAGGTGACGTTCAGGTGACGTACAGGTAACGTACAGGTGACGTACAGGTGACGTAAAGATGCGAGTGTAACAGAGGGCAGGTGTAGGGAGACGACGCACGGCTACACTCCTTAAAACTCCAGGTGCCAGATCCACGAAGGAGTTACGCAAGCACTTACGAATGTGTACATCTTTCCTCAACCTTTGACGACTTTGGTTACATTAATTAAACAGTTTACAAGCATGAAAACGTGCCAATCCACTGTTGATATTGTTATAAACAGCCTCCTGGTGCTTCAGAGCTCATTAACCGTTTAATAACTGTAAACAAAGCCGTCAAAGATTGAGAAAAGATGTACAGGTTCGTAAGTGCTTGCGTAACTGCTTGCGTGAATCTGGCCCCTGAAGATGACAGGTAAGCGCTGGCTGACAGTGGTGCCGCTGACAAAGGTAGCTGCCGGAAGTTGGTGGCAACAGCGCCCGTAATTTGAGCGCAGATTCTTATTCAAAGTTTGGACAAAAACTCTTGCAATATTACCCATGGCAGAGGTCGGAGTCTTGCGGGGATATTTTTTACAAAAATAGTTTGGTAATTTGTGTTTTTTTTCTCTCTCGAGTGTAATGATAGTGAGTGGAGGAACCTGTTACACATGCAACCCGTTCTCGCACTTTCTTACAGTCAGTATTGACTTATTTAATACGTGCATATGTGACATACTAAACATACTAGTTTACCTTGAAAAGCTTCATAGAAATCACCGACCTTACCTATTATAGGTATAGGTTAAGTAGTAATTGTAATTACGAAGCAATAAGATGCTTATCTTAACATACTAAGAAGGTTAGGTAAGGTCGGTGTTTTCTATGAAGCTTTTCAAGGTAAACTAGTATGTTTAGTATGTCACATATGCACGTATTTAATAAGTCAATATTGACTATACGAAAGTGCGAGAACGGGTTGTACACATGAGCTGGTGTAGATGTGGAGGTTGATGGTGTTGCTATGAGCGGTGGACATTGTTGCCGGCATGAGTGATGCAACACCTGGCCTGATGCCCGACCCTGCTGGGTATGGGGTTAACTGTACTCACCTAGTTGTGCTTGTGGGGGTTGAGCTCTGTCTCTTTGGACTCGCCTCTCAACTTTTTATCAATCAACTGATTATTTTCCTCCCCCCCCCACCACACACACAAGAGTAAGAGTAAGGGGAGACATGATAACCACCTACAAAATTGACAGGGTGGACAATCTTTAGCACTGGTGAACCACGAACAAAGGGACACAGGTGGAAACTTAGTGCCCAGATGAACCACAGAGACATTAGAAAAAGAATTCAGTGTCAGAGTAGTTAACAGGTGGAATGCATTAGGAAGTGATGTGGTGGAGGCTGACTCCATACACAGTTTCAAATGTAGAAATGATAGAGCCCAGTAGGCTCAGGAACCTGTACATCAGTTGAGAGGCGGGACTAAAGAGTCAGAGCTCAACCCCCGCAAGCACAACTAGGTGAGTACACACACCCAGGAAGCAGCCTGTAGCAGCTGTCTAACTCCCAGGTACCTATTTCCTCTAGGTGAACAGGCGCATCAGGGTGAAAGAAACTCTGCCCAATTGTTTCCGCCTCCGCTGGGTATCGAACCCGAACCCTTAGGACTACGAACCCCGAGCGCTGTCCACTCAGCCGTCAGGTCCCTGTATACTGTGTTTACCAGGACGGGGGCCGCGCAGCGGGTGTGTAGGGCCGGGCCGCGGGTGTGTAGGGCCGCGGCGCGGGTGTGTAGGGCCGCGGCGCGGGTGTTTAGGGCCGCGGCGCGGGTGTGTAGGGCCGCGGCGCGGGTGTGTAGGGCCGCGGCGTGGGTGTGTAGGGCCGCGGCGCGGGTGTGTGGGGCCGCGGCGCGGGTGTGTAGGGCCGCGGCGCGGGTGTGTAGGGCCGCGGCGCGGGTGTGTAGGGCCGCGGCGCGGGTGTGTAGGGCCGCGGCGCGGGTGTGTAGGGCCGCGGCGCGGGTGTGTAGGGCCGCGGCGCGGGTGTGTAGGGCCGCGGCGCGGGTGTGTGGTGGTGTAAGGCAAGGTCTCTACCTCCTTCCTCCGAGCCAAGACAATGTCTCAATGGGCTGCGGTTGATGCTTTGTCTATTGTTAGGCAGCCATCGTTGCCTCCACACCCCTCCCCCCACCCTACGACATCCCCCCCTACCACCCTACGTCATCCCCCCCCCCTGCCTCCACGTCACCCCTTGGGGGGGGGGATGTGGTCGTCACCCCTGGGGGGGGGGATCTGGTCACCAGCCACACCACCTTTATCCACGCTTCCACTACACATGAGGGCCATAACTGGCCAACCTCTCGCAGTGTTCAAGAGAGAACTTGATAAACACCTCCAAAGAATACCTGATCAACCAGGCTGTGACTCATATGCCAGGCTGCGAGTAGCCGCAACCAACAGCCTGGTTGACCAGACCATGAAGCAGGGGGGGGGGGGGCGCCTGGTCAGAGACCGGGCCGCGGGGATCTTGACTCCCGGAATTAACGCTAGGTAATACATCTCCTTCCCCCCCTGCCTCGTAGTCACCCCCTTTTATATGGCTTTGAATACAACAACACAATGGTAATAATAACATCCTCTAGTAGTACTAGTAGTGGTACTGCTTGTAGTAGTGGTAGTGGAAGTACTGCTTGTAGTAGTGGTAGTGGAAGTACTGGTATAGATGTAAATATATACTGGTATAGATGTAAATAGATGTAAATCAGGTCTTTCTATGGGCTGCAGAAAATAATATGGTGTTTAACGAGGATAAGTTCCAGCTCATGCGCTACGGAAAAAATTAAAATATAAAAACGGAAACCACGTACAAAACGTAGTCAAATCAAAACATAGAACGAAAAGGCAATGTAAAGGATCTGGGTGTACTCATGTCGGAAGACCTTACCTTTAAAGAACACAATAAAGTAGCCGTCACAACTGCAAGAAAAATGACAGGTTGGATGACAAGAACTTTTCATACTAGAGATGCTATACCGATGATGATACTTTTCAAGACGCTAGTGCTCTCTAGAGTGGAGTACTGCTGCACAATGACAGCCCCTTTCAAAGCTGGAGAAATTGCTGACCTGGAGAGCGTGCAGAGATCCTTTACTATTAGAATCCACTCAGTAAAACATCTAAACTACTGGGACCGACTAAAGAGCCTAAATCTGTGTTCCCTTGAGCTCAGGCGGGAGAGATACATAATAATTTACACGTCAAAATTACTAGAGGGGCTGGTCCCAAACCTGCACACAGAAATAACATCACATGAGACCAGGAGGCATGGCAGGATGTGCAGAATACCCCCGTTGAAGAGCAGAGGTGCAACAGGTACTCTGAGAGAGAACTATCAACATCAGAGGTCCGAGACTGTTCAACACGCTTCCACTACACATAAGGGGCATAACTGGCCGACCCCTCACAGTGTTCAAGAGAGAACTGGATAAACACCTCCAAAGGATGCCTGATCAACCAGGCTGTGACTCATACGTCAGGCTGCGAGCAGCCGCGTCCAACAACCTGGTTGACCAATCCAGCAACGAGGAGGCCTGGTCAACGACCGGGCCGCGGGGACGCTAAGCCCCGGAAGCACGTCAAGGTAAGGTAAGGTACTGCTTGTAGTAGTAGTGGTAGTGGAAGTAGCAGCAGCAGCAGCAGCAGCAGTAGTATAAACAATGGGTGTTGACAGACTGGGGGGGGTGGGGAGGCAGGGGCAGCTGGTAGTTGGTCAACACGGGCGGTTATACCTTGATGAGCGTAATGATGTTACTGAACAATGACAACAAAATAAAAGGTAAATGTCAGGGCCAGGGAAGAGAACGTGTGCCCCCCCCCCCCCCGACCTTCCCCCCCCCACACCTCTTACCACTGGATCATGCCTAACATGCCATTCCCCATCATGCCCTTTCCCCCCTACCCCCACCCCATGCCTGGCCCGGGCCATTACATCACCGCAAAGGTCATATAACCCCGTCTTTGGCCTGGGTTTATGGCCCTTTCCTCCCTCTCTCTAATATGCTGTCTGTGATGTACAGCATATTATACGGGTACAGCATACAGGCGGGATATGCTGTAGAGGGCGGAGTTATTACCGTAGGTGGTGTTGAAGAGGACGACTTATTGTTAGATATGACAAATGCTTTTCGTAATTTTTGAGAATTTAACTGAGCTAACGGGAGGGAGTGTGTCGTGGGGGGGGGGTCACTGTGGCAGATTGTGTGGTGGTGTCACCATCATCACCGTACCCACCTCCACCATCATGATAATTCATCACTATCACCACCTTAATCACCATTATTGACACTATAATTTTATCATCACCTTCATTTTTACCCTTATCATCGCCATCTTTAGCCTCATCATCATCATGACCCTCATCATTTCCGTTAGACCGGCCAGTCCTGTTCTGTATAATTAGATTACATCGGGCTCTATGATTGGCTAATTAGCGCCGCTGAAGGTCAAGGCAGCCAATCAGCGAGCGTTGCGTTCAGTCCACCACCCTCCCGTTTTCTATGAACTGAAAACCCCCAAAAAAACTCACCAATCAGGACTCAAGAGTCACAAGGATTTGTGCATTACCTCTCCTCTTAATCGCCAAAGTGCGAACGCGTCCATTAACTAATTATTCCGTTTAATCAAATGTGGGAACGCCGGGGAATTAGCGTCAATTTGTTAGCAGTGAAAATCGCGCGGGAATTGATCGATTAGACTTTGGTGGGTGGAGGGGGGGGATACCTTGAGTTTTTTTTTTATCCTCTGTTAAGGCAGTAATTCTCTGGTATTTGGGCCGGCTCACAGTAACTAATGGCCCGGCAATTTTCCCTGTCGATTTCATCGATTCGATGATGAGAATATATTTGTAATTCAGTTTCTGGAATTTATGTCGTAACAAAGAAATTGTGTTAGTTCTGTACCGAACCTTTTTTTTTTGTTAATTGCGGGATTTTTTTTTTGTTTTTTATTTCTCGCTGATTTAATTTAGTGCGTTTACTAGTGCCGACTTGTTTTAGTATTTCACTAGTACTGTTTATGTCTTTGTTAGACATGTTCCTTGGTGGACTGCTCCGTGGCTACGCCTCGTTCTTGGAGTCCCTCAGGGTGACAGTGTTCACCTTAGAGACACTAGAAAGTGGGTGAGATACTCAAAAGTCTTGAGGGAGACTCTGCAAGGTCCTCTATAAGTACCTTTAGTTCTCTTCACCGAGACTATGGGTCCTTCCATTTTTGACGTTGTGGAGAACGAGTGAAGGGAGTCTTGAAGGAGGTTGGGGGGGGGGGAGGGGAAATAGGCCGGCTGGCTGCCACCCCTTCCCTCCCCCCCCTTTCCCCCCCTCCCTTTCCCCCCCCCCCCCACACCCTAATTACTCTTTATGATAATAAGCCCCTCAAATTGCCTCATTCCAGTAGTTAGATGTATTGAGATTTCGGGATTTAAGTTTTTATCCTGAACAATGGAGGTTCAGGAAGGAGGCGGGGGGGGAGGGGGGGGGTACATCATGTATTGACTTTTATTACATGGTTTAAGGCAAGCTGGGCCAAGTATTATCATCATTTCCTTGTTTGGTGGATTGTTTGTTTGCTTCTATATTACAGCTGTAGCTCTCACTGCTGGCACTGCTGACAGTGGTGGCACTGCTGACAGTGGTGGCACTGCTGACACTGCCTGTTGGCGGTGCGGGTGCTGTGTCTGGAGCAGCGACTACTACCATGATTACTGCTGCTGGCCAGGTTGCTAACACTACCGCTAGTATCACCACTATTACTACTAAGCGACACATGTTACTACTATTATTATTCATTTTGACGGTAACTACTTCTGAATAGAAATCTAATTACTACTACTATGACTACTGCCATTACTGCTACTGATTCGACTACAACTAGTACAACTACTACTGCTAACAGTACTATTATTACTAGTTGCACTATCACCTTAGAGCAGAGGAGATATGATCACAACATAAAAGTTACTGAGGGGGAATTAGACAAGGGGGAGAGAAAGTAGGACGAGAGGACACGAGAATAAATTGGAAACGCAAGTCGAAGAAATGTAAGGAAATACTCGTACCCTGTACGGGTGGTCAACAGGTGGAGTGCACTGAGAGGAGAAGTTGTGGAGGCCACCTCCACCCACGAGTGTGGGGCCAGGCTGGACACTTCACCCGAGAGGATAGTTAAGGTATAACACAGCAGGTACACGGAGACTAGCCAGCGGGGCACCAAGAGTTATGGCCAGACGCGGGGTTACTGACCCCGAAAACGTGACTAAAGCCACTACTCAGAGTGTCTGAGCTAAGTGTATTTTGGACGTGGGGCATGGCTGCCCGTGATGACCTCAGGCTGTTGTCCTCTTAGTAGATCTGACCACTTCAGCACCATGTACTCTGTGCACTACCCCCCTGGTGGCACTGTTACTGTGCCCTTCCTCACCCTACTGTTGTATTGGTATAACAGAGTATCGTGAGGCTTCCCTTCTGCACCAGTGCTCGTCTCCACTGTTCTTACTATCCTTCCTAAACTTTCTTCTTATATTTGGGTTTTACCTATAATATAACGCCATATTATCTAATGTGAACGACTAGACAATATGGCGCCCACATGTTGATGGACGCGACAGCCTTCATTAGCGACCAGCAGAAGTCCGTAAGGTGATGGCTCGGGCGAGACACCTGTGGAAACTCCAAGGCCGCGGCCTCAGAGGACATCCACCCCCGACCTTCCTTTGTTGACGGGAAGTCCTCCAGCTGGCGTCTGGTCGCCACCTTCCTCGGGTAACTCGCCCGCAACATTAATCACCCGACTGAGGAACTTCGCTCCACCTAATCGAGAACATTGTTGTGGGGGGAGCCGCGCCCAATGTCGCAGCCTAGAGAGGAGAAGAGTTTTCAAGGGCCGAGGAGGTGGTCTGTTGTCCCCCGGCTGGTGGTGCAGATCGTCCGGTCATCGTCCTGGTGAGTTCCCGCGCGCGACGGGCTGGCCAGTGGCGGGACTTTCGCTAGAAACTGGAGGTCACTTGCCTCTTCCAGCGAGGGGGAAACTACAGCTCTGGGGTAACACCAAGGTCAGGTGTTGCGGCCAGCTGCTGGAACTTGTCCTTGCGGCTCATTATCTTGTGTTTATTTTCCTTTGTAACCAGGTTTAAGATGACTTGTGTTGAGGCACACTGTAGGAAATGGTCAACCACTCGGGCTGGAGGGTAGAGCGACGGTCTCGCTTCATACAAGTCGGCGTTCAATCCCCGACCCTCCAAGTGGTTGGGCACTATTCCCGTCCCATCCCAAATCCTTATCCTGATCCCTTCCCCCGTCCCATCCCAAATCCTTATCCTGATCCCTTCCCAGTACTATATAGTCGTAATGGTTTGGCGCTTTTTCCTGATAGTTTCCCTTCACTTCGTAGGGCACTGATGCTGTGAGTTCCCAGGGATATTGGCAGGCCCCCCCCCTACAGTTCCCACCACTCCTCCCTAGCCCCCACTCCACCCCCAGCCCTTTCCTAGCCCCCACCCCATGACCCATGACTGTGTATAGCGACCAGCATCACGGGGTATGGTATAATACCCAGTATCTCTAGCCCACTTATACTACGTGTTGCCCTTTACTCGCTACAACACCTGGTGTTGTGGTGTTAGTGTTGTAAGTACGGGTGTTAAGGTGTCCCCGGGGAGTGTGTCGCTGCCACAGGGAGCACCGACCCACCTCACCTGCGGCGGCGTGGTTGTCCAGCACGGGAGCAGGTAATGCTCTTCACTAACATGGACTACTATAAGCAAGGGAACAGTTATTGCTGTTTTTGAACATTACCGACAAGACAATCAGTGGCAAATGCAAGAATAGGGAGTAATTCATGGCTACATCCTAACTATCTATTCTTAACATTTAGACAAGCCTAGTCAATTCTGGGTCAACAGGGGTACACTTATGTGGGAATTTACAGTTTTCAGCGAAGCCACTTTGTCATACCTCTCCCTAAAGATAAAACTTACTCACGATTGGATTATTAACTACGTTAATAGTCCTGTTAGCTACTCTCTCTCTCCATTGTTTGGTTAGGTTACTTTAGGTTAAGATTGGTTGGGTTTCATTACGTTTGGTTACGTTAATACGGTTTATTATTAACGAAAATGCGACATATATCATTCGAAAACTATTTCAGCGTGCCCGAGAATTCCATTCTTCAGACTCAAAGAAAGTGTTTTCAGCATGTAATTTGTATATTTTAAACCAACAATTTATAATAGTTATAACGTGAGAATAATCTGTTTAAGACAGACTTTTTTTTACTTGTGCAAGTAGACTATTACTGGACCCGTAATGTGCTTCCAGGCCATCACAACTACCCGGGGGGTTTGAAGGGGTAGGATGGTTTGTGATGGTTATGGAGTTACTCAGAGGACTCTCGCCTTTGTCCCATGTCCTTCACGGGCTCACCATAGCCCGTGCTACTGAGAACTTTTTGTTCAAAGTAACGAATCTTTAACAACAACAACAACCCATGTTCTTGTTGTTCTACAGTGTAACTCTACGTGTGTACACTGCTCCACACCTCTCACCACACTGCTCCACACCTCTCACCCACACTGCCCCACACCTTTCACCACACTGCTCCACACCTCTCACCACACTGCTCCACACCTCTCACCCACACTGCCCCACACCTCTCACCACACTGCTCCACACCTCTCACCACTCTGCTCCACACCTCTCACCACACTGCTCCACACCTCTCACCACTCTGCTCCACACCTCTCACCACTCTGCTCCACACCTCTCACCACACTGCTCCACACCTCTCACCACACTGCTTCACACCTCTCACCACACTGCCCCACACCTCTCACCACACTGCCCCACACCTCTCACCACACTGCTCCACACCTCTCACCACACTGCTCCACACCTCTCACCACACTGCTCCACACCTCTCACCACACTGCTCCACACCTCTCACCACACTGCCCCACACCTCTCACCCACACTGCTCCACACCTCTCACCACACTGCTCCACACCTCTCACCACACTGCTCCACACCTCTCACCACACTGCTCCACACCTCTCACCACACTGCCCCACACCTCTCACCACACTGCTCCACACCTCTCACCACACTGCTCCACACCTCTCACCACACTGCTCCACACCTCTCACCACACTGCCCCACACCTCTCACCACACTGCTCCACACCTCTCACCACACTGCCCCACACCTCTCACCACACTGCTCCACACCTCTCACCACACTGCCCCACACCTCTCACCCACACTGCCCCACACCTCTCACCACACTGCTCCACACCTCTCACCACACTGCTCCACACCTCTCACCACACTGCTCCACACCTCTCACCACACTGCTCCACACCTCTCACCACACTGCCCCACACCTCTCACCACACTGCTCCACACCTCTCACCACACTGCTCCACACCTCTCACCACACTGCTCCACACCTCTCACCACACTGCTCCACACCTCTCACCACACTGCCCCACACCTCTCACCCACACTGCTCCACACCTCTCACCACACTGCTCCACACCTCTCACCACACTGCTCCACACCTCTCACCACACTGCCCCACACCTCTCACCACACTGCTCCACACCTCTCACCACACTGCTCCACACCTCTCACCACACTGCCCCACACCTCTCACCACACTGCTCCACACCTCTCACCACACTGCTCCACACCTCTCACCACACTGCTCCACACCTCTCACCACACTGCTCCACACCTCTCACCACACTGCTCCACACCTCTCACCACACTGCCCCACACCTCTCACCACACTGCTCCACACCTCTCACCACACTGCTCCACACCTCTCACCACACTGCTCCACACCTCTCACCACACTGCTCCACACCTCTCACCACACTGCTCCACACCTCTCACCACACTGCTCCACACCTCTCACCACACTGCCCCACACCTCTCACCACACTGCCCCACACCTCTCACCACACTGCTCCACACCTCTCACCACACTGCCCCACACCTCTCACCACACTGCTCCACACCTCTCACCACACTGCCCCACACCTCTCACCACACTGCTCCACACCTCTCACCACACTGCTCCACACCTCTCACCACACTGCCCCACACCTCTCACCACACTGCTCCACACCTCTCACCACACGGCTCCACACCTCTCACCACACTGCCCCACACCTCTCACCACACTGCTCCACACCTCTCACCACACTGCCCCACACCTCTCACCACACTGCCCCACACCTCTCACCACACTGCTCCACACCTCTCACCACACTGCTCCACACCTCTCACCACACTGCTCCACACCTCTCACCACACTGCCCCACACCTCTCACCACACTGCTCCACACCTCTCACCACACTGCCCCACACCTCTCACCACACTGCTCCACACCTCTCACCACACTGCCCCACACCTCTCACCACACTGCCCCACACCTCTCACCACACTGCTCCACACCTCTCACCACACTGCTCCACACCTCTCACCACACTGCCCCACACCTCTCACCACACTGCTCCACACCTCTCACCACTCTGCTCCACACCTCTCACCACACTGCTCCACACCTCTCACCACACTGCTCCACACCTCTCACCACACTGCTCCACACCTCTCACCACACTGCTCCACACCTCTCACCACACTGCTCCACACCTCTCACCACACTGCCCCACACCTCTCACCACACTGCCCCACACCTCTCACCACACTGCTCCACACCTCTCACCACACTGCCCCACACCTCTCACCACACTGCTCCACACCTCTCACCACACTGCTCCACACCTCTCACCACACTGCCCCACACCTGAGGGGGGTAACTTTATCAGATCATATTACCGCATATTAATGGAATATGTGTTATGGAGGCGTCTGAGGCGCTCCCGGCTGCTGCTCCATCAAACTGTTATCGCTGGGGCTTGGCGGACCATCGTGAATATATAATGGAGGCGACCATGTGGGTCCCTCCCTGCTCCCGTGTTCACACTCCCGTTCAAAGCTTTGTTCAAAGCTGTGGTTCAAAGCTCTGGTACACAGCTGTGGTTCAAAGCTCTGATACACAGCTGTGGTTCAAAGCTCTGGTACACAGATGTGGTTCAAAGCTCTGGTACACAGATGTGGTTCAAAGCTCTGGTACACAGATGTGGTACAAAGCTCTGGTACACAGATGTGGTACAAAGCTCTGGTACACAGCTGGGGTACAAAGCTCTGGTACACAGCTGGGGTACAAAGCTCTGGTACACAGCTGTGGTACAAAGCTCTGGTACACAGGTGTGGTTCAAAGCTCTGGTACACAGCTGTGGTACAAAGCTCTGGTACACAGCTGGGGTACAAAGCTCTGGTACACAGCTGGGGTACAAAGCTGTGGTACACAGCTGGGGTACAAAGCTGTGGTACACAGGTGTGGTACAAAGCTCTGGTACACAGCTGTGGTACAAAGCTCTGGTACACAGCTGTGGTACAAAGCTGGGGTACACAGGTGTGGTACACAGGTGTGGTACACAGGTGTGGTTACATGCGTCAAGCGGGCAGGGCCCCGGGTGTAGTGGCAGGACGCAGGTAGGGTTAGTGTTCTGTATTGTATCTTGTGTAATTTATTTTTATCTTGGGAGATGTTTGAATTATGTTTTTTTTTCTTTTCCTCACAGGTGAGTTCCCGGCTCCCCGGCAGCGGTCTTCCCCCTCCCCTTCCCCTACCTCCCTCCCCTGCCCCCCCCCTCCCCCCCTGCGTCAAGGTCGTCACGTTCTTCAGGTAAGTTGTCTAGTGCTACCTTCCATAACCCCCCCCTCCCCTCCCCTGTTGCATCACCCCATCACCCCCGTCACCCCCCTCCTCCCTCCGTCACCCCCTTCCTCCCTCCGTCACCCCCCTCCTCTCTCCGTCACCCCCCTCCTCCCTCCGTCACCTCCCTCCGTCACCCCCCTCCTCCCTCCGTCACCTCCCTCCGTCACCCCCCTCCTCCCTCCGTCACTCCCCTCCTCCCTCCGTCACCCCCCTCCTCTCTCCGTCACCCACCCCCTCCCTCCGTCACCCACCCCCCGTCCGTCACCCCCCCTCCTCCATCACCCCCCTCCCACCCCTACACCCCTCCTCTTTACTCCCCCCCCCAAAAAAAAAAATCATTCACCCCCAACGCCCTCCCAACCACCCCGCCTGACGGGGCAACTGACAGCTGAGTGGACAGCACTTCAGATTCGTAGTCTTGAGGTTTCGGGTTCGATCCCCGGTGGAGGCGGAGACAAATGGGCAAAACGTTTCTTTCATGGCCCTATTACCTAGCAGTAAATAGGTACCTGGGAGTTAGACAGCTGCTACGGGCTGCTTCCTGAGGGTATGTAACAACAAGGAGGCCTGGTCGAGGACCGGGCCGCGGGGACGCTAATCCCCGAAATCATCTCAAGATAACCCCCCCCCCCCACCACACCACCTCCCACCACGGCAGATCACCATCACCCGCTCCCGTAGCTAGCTTATGTAGCTTCCGGGGATCAACAACCCCACGGCTCGGTCCCCGACCAGGCCTCCCGGTTGGTTGTCTGGTCAACTAGGCTGTTGGACGCGGCTGCTCGCAGCCTGACGTATGAATCACAGCCTGGTTGATCAGGTATCTTTTTGAGGTGTTTGTCAAGTTCTCTCTTGAACACTGTGAGGGGTCTGCCAGTTATGTCCCATATGTGTAGTGGAAGCGTGTTGAACAGTCTCGGGCCTCTGATGTTGATAGTTCTCTCTCAGAGTACCTGTTGCACCTCTGCTCCCCAACGGGGGTATTCTGCACATCCTGCCATGCCTTCTGGTCTCATGTGATGTTATTTCTATATTCCTACCCACCTTCCCCACTACCATTTCCATCATCACCCTATTGCCTTTATCAACGTCCCCCCCCCCTCTGTCACGTCCCTCACTACCCCCCCCCCAACCATCCCCGACCCTCATACCTGACTCCCTCCGACCCTCACCTACTTCACCCCCTCCCCCCACTTTCTCCTGACATCTTTGCATATCTTCTGTGTCCTCTTCATGTGTCTTCCTCTTCCTCATCCACCTCTTCCCCCCTCCCCCCCGTCCCGCCTCCCGTCTCCCATTTTCCTTCCATATTTACCCTCTCAACACCGTTCCTTCTTCTTCACTGTCACATTCTCTCCTCTTCCCTTATCTGCACCCTCCTTTCCCTCCCCCCCCCCCCACCGCACTGCCTGTTGGGCACACTGCAACTTGATCAACAACTTCCTGACAAGAACGCCTTTCCCTTTCCCTCGTGCAACCCCTCCCCGGTCCCCTCCCCCCCCCCACTGTACATCCACTTTCCTATTCCTCTCCCCCCCCCTCCCCGCCTTCTACTTCTCCCCCTCTCACCCCCCCAACCACTGCTACCTCACTTGGGGTAGCAGTGCTACAATGTTACAGTGCTGACAGTGATGTCGATGAGCCGGGTACTGGCGTGAGTTTTTTTTTTTTATTATTATTTTCTACCACAGACGTGGCCACACAGTTACAATGCTAACCAGCATATATACGTTTTCTTCTGTGAGAGTGGTGGATGGGCAACCTCAGCTTCCCGTAAAATATTAAATATAGCTGCTTGATATGTTAGACTCGCCCGAGGTGACACACTCCATCAGTATGTTAAATGTGTATCCCACCTAATGTATGGCCATGGGAGAACTCTGACCCTTCAGTAGGGTTCTAAAGGCACACGATAGACATTATATACACAGTACACCATTATATACACATTATATACACACTACTAAAGGCACTGTTAAGTCGGTTAACAGTGCCTTTACGATAGTGTTCACATGGGGTCACAGCATCTACATAACCCTGGACAACTTGGGTTCAGAACAGGGCGCTCCTGCCTCTCACAATTGCTACACCGCTGTGACGTGGCCTTGGATGCCAGGGAAGACCAACAAAACGCTGATGTAATATTCGCGGATGTCGCAAGTCTTGTACAAATGTTACCATGGTGTTATTGTACACAAAATGTCCACAAAAGGAATTACTGGCAAAGTCGGGAGATGGATCATTAACTTCCTAACGAACAGCACCCAGAGTATAATAGTCAACAATATAAAATCCAGATCCTCCACCATGAAGAGATCAGACACCCAGGGTACCGTACTTGCTCCCCTACATATTCTCATCCTCATATCGGACATACACAAAGATACAAATTATAGTAATCCAATGCAGATGACACTAGAATTTTCATGCGAGTATACAATATAGAGGACACAGAAAACCTCCAATCTGATATTAATCAGGTCTTTCAGTGGGCCACAGAAAATGTTTAATGAAAAGTTCCAGCTCCTGAGCTATGGAAAACACGAAAATATAAAAAATGGAAACCACATAAAAAGTAGTCGAACCACACCAAAAACTGGACGAACCACTACCAAAACAACACACCCTGGACATGGGTGGAGAGGGGGGAGAACTACCAAAGCCCACCAGAAGGGACACACAATATGGGAAAACATTCATATTTGCAAACATACAAGGCCTAAAATCAAAATCAAGAAATAAAGTTAAGTTCATAAATGGCCTTCTAATAGAATCGAACTCAATATTTGATGCATTTACAGAAACCCGCACAAAAGACCACATGGATAGTGAAATCTGGATCCCAAATTATAATCTATATAGATGTGACAGTAATTAGGTCAAGTGGAGGAGTAGGTTTGTATATTAAAGCGGAACTGGCATGTACAGAGCTCCTGAACTCGACCAATGAGGTGGTAGAGGTACTGGTAATCAAGGTAGAGAATATAAATCTAATTACTATTCTATATACAAACCGCCAGATGCGTCAATTGAGGAATTCACTGAGCAGATCCACAAAATAGAGAACAGCCTTGATAACCTGGCAAACCCAGTACCAGATATTATCTTCCTCGGAGACTTCAAACTATCCAGTTTAAAATGGAAAATAGTAAACAATAACATTATAGCAGGAAATCAACGTGGAAATAACCAATCACAGGTCAGAGAACTACTGAGATTGTGACAAATTCTCGCTCAGTCAGCAGATTACAGAACCAACTAGGAACGAAAACACGCTGGACTAGATATTCATGAACAATGATAGCTAATCAGAGACATAACTGTCTCAGACACTACGTACTCGGACCACAAGCTCATTTAAGTGCAAACTAACAATAATAACGGTAGTAGGCCCAAGAGAAACAACAAGCGAGAAGAGTTATTCAATAAATTCAATTTTAATAATAAGAGAATAGACTGGGAGAAAATAAACAGGGAACTTACGAACATTAAATGGGAAAATGTTCTAAGTAATAAAAATCCTGCACAAGGAATAGAAAAACTGACTTCTGAAGCATATGAAGTCTGTCTGAAACATGTTCCTTTGAGGAAAGACATAAAGAGGTCAAATGTAGAAAGAGAACCCAGACGACACTACAAAAGAAGGAAAAAATAATGGAAATGCTTAGGCAGACACGACTTTCCATACAAAGAAGAAATAATTTAAACAGGGAGATTCAAGAAATCGAACAGAGACTGAAGCATTCATATCAGGTGAAGAAAGGCAACTAGAACAGAAAGCCATTCAAGAAATAAAGAAAAACCCAAAATATTTCTTCACATATGCTAAATCAAAAGCAAAAACCACTGCCAGAATTGGATCTATTCGTATTAGTGAATAGCGTGACAGATTCTGAAAGAGAAATTGACAATATGCCCACGCACTCAGCCCCGGATCCAGACTCATGGAATTCAATATTTATAAAGAAATGCAAAGTGCCGGTAGCACAGGCACTCTGTATACTGTGGAGGAAGAGCTTGGATACCAGATGAGCTTAAAACAGCAGACATAGCCCCTCTACACAAGGGAGGGAGCAAAGCATTGACAAAGAATTATAGACCAGTTGCATTAACGTCCCACATATTAAAAGTATTTGAGAGAGTGATCAGGAATCAGGTCACTAGTTTCATGGAAACCACAATCCAGGCCAACATGGATTTAGAGCGGGAAGATCATGCCTCTCACAGCTACTTGACCATTACGACAAAATCACTGAGGCATTAGAAGAAAAACAGAATGCAGATGTGGTATACACGGATTTCGCAATGGCATTTGATAAATGTGACCATGGAGTGATAACACAAAATGAGGTCAATGGGAATAACTGGTAAAGTAGGACGCTGGATACTCAGTTTTCTGTCGAACAGAACACAAAGAGTAACAGTCAACCATATCAAATCGAGTCCAAGCGTAGTTAAAGGCTCTGTACCTCAAGATACAGTCCTTGCACCACTGCTGTTCCATATTCTTATATCAGATATAGACTCAAATATAAGGCACAGCTTTGTATCATCCTTTGCAGATGACACAAAAATTGCCCATAGTAGAAAAGCAACATGTAAAGGATTTGGGAATAATGATGTCTGACGACCTAACGTTTAGGGAGCATAACCAAGCAAATATTGCGTCAGCCAGAAAAATGATAGGATGGATTACGAGAACCTTCAAATCCAGGGATCCCATCACAATGGTTGTCCTCTTCAAATCACTAGTGCTGTCCCGTCTTGAGTACTGCTCAGTACTCACTTTCCCATTCAGAGCAGGAGAGATTGCAGAAATAGAGGGAGTACAGAGAACATATACGGCACGCATAGACGCGATAAATCACCTAAATTATTGGGATCGTCTGAAAGTCCTCCAAATGTACTCGCTAGAAAGGAGACGAGAGAGATACCAAATAATATACACATGGAAAATACTGGAGGGACAGGTCCCAAATCTACACAGTAAAATAACATACTGGAGTGAACGATATGGAAGAAAATGCAGAATTGAACCAGTGAAGAGCAGTGGTGCCATAGGCACAATCAGAGAACACTGTATAAACATCAGAGGTCCACGGTTGTTCAACACCCTCCCAGAGAGTATAAGAAATATTGCCGGAACAACCGTGGACATCTTCAAGAGAAAACTAGATGGTTTTCTTCAAGGAGTGCCGGACCAACCGGACTGTGGTGTATATGTGGGCCTGTGGGCCACTCCAAGCAACAGCCTGGTGGACCAAACTCTCACTTGTCAAGCCTGGCCTCGGGCCGGGGTTGGGGAGTAGAAAAACTCCCAGAACCCCATCACGCAAGTATCAACCAGGTATCACTATTGAAACAGAGAGATATATACAGTACTTGGGATTAATCATGTCTGATCCAAATATTAGATACCTGGTTCATACCTGGTTGATGGGGTTCTGGGAGTTCTTCTACTCCCCAAGCCCGGCCCGAGGCCAGGCTCGACTTGTGAGAGTTTGGTCCACCAGGCTGTTGCTTTGAGCGGCCCGCAGGGCCACATACCCACCACAGCCCGGCTGATCCGGAACTTCTCTTAGAAAACAGTCCAGTTTTCTCTTGAAGATGTCCACGGTTGTTCCGGCAATATTTCTTATAGTCGAGGGACTGGTTCCAAATCTGCACACGGAATTAATATCACATTAGACCAGGAGGCATGGCAGGAAGTGCAAATTAGCCCCGTTGAAAAGCAGCGGTGCAATAGGCACGCTGAGGGAGAACTATCAACATCAAAGGCCCAAGACTTTTCAACATTCTCCCGCTGCACATTAATGTTAGACTGAATTCCTTTTTGTACAATGAGGCATTGAGATCTCAAAGCATGATAGTGTTGACATGCTTGCCCAAATAGCCTGTAACACGCCATTAATTAGTGTTTCATTAGCAGTATCGAAGAGAAAACTGAAACGAATGTCTGGTGACACACCTTACTGACCTAACCAATACACAGACCTGAGAGCTGCAGCATTAAACAATATGGCGAATACCGTGAAGAGATCATTGTATATGTCAATAATAAAGCAAGAAAATAGAATAGTTAGATGACTAGGATACCCCTGGAAGCCGGATGTATCTGGCAGCACTCCAAAAGTTGCATCCAATACATCGTTCGTCACTTTGTGAAAGAATAATATTCATTGTCTTGAATATTACATTGTAATATTTCCCATGTCGACTGACTTCCAACTCACTGGACTGAGATATGCTGAACTGTATATGTTGTGCAAACGCTGAAGCACTTGATGGTATTCTGGACCTGTACTCAAGATTTAATGTTATACACAAGTTGTGAAATCCCTTTTAAGTACATTCTCCTTCCTGTCACATTTCTGGTCATGGCCTCTAGTTGCCTGCACTGCCTGCTGCCTGCTGAACTATGGCTGTACTCTGCTTCTCAGGTCCCTCTCTCACGAGCGGCAGGAACAGCTCCGTTGCATCTGCACATTTCTGAGTAGTGAATATCATCATCTCATTTCTGTTTTACCTTCCAGTTCTCTCTCCCACTGGACCTGACTCTGTCCCTCATCTTACTATAGTCCCCGTGTCTACAATGTTCTTCCCCTATTGGTCCATCCAACTGTTTTAGCTCCATTATGTACGCTAACAAGGTAATGGGTAAGGCCATAGTTTGTAGCCCCTAGTTTGTGACCATCTTGTACTATATGTTCCATATCTGCATCATTTTGGGCACACCCCAGGTGTAGTGGTGCTGGTGCGTCCTCTCCCATTACTCTTGTGGGCTGTGTAATGTGTTGCTTCAAGAAGTGCTTCCCTGCTGCGTCTACCAGTTTTGCTCTCCATGTTTCATCACCCCCGTGGGGGGGGGGGGTTCCTTATTTATCAAGTCTATTTCTCCGTGACTAAAATCACCAAGTATTAGAAGTAGAATAACATCATATCTTTACTGCAAAGAATAACATCATATCTTTACTGCAAAGAATAACATCATATCTTTACTGCAAAGAATAACGCCATATCTTTACTGCAAAGAATAACATCATATCTTTACTGCAAAGAATAACATCATATCTTTACTGCAAAGAATAACATCATATCTTTACAAAGTGTAAATTAGATTTTTGTTTAGAAGGAAACGGCCAGTCCGAAATCTTGAAATCAATTTTATTTTAATTTTGTCGGATTTTGGATATGGTATTGGGCCGTGGCTCCTGAGCTGAGAACACTTTAGAAAGCTACTGAAGCAAATTTGGCCAGGTTAAAGGGATATTTGCTCTACAGTCTATATTGCCTGGATAGGCTAATGGAACTAAATCTCATTAAGCTAGAGCCCAGAAGGAACAGACGGGATATGATCACATCATACAAGATACCGAGAGGAATAGACAAGAAAGTCTCTGCACGTTGAGATAAAGTAGAGCATGACGACACAGGTGGAAGCTGGAAACGAAATTGAAAGTAAGAAATTTAGGAAAATACTTGTATCTGTATGGGTGGTCAACAAGTGGAATGATCTGAAAAGAAGTTGCGAAAATCACCTCCACACACAACTTTAGGGCCTTATTCAGCAGAGATTTCGTCGGTAAGTGGCGCCCTCCTCCCCCAGCTGTGGCGCCATCCTCCCCAGCTGTGGCGCCATCCCCCCCAGCTGTGGCGCCATCCTCCCCCCAGCTGTGGCGCCATCCTCCCCCCAGCTGTGGCGCCATCCTCCCCCCAGCTGTGGCGCCATCCCCCCCAGCTGTGGCGCCATCCTCCCCCCAGCTGTGGCGCCATCCCCCCCAGCTGTGGCGCCATCCTCCCCCCAGCTGTGGCGCCATCCTCCCCCCAGCTGTGGCGCCATCCTCCCCCCAGCTGTGGCGCCATCCTCCCCCCAGCTGTGGCGCCATCCCCCCCAGCTGTGGCGCCATCCTCCCCCCAGCTGTGGCGCCATCCTCCCCCCAGCTGTGGCGCCATCCTCCCCCCAGCTGTGGCGCCATCCTCCCCCCAGCTGTGGCGCCATCCTCCCCCCAGCTGTGGCGCCATCCTCCCCCCAGCTGTGGCGCCATCCTCCCCCCAGCTGTGGCGCCATCCTCCCCCCCAGCTGTGGCGCCATCCTCCCCCAGCTGTGGCGCCATCCTCCCCCAGCTGTGGCGCCATCCTCCCCCCAGCTGTGACGCCATCCTCCCCCCCAGCTGTGGCGCCATCCTCCCCCCCAGCTGTGGCGCCATCCTCCCCCCCAGCTGTGGCGCCATCCTCCCCCCCAGCTGTGGCGCCATCCTCCCCCCCAGCTGTGGCGCCAGGGCCGGCCCGCCCACCACCGTCCCGGAGTGATCCAGTGTAACTTGTCCCACATTTCTATTCATGGGCGACCGTGTGGGACGAGGCTGCGGGCCCCTCTCTCTGCTCCCCTCTCCCCGTCACTCCTCACTCTCCCCGTCACTCATCACTCTCCCCGTCACTCCTCACTCTCCCCGTCACTCCTCACTCTCCCCGTCACTCCTCACTCTCCCCGTCTACCTGTGAAGGAGGTGACAGTGGTGGACATACAAGCAGCAGTTCGAGCGGGAGCAACAACCTCCGCCAGGGAAGCTGACGGGTAACGAGGCCACCGTCTAATTAGTCAAGTGGACGGGACAATGGCCGTTTCTTTATTGGTATTGGGAAGTGTGTGAGACAGTGAGTGTGTGTGTGTACATTGTCTTGGGAGAGAGCACCCCCAGGCTGCTCCGTTGAACCGCGCATGCACTCAGGTGAGTGTGTCGTCTGAGGCATTCACCCCTGAGGCACTTACCACAGGCAGGAACATGGAGCACTCACCCAAGGCGTTCACCTGAGCCTCTCATCTGAGCCCCACTCACCCGAGCCAGACGACGGCCCCTAGTCAACTCCACCACAACATGGTGGTCAAAAGAATTGCAGTAGCATTCCAGGTTGCAATTCTTTTGACCATGTGGTGGTACAGTCCACTAGAGCGCGTCTGGGAACACCCAACACACGGGTTCGAACCCCTCATCAAGGTTCCTGGGGACTTCTTTGATATCTCACGTTTATGCGATTTCTCTGTGTATAAATTGTCCACAAATGAACCAATTCTTTGTGCAAAATAACGTCGATGGTTTTTTACCAAAAAGGGGACTCAACTTGAGGGGGCGGGGGGATGGGGGGCGGGGGGAGGGGATGGGGGGAGGCCGAAGCCACCAATAAGAATGTCCTAATTATCGCCGGACGCTTTTACGACAGGAAATTGCTTAGGTTAGCAAGGACTCTTGAGGTCGGCCATCGGCGGGGGTGGTGGAGGTGATTGGGGAGTGTCTGGGGTGGGGGGGGGGGGAGAAGCAGTGCGGGACGGGGTGTGGGACAGGTACGGAGAAAGTGGCGTGGAAAAGGAGGGAAGAGAAGGAAGGGGGTGAGACAGAGAAGGTCGAGGAAATGAGAAGCGGAGTATTCTCCACGTCTTCAGTGGAAGGAAGAGGAGAGTAGACTTAGTCTATTCTTCTTAATCAGTCAGCGAGCACGGAGAGTGCAGGTGGACAGAAGACGCAGGTGAAGGAGGAGCACACAGGGGGTGGTGTGGCGGGACACACAGGGTGTGAACACCCTCAACCACACCCTTGCTCTCCCTCGCGTGTTCTCTGGTGCTCACCTGTACCTCGACGCTCCAAGTCTCCTCCCCCTCCCCTCCCCCAGACTCTCCATCTCTCTCAGACCTTGAGAACTTCTTATCACCAGTCACGACGTCGACACGTCCACAGTATTACTGTCGACACGTCTACATCACGTCGAAGGGGAAGGGTGGGGGGGGGACACGTCGGGTCAGTGTGTGCTTGAATGTGCGCGCGCGTCCGTGCGTGCAGCCAATCCTCCTGTTATGGTAGTTCTTACAGTAACGACGAGGACCATAGTACATATACCGACATACAACGACATTAGACAGTAGAAATCGGTACTATTGAGTTGGGCAAACCAGAAAATCATTTTTTACTTGTGTTGCTTTGACAAACTAACCTAACCTTCCTAGGTTAGGGTAGCCTCATATAGTACATATGTGTGCTATACTAAACCTAGAAATATTCACATTTGTTTTTAGCTGAATTGTTTCTTAAAGAATTGTTACTAGTCAGTAAACAACTATTTGAAAGATGAATATGTACGAATTTGTGACTATTTACGATTGACTATCCTCTCGGACGTAGGTTCGAATCCTCGTTACGGCCCTTGTAGATGTGTTCATTTGTTTATTTACGATGGTCACAATAGGTACTATCTAAAGAGGATGGGTTGATTGTGTGTGTGTGTGTGTGTGTGTGTGTGTGTGTGTGTGTGTGTGTGTGTGTGTGTGTGTGTGTGTGTGTGTGTGTTTCTGTCTTTGACCGTGACCATGAGCAGTCCTGCTTCCAAGAAAGGTGTAGGACGGGTGGGGGTTACGACGGGGGTGACGGGTGACAGGGAGGGAGGGGGAGGCAGGGAACACCCGTACACCACCGCCTCCTGCTGCTGCTGCTCTTGGAGAGGTCACACTCACCTTGAGGTCACCACCAGACCAGCTGGTGGTGACGGCTGGGGTCAACAGTCTTCACTCCAGGCGTGACAGTCTTCCTTGACTGTTAGTGCGTTATCACTGATACTCATAACAGTAGTGACAATGGGTCATCATTGTCATCACTACTACCAGTGAGGTCAGGCTACTTGAACCGTGTCAGTTCTGCCCTCGACGCTTGTGCTTAGAGTGGCAAGTGTGGGGGTTCGAATCCCCCTCACCACTCCTACTGATTTTCTCAATAATAATAATACTCAAATCACAGTAGCGTGATGTATCCAGGCAACTGTGCCGTGTACACAGTACTCACAGTAACGGTGTGGACCATCGTGGATATATTGACGTAATGGCCAATTACATAGTAGAACTAGTACTGTTGGGTTTGGACAAACCATAAAGGTTTTGGATTTATGTTGCTAATGAAACCTAACCAAATCGTTCTAGGCCTAATACACGCTATATGAGGCCTAATATAGTACATATATGTGCTATACTAGGCCTTGAAATAGTTAAAAAAAATTTAGTTATTTTTTACGGACTATAAAATAAATAGTACCAAAGTCTACTATCTAATTTTCCATTAGGTCAATATGTGTACGAGAGTCCACATAGTCACTATAACTACTATCACAACAGGAGGATGGGTCGTATCATTGAACAACTCTATTGGAGCAATAAAAGTATTCGAACCGTCGACTTTAGTGCTCCCAAGTCCAGAGGGAAGTTTGGCCACAACCGCCAGGGAAGGCTGGCCACAGGGGGGTTGGAGAACTCTAAAAATTAACAGATAATCATATAATTTTATGATTCGGGTCCCAATAAACTCCTCGTTACATTCTGCTTGTACATTTTGCTTGCTCCTGTCCCTGTACGGGCTCACCATAGCCCGTGCTACTTGGAACTTTTTGTTCCCAGTAGTGAATCTTAAGAAACATCTTGTCCCTGTTCTCTTTGCGTGTCGGGGTTGAAATGTAGTGATTATTGAGGGCGGTAGTGACGAATTTTAAATTTTGCCCCGAGGGGCGAGAATATTGGGCAGTGCCACTCATCCTGTGAGTGGACACACCGCCATAGTGTGTCCGCCATAATGTACAACACTCCCCAATAAGAAGAAAACCCGCTGGGTTGTTCATCCTGTCACTTGTACCCAGACACAACTGGGACTTGCTTAACTGTCTCAAGTGAACAGCTATCAAACAAAAATATTAACATTCGTCAACCCTTAAAATCTTACGTTATCTTGCGGGTGCAAAATGGGGGAATCTTTTAAGAACATTATCTATATTTGACAAAGTGTTCTCCTACTCAAACAATGTGGGATTAATTATGCTACACACATTTCTCATGACTCTTAGATGTTCACATTCTCTCAGGTAGTGGTCAAGGCGGTGTCCGTCACTCTCACCACTGCAACTCCGCTGTTCAACTGTTGTTTCCATCCCAAGTCTCCATGGATATTTGTATCCAAGACGGATTCTTGCTATTACTGATTCTCTCCCTCGTCCTCCTCCTCTTCGGCCATAATGATTGGGATTGCCAGCTGCAACCATGTTATACTATCTTACAGATTCACTGGTTTGTGCTTCTATGCTCCTTTCCTCAGTTACCTTGTCACGGTGATGTTGCCTGATAATACCTCTAATTTGTAGAAAGTCTTGGGGTATGAAGCATTCAATATGGTCTCCTTCAGCGCTTCCAGCAGCCAGTACATCTACACGTTCATTTCCACATATTCCCTCATGGGAGGGGATCCAGAAAAACTTGACGACTCTTCCCTGATTGGTTAGTACTCTCACAACTCTTGATTTCAGCAAATATCACAAGGTTTTCTGCCTGTATTGTACTAAGGCTTTGTAGCGCTGTTTTTGAATCAGTGCAGATCACTGCACCGTTAGTGTTTCTTTCAAGGACTTTTAACTCCATAACAATGGCAGTTCTGCTTAGTTCTTAATATGTGCTTTTTCTTCATTTTCGTTTTGAAAGGCATTATTCCTGGTTATGCTGCTCCAGCCCTGCCATTGGTAGGGTTAAATGACCCATCAGTGTAGATTTGATTCAATTCATTTCCGGCGTCTTTATAAATTTCCAGCTTTATAAAACAAAAAAATAAGTTCAAATTCGGTTATTGAGACAATAAGATGCTTACTTCTAAAAAGGATAGAGTAGCTTAGACTATTTCTACCATCCTAATTTCTTGTCGCATCATGTTGGACTATTTTATTGTCATCTCGTTGATGATAATCTTACACTGGGTTATTATATAATACCACAAGAATTAGGGTTCTCTGAGTGATGTATGAAATGGCAAACGATCTTATTACTACTAATAATAAAATATCTGAAATCCTTGCACTGTATCCGTGTTTCGCTTCCAGTAGATAAATGGCGTATGAGATTAAGAAACAAGTAGTGTATTGTTAAGACTAATAATAACAGCAGCTCCCCTATGACTGTAATATCTCCATTGCTCAAACAATTATGTATTAGCGATAAGAACTACCATTAATGTATAATGATTTACTGTAATATATAGCTCTTGAAACAGAACATTCTCTGCAACTAGCTGACATTGTAATTATAAGGTGTGAAGGATAGATGAAATTGTTTATGTAATAATCTCCGTTGAGGTCTGATAAAGACCTTTTGTGCCTTCTGTAATGCTTTTTGCGCTACTGCTCACAGGACGAGTATGGGGTGCACAATAAACTACCGCTCACTGGATTAGTATGGGGTGCACAATAAACTAGCCGCCTCCGCCGGCAACAATTAATGGGTTATGTATTGTGATTGTTTTGTCTTGTATGATGGTTAGAGTTGAGAGTGGGCACCCGCGGGGCTGCTAGAGGTCTCACACTCGTGCACTCAATACTGAAAAAAGTTTGTGTATGGCACTCTTGGGTACGTCCCCTTATCCCCTGGTGTTGAGAGTGGGTCCTGAGTGTGTGTGTGTCCAGCCTCCACCAGTGTTCCCGTACTTAGCGTTTCTCCACCTTAAATTCTCATTCACTGTTGGATTTCTAAATTCCTCTTGAGAATTTTCTATATAGTGGTCATGTCTCCCCTTACTCTTGTGTCTTGAGAGAGCGAGTTAACCTCCCCCCCCAATCAGTCAGGACCGTGGTCGGGGACCTTTTTTTTTAATAGGATTAAGAGGCATAGGTGAAGGGAAAAGTTTAGAAATGGTAAATACAGTGTTAGTTATGGTAGGCGGCGGGCTGCCCGCCTTGCTGACACCATGTGTGTTGGAGGACGCTATACACGCCAGCCCCACACACGCCAGCCCCACACACACGCCAGCCCCACACACACGCCAGCCCCACACACACACCAGCCCCACACACACACCAGCCCCACACACACACACCAGCCCCACACACACACACCAGCCCCACACACACACACACCAGCCCCACACACACACACCAGCCCCACACACACACACCAGCCCCACACACACACACCAGCCCCACACACACATACCAGCCCCACACACACACACCAGCCCCACACACACACACCAGCCCCACACACACACACACCAGCCCCACACACACACACACACACACCAGCCACACACACACACACACACCAGCCACACACACACACACACACCAGCCACACACACACACACACACCAGCCACACACACACACACACCAGCCACACACACACACACACCAGCCACACACACACACACACCAGCCACACACACACACACACACCAGCCACACACACACACACACCAGCCACACACACACACACACACCAGCCACACACACACACACACACCAGCCACACACACACACACACACCAGCCACACACACACACACACCAGCCACACACACACACCAGCCACACACACACACACACACCAGCCACACACACACACCAGCCACACACACACACACACCAGCCACACACACACACACACACCAGCCACACACACACACACCAGCCACACACACACACACACACACACACCAGCCACACACACACACACCAGCCACACACACACACACACACCAGCCACACACACACACACACACCAGCCACACACACACACACACCAGCCACACACACACACACACACCAGCCACACACACACACACACCAGCCACACACACACCAGCCACACACACACACACACCAGCCACACACACACCAGCCACACACACACACACACACCAGCCACACACACACACACACACCAGCCACACACACACACACACCAGCCACACACACACCAGCCACACACACACACACACCAGCCACACACACACCAGCCACACACACACACACACCAGCCACACACACACCAGCCACACACACACACCAGCCACACACACACACACCAGCCACACACACACACACCAGCCACACACACACACACCAGCCACACACACACACACACACACGCACACGCCAGCCACACACACACACACACACGCACACTCCAGCCACACACACACACACACACACGCACACGCCAGCCACACACACACACACACACACACACACACACACACACACACACGCCAGCCACACACACGCACACACGCCAGCCACACACACACACACACCAGCCACACACACACACACCAGCCACACACACACACCAGCCACACACACACACACACACGCACACGCCAGCCACACACACACACGCACACGCCAGCCACACACACACACACACACGCAAGCCACACACACATACACACACACGCCAGCCACACACACGCACACACGCCAGCCACACACACACACACCAGCCACACACACACACACCAGCCACACACACACACACCAGCCACACACACACACACACCAGCCACACACACACACACCAGCCACACACACACACACACCAGCCACACACACACACACCAGCCACACACACACACACACACGCACACGCCAGCCACACACACACACACACACACGCACACGCCAGCCACACACACACACACACACGCCAGCCACACACACGCACACACGCCAGCCACACACACGCACACACGCCAGCCACACACACGCACACACGCCAGCCACACACACGCACACACGCACACGCCAGCCACACACACATACGCACACGCCAGCCACACACACACACGCACACGCCAGCCACACACACACACGCACACACCAGCCACACACACACGCACACGCCAGCCACACACACACACGCACACGCCAGCCACACACACACACGCACACGCCAGCCACACACACACACACGCACACGCCAGCCCCACACACACACGCACACGCCAGCCACACACACACACGCACACGCCAGCCACACACACACACGCACACGCCAGCCACACACACACACGCACACGCCAGCCACACACACACACGCACACGCCAGCCACACACACACACGCACACGCCAGCCACACACACACACACGCACACGCCAGCCACACACACACACACACGCACACGCCAGCCACACACACACACACGCACACGCCAGCCACACACACACACACGCACACGCCAGCCACACACACACACACGCACACGCCAGCCACACACACACCCACGCACACGCCAGCCACACACACACACACGCACACGCCAGCCACACACACACGCGCACGCCAGCCCCACACACACACACGCGCACGCCAGCCCCACACACACACACACGCACGCCAGCCCCACACACACACGCCAGCCCCACACACACACGCGCACGCCAGCCACACACACGCACGCCAGCCACACACACGCACACACACGCACACGCCAGCCACACACACACACACACACACACACACACACACACACACACACACACACACACACACACACACACACACACACACACACGCACGCCAGCCACACACACACACACACACACACACACACACACACACACACACACACACACACACACACACACACACACACACACACACACACACACGCCAGCCGCACACACGCCAGCCACACACACGCACACGCCAGCCGCACACACACACGCACACGCCAGCCACACACACACACGCACACGCCAGCCCCACACACACACGCACACGCCAGCCCCACACACACACGCACACGCTAGCCACACACACACACGCACACGCCAGCCACACACACACACGCACACGCCAGCCACACACACGCCAGCCACACACACACACGCACACGCCAGCCACACACGCACACGCCAGCCCCACACACACACGCCAGCCACACACACACACACGCACACGCCAGCCACACACACACACGCACACGCCAGCCACACACACACACACGCCCATGCCAGCCACACACACACACGCACACGCCAGCCACACACACGCCAGCCACACACACACACGCACACGCCAGCCACACACACACACGCACACGCCAGCCCCACACACACACGCCAGCCACACACACACACACGCACACGCCAGCCACACACACACACGCACACGCCAGCCACACACACACACACGCCCATGCCAGCCACACACACACACGCACACGCCAGCCACACACACACGCCAGCCACACACACACACGCACACGCCAGCCACACACACACACGCACACGCCAGCCACGCACACACACACACGCACACGCCAGCCACACACGCACACGCCAGCCCCACACACACACGCACACGCCAGCCCCACACACACACACGCACGCCAGCCACACACACGCCAGCCACATCAGCACCAAGACAAAGACAGGCATGAATCAAGTATAAGAATTCGACGATGACAATGTAGGAGTTGGACCAACAGAAAGTACAAATATATAGTGATGTACCGCCAGAAAGTACAAATATATAGTGATGTACCGCCAGAAAGTACCAATATATGAAGTGATGGACCACCAGAAAGTACCACTACGTAGTGATGGACCGTCAAAAAATACCAATATATAGTGATGGACCTACAGAAAGTACCAATATGTAGTGATGGACCGCCAGAAAGTGCCAATATATATATAGTGATGGACCGCCAGAAAATATATATGAAGTGATGGACCACCAGAAAGTACCACTATGTAGTGATGGGCCGTCAAAAAATACCAATATATAGTGATGGACCGCCAGAAAGTACCAATATGTAGTGATGGACCGCCAGAAAGTACCAATATGTAGTGATGGACCGCCAGAAAGTACCAATATGTAGTGATGGACCGCCAGAAAGTACCAATATGTAGTGATGGACCGCCAGAAAGTACCAATATGTAGTGATGGACCGCCAGAAAGTACCAATATGTAGTGATGGACCACCAGAAAGTACCAATATGTAGTGATGGACCACCAGAAAGTACCAATATGTAGTGATGGACCACCAGAAAGTACCAATATGTAGTGATGGACCACCAGAAAGTACCAATATGTAGTGATGGACCGCCAGAAAGTACCAATATGTAGTGATGGACCTCCAGAAAATATCAATATGTAGTGATGGACCAACAGAAAGTACCAATATGTAGTGATGGACCGCCAGAAAATGTATATGTAGTGATGGACCGCCAGAAAATACCAATATATAGTGACGAACCAACAGAAAGTACCAATATGTAGTGATGGACCACCAGAAAGTACCAATATGTAGTGATGGACCGCCAGAAAATGTATATGTAGTGATGGACCGCCAGAAAATACCAATATATAGTGACGGACCAACAGAAAGTACCAATATGTAGTGATGGACCGCCAGAAAGTACCAATATGTAGTGATGAACCACCAGAAAGTACCGATATGTACTAATGGACCGCCATTTTCCAGACACACATACTCTCAAGGGAGGACAGCTATTGCACACATGGCCCCATACATCCACAGGGGTGGGGGGGGAGAAGATTCAGACCTGGAGAACCTGCAGAGAACTTTTATTCCCTGAACCTGTTCATTATGTTATAATGAACAGGTTCAGGGAGTGGAACGCTTAGAATCTCGAGGACACTACGAGGCGCGGTACGATGAGCCAGGTTGCTGCCTTGCAAGGTAGGGATGCAATATATATAAACTATGAAACTCTTCTCAAAGCATAAAGTGTGGAGGGATAGTTTGCTCCCTTCCCTCCTAAGGCGTCCTGATTGATTGTTTTATGGTGGTGACAACGTCGAACTGCGAACTGTTTGCACCGAAGGTGTGGTTGATCAGAAGCAAACCGCTGGAGGGCATTCACTCCAGGAACCACCAAAATGTAGGTACATCACGGGCACCAACGCTTCGTCTGGTGGAAGCTTTGGTTGGTCGATTTGTTTTAGTTTCCCCTCTCTTGAGAGTCTGTTTATATTCGTTTTCTTAATATGTATCGACCGTTCTC
The DNA here is from genome assembly GCF_040958095.1 of Procambarus clarkii. Taxonomy (NCBI): domain Eukaryota; kingdom Metazoa; phylum Arthropoda; class Malacostraca; order Decapoda; family Cambaridae; genus Procambarus; species Procambarus clarkii. The sequence continues at coordinate 36,654,435 of NC_091170.1, forward strand.
TTTCATTTATTATTTTTAATTGTCAAATCTTCATGTTCTCCTCCTCTTCTTGTTTTTCCTTCTGGTGAATTTATTGGGCACCGTCACTCACCCTGTGAGTGAACAGTTTTTGCACCCATGGGGTTATAAACCCACGGAACCGCCTACCCTCCAAAACCGTAAATGAGAAGACATTACTCCAGCTCAAAATTCAAACTCTTCAGGAACAATGATGGGACTTTTGGCTCCTCGCCGTCTGTCCAGGGCTCCTCGCCGCCTGTCCAGGGCTCCTCGCCGCCTGTCCAGGGCTCCTCGCCGCCTGTCCAGGGCTCCTCGCCGCCTGTCCAGGGCTCCTCGCCGCCTGTCCAGGGCTCCTCGCCGCCTGTCCAGGGCTCCTCGCCGCCTGTCCAGGGCTCCTCGCCGCCTGTCCAGGGCTCCTCGCCGCCTGTCCAGGGCTCCTCGCCGCCTGTCTAGGGCTCCTCGCCGCCTGTCCAGGGCTCCTCGCCGCCTGTCCAGGGCTCCTCGCCGCCTGTCCAGGGCTCCTCGCCGCCTGTCCAGGGCTCCTCGCCGTCTGTCCAGGGCTCCTCGCCGTCTGTCCAGGGCTCCTCGCCGTCTGGCCAGGGCTCCTCGCCGTCTGGCCAGGACTCCTCTATACCATTTGGTCATGTGTACCAGATGTGTACAGTGGGACCGCTGGGATCAACGTCCCAGCGGCCCGGTCTCTGACCAGGCCTTTTGGTTGATGTTCTGGTTAACCAGGTTGTTGGACGCGGCTGCTCGCAGCCTGCCGTATGAGTCACAGCCTGATTGATCAGGTATCCTTTGGAGGTGTTTGTCAAGTTCTCTCTTGAATACTGTGAGGGGTCAGCCAGTTATGTCCCTTACGTGTAGTGGAAGCGTGTTGAACAGTCTCGGGCCTCTGATGTTGATAGTTCTCCCTCAGAGTACCTGTTGCACCTTTGCTTTCAGTGGGACTATTTTGTCTCCTGGTCTCGTATGGGGATATTTCCGTGTGCACATTTGAAACCAGTTTCTCTAATTCTCCTCCACATTAATGTCGTTCTCACTTTTTAAGTCTGTATTTCACAGTAAAGTTTGTAATGTATTACGTCACAATATCGCCATATTAGTACACCCTACAAGAGCTGCCACTTGACTGCTTGGGTTCAGAAGCCGGCTGTAATTAACTGAGAGATGATGTAGAACAAGAAATAATCATTGGAAATCACAATCAAAAGGGCTCACACGTCCTCCAAAAGCACGGAGGTGTTTAGCCTTGTCAGATCTTAAAGCACAAGCAAACTAAATAGCTAAGGCTATTAGGGGGGTCTAACGGCTGAGTGGACAGCGCTCGGAATTCATAATCCTAAGGTTCCGGGTTCGATCCTCGGCGGAGGCGGAAACAAATGGGCAGAGTCTCTCTCACCTTGATGCACCTGTTCACCTAGCAGAAAATAGGTACCTGGGAGTTAGACAGCTGCTACGGGGTGCTTCCTGGAGGGGGTGTAACAAAAAGAAGGCCTGGTCGAGGACCGGGCCGCGGGGACGCTAAGCCCCGAAATCATCTCAAGATAAGGCTGCCATCTGAATGAGGATCAGGGACCAGATTCACGAAAGCACTTACGAACTTGTACATCTTTCCTCAATCTTTGACGGCTTTGGTTACATTTATTAAACAGTTTACAAGCATGAGAACTTCCCATTCAACTGTTGTTATTGTTATAAACAGCCTCCTGGTGCTTCGGAGCTCATTAACTGTTTAATAATTGGAAACAAAGCCGCCAAAGATTATGAAAAGATGTACAGGTTCGTAAGTGCTTGCGTAAGTGCTTTCGTGAATGTGGCCCCAGGTCGCCCCGTACAGGCGCCTTCGTCTAGGTATTCCCTCGCCCAAGACACCCAAGGTCCGCGGGGCCGCCGATCACGCCCTTCTACCACTGGTTGTGAATGTTAATGATTTAATGGCATTAGGAGAGGAATGTCTTCAGACAGGTTTTTGAGTAACTGTTGAGGGTGTAAGTTGTTTGATCATTTATCTGGCACTACAACGAGGTCACTGGTGCCGTAACAGCGAGGTCACTGGTGCCGTAACAGCGAGGTCACTGGTGCCGTAACAGCGAGGTCACTGGTGCCGTAACAGCGAGGTCACTGGTGCCGTAACAGCGAGGTCACTGGTGCCGTAACAGCGAGGTCACTGGTGCCGTAACAGCGAGGTCACTGGTGCCGTAACAGCGAGGTCACTGGTGCCGTAACAGCGAGGTCACTGGCGCCGTAACAGCGAGGTCACTGGTGCCGTAACAGCGAGGTCACTGGTGCCGTAACAGCGAGGTCACTGGTGCCGTAACAGCGAGGTCACTGGCACCGTAACAGTGACGTCACTGGCGACGTCATTGGCGCCGTAACAGCAACGTCACTGGCGCCGTAACAACGAGGTTACAGTGTGAAAGGGGGTGGGTAACTATTAGGGGAAAGCGCCAAGCCATTACGACTATATAGCACTGGGAAGGGGTCACCTTGAGATGATTTCGGGGCTCAGTGACCCTGCGGCCCGGTCGTCGACCAGGCCTCTTTCTTGCTGGACTGGTCAATCAGGCTGTTGGGCGCGGCTGCTCGCAGTCTGATGTTTGAGTCACAGCCTGGTTGATCAGGTATCCTTTGATCAACCAGGAGAAGGATTCGGGATGGGACGGAGGGAAGGAATGGTTGCCCAACTCCTTGGACGGTCGGGGATTGAACGCCGACCTGCCTGAAGCGAGACCGTCGCTCTACCGTCCAGCCCAAGTAGTTCGGCCATAGGCTACGGTGGGTGGCATTGTTGCATTCTATTCTCCATTGGGATGATTCTTTGAGGCCCGCCTGGGATTCAAAGTAAGATTTGTTTTTCCCGAGATAAGATGCTGTTTCCAGCCACGTGGATGCTGTCTCCAGCCCACGTGGATGCTGTCTCCAGCCCACGTGGATGCTGTCTCCAGCCCACGTGGATGCTGTCTCCAGCCCACGTGGATGCTGTCTCCAGCCCACGTGGATGCTGTCTCCAGCCCACGTGGATGCTGTCTCCAGCCCACGTGGATGCTGTCTCCAGCCCACGTGGATGCTGTCTCCAGCCCACGTGGATGCTGTCTCCAGCCCACGTGGATGCTGTCTCCAGCCCACGTGGATGCTGTCTCCAGCCCACGTGGATGCTGTCTCCAGCCCACGTGGATGCTGTCTCCAGCCCACGTGGATGCTGTCTCCAGCCCACGTGGATGCTGTCTCCAGCCCACGTGGATGCTGTCTCCAGCCCACGTGGCTGCTGTCTCCAGCCCACGTGGATGCTGTCTCCAGCCCACGTGGATGCTGTCTCCAGCCCACGTGGATGCTGTCTCCAGCCCACGTGGATGCTGTCTCCAGCCCACGTGGATGCTGTCTCCAGCCCTGCAGCAGAGGAGACGATCCACAACCAGGGGCGGGGGGGAGGGAGCCTGAGTGAGGGAGACACGCTCCCGAGCCTGATGATGCTTGAGTAATCATATACGAGGGTTCGATCCTCCTCGAGTGTTGACCTCGTTGTGTTGGAGTTTAATCCGTTTCGTGCGTCACCGCTCAAGCTCGTTCGTACTCCCGCACGTCCCAGTCCTCTCAAGTCCACGTTCACGCATGCGTCCGTCCTCAAACAGGAAGCCTAACTTTGTTAACGCGAGGGTGGGGAGGGTGAAGGGGGCGTGCCAGGGTGCACGGGTGGGTGGGGAGGGTGTTGGGGCGTGCCAGGGTGCACGGGTGGGTGGGGAGGGTGAAGGGGGCGTGCCAGGGTGCACGGGTGGGTGGGGAGGGTGAAGGGGGCGTGCCAGGGTACACGGGTGGGTGGGGAGGTTACCTTACCTTGAGGTTACCTTGAGGTGCTTCCGGGGCTTAGTGTCCCCGCGGCCCGGTCGTCGACCAGGCCTCCTGGTTGCTGGACTGATCAACCAGGCTGTTAGACGCGGCTGCTCGCAGCCTGACGTATGAGTCACAGCCTGGTTGATCAGGTATCCTTTGGTGGTGCTTATCCAGTTCTCTCTTGAACACTGTGAGGGGTCGGCCAGTTATGCCCCTTATGGGGCAGGGTGGAGGGTGAAGGGGGCGTGCCAGGGTGCACGGGTAGGTGGGGGAGGGTGTTGGGGCGTACCAGGGTGCACGGGTGGGTGAGTGAGGGTGTTGGGGGCGTGCTAGGGTGCACGGGTGGGTGGGGGAGGGTGTTGGGGCGTACCAGGGTGCACGGGTGGGTTAGTGAGGGTGTTGGGGGCGTGCTAGGGTGCACGGGTTGGTGGGGGAGGGTGTTGGGGCGTACCAGGGTGCACGGGTGGGTGAGTGAGGGTGTTGGGGGCGTGCTAGGGTGCACGGGTGGGTGGGGGAGGGTGTTGGTGCGTGCCAGGGTGCACGGGTGGGTGGGGGAGGGTGTTGGGGGCGTGCTAGGGTGCACGGGTGGGTGGGGGAGGGTGTTGGAGGCGTGCCAGGGTGCACGGGTGGGTGGGGGAGGGTGTTGGGGCGTACCAGGGTGCACGGGTGGGTGAGTGAGGGTGATGGAGGCGTACCAGGGTGCACGGGTGGGTGGGGGAGAGTGTTGGGGGCGTGCTAGGATGCACGGGTGGGTGGGGGAGGGTGTTGGAGGCGTGCCAGGGTGCACGGGTGGGTGGGGAGGGTGTTGGAGGCGTGCCAGGGTGCACGGGTGGGTGGGGGAGGGTGTTGGAGGCGTGCCAGGGTGCACGAGTGGGTGGGGGAGGGTGTTGGAGGCGTGCCAGGGTGCACGGGTGGGTGGGGGAGGGTGTTGGAGGCGTGCCAGGGTGCACGGGTGGGTGTGCCGGGCGGCCTTGTGCTCCTTACCCAGGTAGCAGCCCACCACCTCCCCGCCTCAGCCCCGGCCACCACCCCGACCCCCTGCAGCACGCTGCCTCTCATCACCAACACTGGATTCAACATTCACGTAAATAGCAAAATAAATAATGACAAAAACAGCATTAGGTAAAGTTGTTTAAGCTACACCTACACAAGGCTCCAGTCGGGCCGCATCTCCAATACCTACACTGCCACTACACACCTTGAGGAAAACTAACATGCAATACCTACAAACAGTGCAAAGCGAGGCACTGAGGACAGCTTAAAAAATCCACTGTCAAACACGGCACTAGGAACGACTTAACACGGCACTGAGAAGAGGAATCAAACACCGTCCAGCACGTGACGGCTGTAAGAAGCCCTGAACATACAAGCACTGACCATCAGACTGCAGCACCATGCCACCAGGGTGAGCTACACCATCCACATGCTGGAAGACCCAGTGCTGGCAAGACTACTACAAGAGGAGACCCCCACACCTCCTGGCCCAAGAGCTTGGTCTTACTCCAGGACGATCAAGACCAATAATAAATACATGCAAGAAAACCCAAACAGTAAACATAAAATGACTTTGCAAACAGAGCATGAAATCGTGTACATCAGCATCTGGGTGTGTGCATAAAAATGATATACAACATTCATATGAGGAGCCACAAGATCTTCTATGAGTACTCTTTATTTTCTTCTCTGAGGCTAGGGGTCCCTACACTTGCACCAGAGGTGGTACCCCTTCACACATGTATGTACATTAATATATATATTACAATATATTTGAAGAACTTGCCAGCTCTCAGGCAAAAAAAAAATCGTATTTTCTGCCAAATACACTTACATGGTGTCAGCAAGGCGGACAGCTCGCCTGCTATCTTTACTCACACTATATTCCACATATGTACCAATTTTCCCCTTGCCTGTACGCTTGTCAGCTTTACTCGAGAAAAATAAATATAGTAAAAATAAAAATAATAATAAAAACAATAATAATACACAAGGAAGTCACACAAACGTGATATATCAATGAAAAAGTCAAGCAATAAGGGAATTCGAACCTTGGACTTGGGTACTCCCAAGCCGCTCACCCCCTTGCTTCCCGACCATTACATGGTGTATACCATACAGACCATGTCTTGGTCCTAAGGTAAGGTACGCGGCTTGGGAATACACAAGTCGAGGGTTCGAATCTCCGCATTGCTCCAATTTATTTTTTCAATAAACATAATAATTATAATAATAATAATAATAATAATAATAATAATAATAATAATAATTATTATTATTATTATTATTATTATTATTATGTCAAAATACAGATGTGAATGCGGGGATTCGAGCCGGGATGGGCTGTGTATTTCGTGAGAGGTGAGGACGCCGAGTCTGTGTGTGTGGCGGAGAAGGTCTTGCGGGTCAAGTGAGGTCGATGATAGGAGCCGTGACCTGTTTCACATGGAAGATCACGGCGGTAGAGTCCGTGTCTGAGGAGTTAGTGACTAGCGGCCACTCCGAGGCAAGGCAACTGTTGTGTCCGTGATAAACAGTGCCCAATTATCAAGGGAACCAGTGTGTGTGTTTCAGGCAGTATGAAGTACTGGCTCTATTAGCAGTGACAGATTATAGAGCCAAGTGGTCAGTGGAACCAAGAGCTAGTGGTTCAAGGCAATCAAGAGGAACGGCCTACTTTCTGTAACAGTGAATTAACAGTGGCAAGGTGTCAGTGGAGCCAGTTTGAGGGGTATCTCACAGTATATAGTATTGGCACAGAGTATGACAGTGATTTGTGGTGCTGAGCGGTCAGGGGCAGCCCGAGTAAGAAGTTCGGACACCTTAGTTAGTTGGCACCGTTATACAGACGGCAAGGTACAGTGCCAGAGTAGCAGTAGAACCTGAGAGGACGGTTTGAGGTGTCGCAGAGGGCAGACACGCTTAGAGGAGCAGTGACCAAACAGTGCCAGGTGAACTACAGTGCCAGCGTGGGCACCTCGAGAAGTTCCATAGCGCAGGTATCTGTGTAGGTGACCATGAATTAATTGTATTGTGCTCACAGGTGAAGGTCTGTACGCGAGCAACAGTTCAGATCCCAGAGCGTGGGTCCCCTCTCTCTTGCGTTGGGTCCCTCGCAAGAGAGTGACCCAAACGCAATGTGTTTTGACCCCAAACCCAAAATTTTAGGGTTATTTAAATGCTCAAAATTCTAATATAAATTTCAGGGGTGAGTGCGTGCTTAATAATTCTAAATACTTGCGAATATATGCAACCATTTCCTGGATTTGGTCTGAACTCTCGTCCGTCTGTCCCCGAGAGGTTTAAGATGAATTCAATTTAAAGCCTTAACGAATAGAGCTTATTTATATATATTGTACTCCACTCGATATCATTTCGATCTTGAAATTGGGGTCTTAAAATTTGTCTAGAATAACGGTTATCTTTTCCGTGTGGTAAAAACCAACCATAATCGTTATTTACTGGATAAATGATTTCCTCTCCGGCTCGGGGGAAGGAGGTCCTCGCGTGTGTGTTATATTATCATATTATGGTTCTGTAAGTTTATCGTAAATCATGCGAGTAAGTGACTTCAACGGTGTTAGCCTCAGATATATTTTAAACTTCAGTAACTCAAATATTATTGCCTCGTATTTTACACAAAAAGTCTTTTCCCACTCAATTATTTTCCCAATATTTGTTTATTCTGGCGACTGATGTATTTTTTTCAAGATATGTTAGAAACCTCAGTAATGGGATCTTGGAACATAGAGAAGTAAAGAACTGGTTTGTCGTTATCGAAACCGTCGTTATCCGAAGTTAGAGATCATTCTCGAGAACAGGTTCAGTCCCTCAGTGAGCGGGGTTTCGAAAGTTTAGATATTTTGTAATGGTGGCGCCTTTGATATGCGAATATAACGGAGTCTATATATTTAAGAACTTCGGCTTTTATTGGATAAAAATGTCTCGTCTTTGCAATTCTACAGTTAACTTTAACTCAATTTCTTTAGTTCTCCCTTTTCTCAAGTATAGTTTTCTATGTTGTATTATGTGATTTTTTGTTACTGTTTATAGGAACTAATGACATTAGTTATTTGTTGTAATTTTGACTTTGAACTGACGCTCAAGGTCACAATGAAATAAAATCATGGGTTGTGTTATCCGTAGAGTTGTGTTGTCTCTCGAATCATACATTCAAATGTCTACACCGACGGCTCAGTCCAGTCTTCTACTGGACGGACTGCAGCGGCATGTAGGTTTTATAGAAATAATATCTGCACAAAGACTGTCAGTGTCAGGTTAAACAACTGGCTGACCTCCACACAAGCAGAACTAGCAGCATTACATTTAGCAACCAGCACATTAAAAAATATTGGAGGAGGAATAATATTCTGCGATTCAAAGTCTGCTCTTCAAGCAATCGAAAACTTCTCTTGGAAGATCGACAGCAAGAACCTAATACTCCCAATTATAAATGACCTAATTGATGCACAGAGTAAAGGGTCTCGAATCTCCTTTGTATGGATACCCTCACACATAAATATAACCCATCATAATGAGACAGACATTGCAGCCAAACTAGCGTGTAACAAGTTTGAAGTTGAATTAGATCTAGGTATCCCCATCTCTGCTGTCAAAACTGTATTGGTCCAAACTTTCAGATCTGATAGGAAAGAACTTACTGACTCCCAACGACCTGAAAGTACTAGTATAAAAAGCTATGATTTGTTCAGATCTGAAACCTACATCTATGGACAGCACAAAACGTCCACTAGACTCTGCGACACAGTGGTTGCAAGGATCAGGTTGGGTTACCGTTACCTGTGGCAGGTGGCTGCAGGTGACGGGTCTCCCAATCCTGAGCACTCAAGTTGCAAACTCTGTGAGCAGGAACTACGGCATGATCTCCCGCACTACATCACTGAATGCCCAGTTATTAGACCTTTCAGACCAGTTGGCATGAGGTACCTGGAGCTTTGCAATTACTTTATTCACTCTCGTATTCTTGAAGATATCCTCACAGTATACCCAAAATTTGCCAGTGCAGGCTATTAAACACATGGCCCTGTATGACTAACCATCCTGCGAGATGGGGACTTGTATTACCACTGCTACCTTATTCAATCTTGTGTTGTTGATATCCTCAAAATGCATCCGGAGTCTGCCAGTGCAGACCGCCTATCACATGTCTCTGTATGACTAACCATCCTGTGTGATGGGGATTTTATAGCATCACCTAGTTAGCTTTTTTTTTTGACACACTGTACTCCACTTCATATAGTCTAGGGTAGCTGCACTAATGCAGATGTACCTCATAACTTAATAAAAAAAAAAAAAAAAATTCAAAAGGTCTGAATCTTGCATAGCTACGTGATGCTAAAATCTCCATCACACAGGATGGTTAGTCATACAGAGGCATGTGATCAGTAGTCTGCACTGGCAGACTCCGGGTGCATTATGAGGATATCATCAACACAAGAGTGAATAAGGTAGCAGTGATAATAAAAGTTCCCAACTCGCAGGATGGTTAGTCATACAGGGCCATATGTTCAGTAGTCTGCACTGGCAAATTTTGGGTGCAATATGTGGAGCTTTTGACACACTGTACTCCTCCTTCATATAGTCTAGGGTAGCTGCACAAATGCAGATGTATCTGTGTTAGTAAAATAAATCTTTGATTCATTGAATACAATCTGAAGGGTGATTAGCCGAGGGCGGACCGCCCCAGGGCGCTGTCCGAGTCGTCGACGGACCGCCCCAGGGCACTGTCCTAGTCGTCGACGGACCACCCCAGAGCACTGTCCGAGTCGTCGACGGACCGCCCCAGGGCGCTGTCCGAGTCGTCGGCGGACCGCCCCAGGGCGCTGTCCGAGTCGTCGGCGGACCGCCCCAGGGCGCTGTCCGAGTCGTCGACGGACCGCCCCAGGGCACTGTCCTAGTCGTCGGCGGACCACCCCAGAGCACTGTCCGAGTCGTCGACGGACCGCCCCAGGGCGCTGTCCGAGTCGTCGGCGGACCGCCCCAGGGCGCTGTCCGAGTCGTCGGCGGACCGCCCCAGGGCGCTGTCCGAGTCGTCGGCGGACCGCCCCAGGGCGCTGTCCGAGTCGTCGGCGGACCGCCCCAGGGCGCTGTCCGAGTCGTCGACGGACCGCCCCAGGGCGCTGTCCTAGTCGTCGACGGACCGCCCCAGGGCACTGTCCGAGTCGTCGGCGGACCGCCCCAGGGCGCTGTCCTAGTCGTCGGCGGACCGCCCCAGGGCGCTGTCCTAGTCGTCGGCGGACCGCCCCAGGGCGCTGTCCTAGTCGTCGGCGGACCGCCCCAGGGCGCTGTCCTAGTCGTCGGCGGACCGGCCCAGGGCGCTGTCCTAGTCGTCGGCGGACCGCCCCAGGGCGCTGTCCGAGTCGTCGGCGGACCGCCCCAGGGCGCTGTCCGAGTCGTCGGCGGACCGCCCCAGGGCGCTGTCCGAGTCGTCGGCGGACCGCCCCAGGGCGCTGTCCGAGTCGTCGGCGGACCGCCCCAGGACGCTGTCCGAGTCGTCGGCGGACCGCCCCAGGGCGCTGTCCGAGTCGTCGGCGGACCGCCCCAGGGCGCAGTCCGAGTCGTCGGCGGACCGCCCCAGGGCGCTGTCCGAGTCGTCGGCGGACCGCCCCAGGGCGCTGTCCGAGTCGTCGGCGGACCGCCCCAGGGCGCTGTCCGAGTCGTCGGCGGACCGCCCCAGGGCGCTGTCCGAGTCGTCGGCGGACCGCCCCAGGGCGCTGTCCGAGTCGTCGGCGGACCGCCCCAGGGCGCTACTGGCCACATGTGACTGGTGGTCACACGACAGAGAAGAGTATGACAGACAAGGTCACATTGAAACACGACTGTTAAACACCTCACACGAACCTTCCAGAAGGTTCTTGGAAAAGCAAAAATAAAGTTTTCCAAGGACTGAAATTAAGCAAAATATAATTAGTAGAGACAAGCTTGTTTCTTAACTACTGACATGGCCATATATATATCTACTATACATATAGTAGAAGAGAAAATATATCTGTTGAAAGTTTGAGTCCATGCGGTTGGGGGTCAGCCTCACCCAAACTGGCAGAGGGAAGGGTCTGGGGTCCAGGATGAACATAGGCTGGTTCTGATCGCCATAATGCAAAAGGGAACAGCGTGCCAGGGTCACATTCAGACCCCTACGACGATTATTGACACCGCCCGCCAGCTACACTGCTAAATATTTTCAAAACCGACTTTTCAGAAAATTTTTGGTCTTCTAGTAATATGCACCATTATGCACTGATCTCAGGAGTAATTAACAGAAGCGTCCTGTCAATAATGGCCGTACTCGCATAAAACAGAGGATTTTTCCTAAGCCTCAAAGGTTTCCCAAGCCACGGAGGCTTGAGAATCCTGAGAAAAAAGATGCCCAAGTAAAGGTTCCATCCATATATAATAATAATTAAACTCAACATCATTTTTACAAAGTCTTAATTTTCTTAAGGATATTTTCCATTCTACGTAAATACCTTCTACCATCTAGAGGCTAAAGAAACACTAAATCATTTAATCTTTCCAGTTTATTGATCGACGTTTTGACAGCAATGTCACATCTTCAGGAATAATCGCTATACACTAAAAGCAGAGGTGTACCAAACTTACATGCAGAAACATGTATAAATGTGGGTTCACCTCGCTCTACGCTTCACCTACGCCTTCACCTTCACCTTAAGTACGGGACCAAACAGCCAGAGCTCAACCCCCGCAAGCACAACTAGGTGAGTACCTAGCCTCCTTAATCATAGAGTAGGGAGCTTGCTGTCTCACGCCATCCCTTAGTTGTCTCTCGGGTCTGCTGTCTTCTCTCTGGGGCATTACAAGACAACTGTATGCTCCAAGTCGAATGGACCGCGTTCTTGGTCCATTTTATGTCAACTTAATTAAAAATGCCGTTCAGCTGTGGCGTCATAATCGGCTTAGTGCGGTGGGCTGGTCCCTGGTGAGCGCGGGCACCGCCCATGCCCCGCGCGAGCGCGGACACCGTCCGTGTCCCGGGCGAGCGGACTCAACAAAGTGGAGTCTCAGGCTAGGTCATCCTGTCGTGTCAGTGAACGTCATCCCTCGTTTCGTCACCCCCCTTTGATTCTTTCACCATCCCCCCCCCCTTACCTATCCCTCCTGGCATATGACCCAGTAAGACTCCACAGGCGAGGCGTCCCATTGGTCTCCAGGTTACCTGGTTGATTGGTTGATAGGCTGTGTACTTATGGTACACATAAGTTCTGGCGTCCTCTCCCAGGGGCGGGGCCTGGCGTCCTCTCCCAGGGGCGGGGCCTGGCGTCCTCTCCCAGGGGGCCGGGCCTGGCGTCCTCTCTCAGGGGGCGGGGCCTGGCATCCTCTCCCAGGGGGCGGGGCCTGGCGTCCTCTCCCAGGGGGCGGGGCCTGGCGTCCTCTCCCAGGGGGCGTGGCCTGGCGTCCTCTCCCAGGGGGCGGGGCCTGGCGTCCTCTCCCAGGGGGCGGGGCCTGGCGTCCTCTCTCAGGGGGCGGGGCCTGGCGTCCTCTCTCAGGGGGCGGGGCCTGGCGTCCTCTCCCAGGGGGGCGGGGCCTGGCGTCCTCTCCCAGGGGGGCGGGGCCTGGCGTCCTCTCCCAGGGGGGCGGGGCCTGGCGTCCTCTCCCAGGGGGGCGGGGCCTGGCGTCCTCTCCCAGGGGGGCGGGGCCTGGCGTCCTCTCCCAGGGGGGCGGGGCCTGGCGTCCTCTCCCAGGGGGGCGGGGCCTGGCGTCCTCTCCCAGGGGGGCGGGGCCTGGCGTCCTCTCCCAGGGGGGCGGGGCCTGGCGTCCTCTCCCAGGGGGGCGGGGCCTGGCGTCCTCTCCCAGGGGGGCGGGGCCTGGCGTCCTCTCCCAGGGGGGCGGGGCCTGGCGTCCTCTCCCAGGGGGGCGGGGCCTGGCGTCCTCTCCCAGGGGGGCGGGGCCTGGCGTCCTCTCCCAGGGGGGCGGGGCCTGGCGTCCTCTCCCAGGGGGGCGGGGCCTGGCGTCCTCTCCCAGGGGGGCGGGGCCTGGCGTCCTCTCCCAGGGGGGCGGGGCCTGGCGTCCTCTCCCAGGGGGGCGGGGCCTGGCGTCCTCTCCCAGGGGGGCGGGGCCTGGCGTCCTCTCCCAGGGGGGCGGGGCCTGGCGTCCTCTCCCAGGGGAGCGGGGCCTGGCGTCCTCTCCCAGGGGGGCGGGGCCTGGCGTCCTCTCCCAGGGGGCGGGGCCTGGCGTCCTCTCCCTGGGGGGCGGGGCCTGGCGTCTTCTCCCAGGGGGCGGGGCCTGGCGTCCTCTCCCAGGGGGGCGGGGCCTGGCGTCCTCTCCCAGGGGGGCGGGGCCTGGCGTCCTCTCCCAGGGGGCGGGGCCTGGCGTCCTCTCCCAGGGGGGCGGGGCCTGGCGTCCTCTCCCAGGGGGCGGGGCCTGGCGTCCTCTCCCTGGGAGGCGGGGCCTGGCGTCTTCTCCCAGGAGGCGGGGCCTGGCGCCCATCATGAAGAGCGTGGGGTGGGTGAGGGCAGGGGGGTTTCCCTGAGCCTAGTTATAGTTGTGGCTGTGAGGGGCTGACGTTCAGCTCTTGCGTCAAGCTGTTGAACCACAAAGCGACTGATGTACAGGTTCTCAACCTGGAGGCTGTATGTGGAATCTGCCTTCGCTACTGCGCTCTTCCATTTGTTCACAACTCTGATGCTGAACGGAACAAAATATATATTTTCTGTGACTTTGTCTGAGCACCGCTTACGCAAATAATGTCTTCTGTACATGGTGAGTGTGTCTCCCCTTGTTTCTCTTCCAAGGACATGAGTTTTAATTCTTTAACTGTTTCCTTATAACATACATCTGAGCTCTGGGGTTAGTCTGGCGGCATACTTTTGAACTTGCTCTAGTTTTGTGTCGTGTTGAGGGAGCTAAGGACTCCACGGTGGCGCCGCGTGTTATACAACTTGGTCTGCCATACACGTTATATCAGGTTCTAAATGTTAATGCGGATCTTTAGAGACATGTTGTATTGGCTAACTTTGTATATGTAGCTGAAGATACCTGGTCGATGAGGCCTTCGATGACAGATTTAGCGAGATATCAGCTCTGTTATCTTTTTCTCTGTCTGATTCTAGTAGGTTTTCCTCTCATGTGGTACCTTGTGTTCTGTTTACAGTTTCATTATTTACACAACATTCAGTTAAACTCTACTGGCCATTTATTTTAGTTTGTGCAGATCGCCGTGATTTTTTTGTTTTTGTCGTCCATCCTATTTATCCTCCTCATATAAATTGCTGATATATCATCAGCAAACGTCAGTAGGAAGGAGTGCAGCCCGTGTGGGAGCATTTACACGCTCAGGAAGAAGAGAGGCCCAAGCACGGGGTGCTGTGGGAGCCTGCTGGTGGCTCCCTCACCACTCTCATCTCTCCACCACCCTCACTGCTCCCTCACCACTCTCATCTCTCCACCACCCTCACTGCTCCCTCATCCTCGCTGCCCCGGGGACGACACACTCTACACCTGCTGGTAGTCACCTGTCTGGTACTGGGAGGGGTAGCACATACCTTCCGGTGTGGGGGGTCGTGACGCCCTGCACGCCACCATGTGGATGGCAGGGAGCGCCGCCCTTGCACCCGGGGCACGCAGCGCCGCCCCTGCCCCCCGGGGCACGCAGCGCCGCCCCTGCCCCCCGGGGCACGCAGCGCCGCCCCTGCCCCCCGGGGCACGCAGCGCCGCCCCTGCCCCCCGGGGACACGCAGCGCCGCAGTGTGATCACTGGGCCGAGATAAGGAGAGATGCGAGAAAGATGAGGTGAGCACTTGGGAGGTGCAGCCTCACCAAGGCTGAAGCAACACTTCCCGCTCACCATTCCTGGAAGACAATTGTTTTATCGCCGAGGTGACATTTGCGGATGTTTGTGGTGGTGGGCCCCGTGTTGGCACAGTCACGGTCCTGTGTCCTCCTCCGTCATCCCTGATCCCTGGGGTGGGTGAGGGGTCCCTGGGGTGGGTGAGGGGTCCCTGGGGTGGGTGAGGGGTCCCTGGGGTGGGTGAGGGATCCCTTGGGGTGGGTAAGGGATCCCTGGGGTGGGTGAGGGGTCCCTGGGGTGGGTGAGGGATCCCTTGGGGTGGGTGAGGGGTCCCTGGGGTGGGTGAGGGGTCCCTGGGGTGGGTGAGGGATCCCTTGGGGTGGGTGAGGGGTCCCTGGGGTGGGTGAGGGGTCCCTTGGGGGTTGGGTCAGGGATGGGGGTTTGAGAGGAGGTTTGGGCGAGCGAGACTTGTCATTTGATGCACATTTGGGCCCCGCTTTTAATGCCTGGCAAGAATATAAATTAGTGAGACGGTGTGTCCCATGTCCACTGTCACGAGGACGGTGTCTCCTGATGTTGCTGGTGGCGGACAGGACACCAGTGACGACAGCTGGCCCGGGGACACGTCCTGGTTGATACCTGGTTGATGGGGTTCTGGGAGTTCTTCTACTCCCCAAACCCGGCCCGAGGCCAGGCTTGACTTGTGAATTGTCCTGTCTTACACTATTGACTGAAGTGTACCTTGTATGGTGAGTGATGGTGAGTGTAGGCACGGGGGGTGGCGGGGGGCAGTTACACCTGCGGTGATGCCTCATCCTCAGTGGGTAGTGTAGCTGATAGTGACCAGGGGCCAGATTCACGAAGCAGTTACGCAAGTACTTACGAACGTGTACATCTTTCCTCAATCTTTGACGGCTTTGGTTACATTTATTAAACAGTTTACAAGCATGAAAACTTCCCAATCAACTGTTGTTATTGTTATAAACAGCCTCCTGGTGCTTCGGAGCTCATTAACTGTTTAATAATTGGAAACAAAGCCGCCAAAGATTGAGAAAAGATGTACAGGTTCGTAAGTGCTTGCGTAACTGCTTCGTGAATCTGACCCCTGGCTGTCACCTGACCAAGCCTGGCCCCGCCTGGCTTAACCAAGCCTGGCTTAACTTTACAAGGTAAAGTGATTATCAAGAGAAAGCACTAAGCCATGACGACTATATAGCACTTGGAAGGGATGAGGATAAGGATTTGGGATGGAAACGGTAGGGAGTGGGGGGGGGGGTAATGGTGCCCAAGCACTTGGGGATGGTCGGGGATTGAACGCCGACCTGCATGATAAAGACACCGTCGCTCTACCGCCCAGGCTTGAGTAGAAGAACTCCCAGAACCCAGTGCAGGTAAACCCCAGGTATGTGGTCAAGAGCTCATTATGTCACTGTTGTTGATACTGTTGCAACTTTCCCCCTGACACTGTCGCTCTTGCTCCTGTTCACGTGGCTCCTGTTGCTCTTGCTCCTGTTGCTCTTGCTCCTGTTCACGTGGCTCCTGTTGCTCTTGCTCCTGTTCACGTGGCTCCTGTTGCTCTTGCTCCTGTTCACGTGGCTCCTGTTGCTCTTGCTCCTGTTCACGTGGCTCCTGTTGCTCTTGCTCCTGTTGCTCTTGCTCCTGTTCACGTGGCTCCTGTTGCTCTTGCTCCTGTTCACGTGGCTCCTGTTGCTCTTGCTCCTGTTCACGTGGCTCCTGTTGCTCTTGCTCCTGTTCACGTGGCTCCTGTTCACGTGGCTCCTGTTGCTCTTGCTCCTGGTGCTCTTGCCTACCATTAGAGCCATAAGACGCTGTTGTTAAGAGTGTCCCTGTTGTCAGAGACTGCCGTGGTGGCCGAGTGAGGGCAGTGTTGGCCGGTGTGAGACGGCCCTCCACTCACCTCACACGAGTTTTTCACGTCACAGTTTTCACAGTTTCACGTCACAGTTTTCACAGTTTCATGTCAGTTTTCACAGTTTCACGTCACAGTTTTGTAAACTTTTCCTCGCCTTCCGTTGTCCATTTTTGGCACTTGTTGTCGGAAGTAGCTTTTATTGTTATTGTTGCTCCAGTGCCCTGATTTGCTCCCCCCCCTCCCCCCCACATACCAACAACCTGCTCCCCCCCCTCTCCCTCTGCCCCACTCTACCGAGGGAGGAGGGGGGGGGGCAGGGGGGGGATGTAGCCTGTAGCTTCGAGGTGCTCTGCTTTTTGTCCGGCAAAAGCGGGAGACACCAAGCTGCCTCCGGAAATTACAAAGACCACCACTGGAAGCCCTTCTCTTCCAGAACTCGTTTTGGCATCCTGTTGGCGGCGTCGACGCAGCATTCCTCCGGCGGCCCTGGCTGGGAGGAGTGGGGGGGGGGGGGGGGGGGGAGAGGCCGAGGGGGGGGGTCATTACGTTGTCGCCAGGTAGCGGGTCGAGGAGGCTGTCCCAGTTTGTTGTGTCGGTCGCTTCCTCGACGCTTCCTGCGTCCTCTTCCTGCGTCCTCTTCCTGCGTCCTCTTCCTATCTCCTCTTCCTATCTCCTCTTCCTATCTCCTCTTCCTATCTCCTCTTCCTATCTCCTCTTCCTATCTCCTCTCCTTCGTCCGTCTCTTGCACTCCTCTACCGAGTACAGAAACTAGGCATTGCATGAGAGTAGGTCCTGTTGTAGTGTCCCCGGGTACTGTATGGGAGGACTGTACTAGGGGGGAAGGGGGTTGTCACATCAGAGGGAATAATGGTCCCTATTATCAGCACCCGCATCTACCTCCCTGTTGGTGGGTGACCTTCACCTGGCCCCCCAGGGGTTCCTGCCCACACCTGGCCCCTCAGGGGTACCTGCCCACACCTGGCCCCTCAGGGGTACCTGCCCACACTTGGCCCCTCAGGGGTACCTGCCCACACCTGGGCCCCCAGGGGTACCTGCCCACACCTGGGCCCCCT
The DNA here is from genome assembly GCF_040958095.1 of Procambarus clarkii. Lineage (NCBI taxonomy): Eukaryota > Metazoa > Arthropoda > Malacostraca > Decapoda > Cambaridae > Procambarus > Procambarus clarkii. The sequence goes on from NC_091170.1 coordinate 36,671,975, forward strand.
CAGGGGTACCTGCCCACACCTGGGCCCCCAGGGGTACCTGCCCACACCTGGGCCCCCTCAGGGGTACCTGCCCACACCTGACAAGTGTAGTTTAGTGCTTGGGGAGACGATGGGAGGGGAAGGTATGGGAAGACCTCTTCCCTAGGGTAAGGGGAACCTACCTACAGTGTAGTAATTCCCCAACCATTGGAGTTTACTTATTAGGGAAGAGGGTACTCTTGTAAACAAATCCACAAGGGCCGTGACGAGGATTCGAACCTGCGTCCGGGAGCATCCCAGACGCTTGTTGTTTACCTCATGGGTAGAATGCGGCTTGGGCATCTTGCCGTAAGAGGGAGAAGATAGGTCTATCTGTGACCCTATCTCTCTCACCCGGGTCCTAATGGGACTACTGCTTTCTCAGGACCAGTCCCATTAGGAGAGGGTACCACCAAGTCAAAGACCTTTTGTAGCACAATGGTCTACGTCCCCCGGGTCGTAACCCAGGATCCCGGGATCAGTTCCAGGGCGGGACAGAAATTATTGCTAATGATAATCTCTATTTAAGGAAAAAGTACATGTATGCAAAATGGGTTACAAGCAGAATGTTGATTTCTAGACAGAGCAAGTATATACTATGCCTTAAGTCACTAGTACGCACGCCGCTTCGGCCGTAATGTGAAAAAAAACACTTAAAACAAAGACTTAAAACTAATTGAGATCAAAAGCGTGAATTTAACACAAGTACAAAAAAAAGTGGCAATTACATGTTGAACGGAACAGCAGAAATTGTAAGAATTCAACAGATAGTAAGTTTACCTGAATAAAGAGAAGGAATACATTCTTGTAAAGTTTTTACACGGCAGATATCAGCAGTTTTACAAGTGTTATATAACACTTGTTGGGGAAGATCAGTAGTTGATCTTAGGAGGACCTGGATAACCTTAGGTACAGCCTTCCTGTCCTCGACAACGGCAGTTACATTATAATAATATCAGGAGACTTAAAGCAAATAGCAAGAGCCAGGGAAACGATAGAGTGGATAAAGAGAAACACTGAGAACAAGGAATGCCACGCCAGTGATGGCACTCTTCACAGCACTGGCACGGTGTGGAATATTGTTCCGTCCTCGCCTCACCTTTCAAAGCAGCCGAGAGCAAAGCCTTTACTCCCACTGAGAATTTCAGAAAAATTTAAACCACCGAGATCGTCTCAAGGCATTCAAAGTGTTACAGTTACTATTCCGTGAGACCATTTCGTCTATTTCCACTCTGTCAATTTCCCTGAGTATTCGATACGTTCCTATCATATCCCTCCTCTCCCTTTTTTCTAGTGTCGTAAGGAGTTTAAAGAGATCTCATAATACTCATGAACAGTACTGGAACATCATGTTCCAAACCTGGACAAAAATATTACAACGTGTTGGAGTGATGGATATGGTAGTAAAGTGCAAAACAAGTCCAATGAAGAGGAAGTGGCATTGGATCAATGTCAACGCCATCTGTTGAGCGCACCCGACCCCATTTGATGTTTCCCAGTGGAAGGCTGTGATCTTACTGACACCTGTGTAGTTTCATTCTTACTATACAAATTTTATTCTTCAGAAGTGATGTGGAGAGTATCTTGGTGGCCAAGAGGCAGTTCACCAAGAGTGACCAACAAGAGCAGTGCTGAACACAAGACTTGTTTTGATGGGCACAAGTAGAGCCTAGTGAGTGGTGCGAGTGAGTTGTCTGGTGTAACAACCCAGTTATTGGTGATTGGAGCGACGTATCCCGGGGTGGTCCAGTTACCTGGTTGATACCTGGTTGATGGGGTTCTGGGAGTTCTTCTACTCCCCAAGCCCGGCCCGAGGCCAGGCTCGACTTGTGAGAGTTTGGTCCACCAGGCTGTTGCTTGGAGCGGCCCGCAGGCCCACATACCCACCACAGCCCGGTTGGTCCGGCACTCCTTGGAGGAATAAATCTAGTTTCCTCTTGAAAATGTCCACGGTTGTTCCGGCAATATTTCTTATGCTTGCTGGGAGGACGTTGAACAACCGCGGACCTCTGATGTTTATACAGTGTTCTCTGATTGTGCCTATGGCGCACCTGCTCTTCCTCTTGTCTTACTGGATGGAATTAGCGTCAGTCTGCCCTCTTAAGTTAAGACTTGATAGAGGTGAAGCCTTTAGAGGAAGCCAGCCAGCATGTTGCTGGAGATTTGAATCGGTTTTTTGACACTGTGGAAGACTGGTCCGTGAATGGCTGAGAAAGGTGGACTTGCCTGTGTGAGCACCTTAGTAGAAATTCTCAGGGAAGGAACCTAGAGTGTTGTACAATAATAATAATAATATTTTATTTAGGAAAAGTACATACATAGATGCAGAGTTACGTTCTGATTGATTTATAGATAGAGGTAGTACATACAATACCTAAAGCCACTAGTACGCACAGCGTTTCGGGCAATAGAAGTGGACTCATCTGGCTAGAAGATCGCAGAAGTTCTTTCGTAGTGTCGTGTGTGAGAGTGACCCCTACGGTGTTATGTGTTGTAATAAGTGTATATAGTTAAGAAGTGCATGTGGTGATGATTGTTTAATGTTGTTTACCTCCATTCCCGCTGGACTATTACTGTTCAGTTCTTTATAACTTGCCGATGTCTTGGGGTTAGGTCTGGTGAGAGGCACTTGAGGCCCCAGCCCGTCCTCGATAACAAAGATCGAAGTTCGTTAATCCAGCCGCCAAACCCCCTGTTTATGAATGAAAAACGGTTTACACACGACTCGCGACTGTTGACGTTCGAACACTTCCGGAACAAGTGCTTCATTGACGAATTTTGTTCGCTGTAAATGCTTCACCCACGTACAACAAATAATCGTGAACTGAACCTAACCTATGCCAATAGGTTGAACAATATACTAATGAACGATATATACTGAATGAACAATTACTAATATATTATAATATTAATTTATATTTGAGAAAATTACTGTTTTGAATGAACAGCATGTTAAAATTTATGAATGCTTCTGTGGGGGTCGACCACTGGATGGAATGGACTAGAGTCGAGGACGGGTTACAAGGGCCCGCTACTCTTCTCTCTCTCTCCCCCTCTTGGTATCCACTCCCTCCTCTTTCTCCGCAACACGTAGTCTTAAACTACAAGACGTGTAGTCTTAAACTACAAGACGTGTAGTCTTAAACTACAAGACGTGTAGTCTTAAACTACAAGACGTGTAGTCTTAAACTACAAGACGTGTAGTCTTAAACTACAAGACGTGTAGTCTTAAACTACAAGACGTGTAGTCTTAAACTACAAGACGTGTAGCCTTAAACTACAAGACGTGTAGCCTTAAACTACAAGACGTGTAGCCTTAAACTACAAGACGTGTAGCATTCAAGTACAAGACATAGCAAGGAGCTACGTAGTGTAAAAGGGATGTGTTGGGTGTGGCGTGTTTGAGTGTATCGCCTAGCTGACGAGACCACTCCCCTGGACCACTAGCCTGGTCCACTCACCTGGACCACTAGCCTAGACCACTAGCCTGGTCCACTAGCCTGGTCCACTAGCCTGGTCCACCAGCCTGGTCCACCAGCCTGGTCCACTACCCTGGACCACTAGCCTGGACCACTCGCCTAGGAGAGGGTACCACCTGCTGCTCGCCTGGTCCACCTTGTTAACCAAGTGACCCACATCAGGTCAGCTGGTACGTCCGCCCATCACCTCACTTGCCCCTTGGCCTGACCTTCCCCCCCCCCCTCTCGCCCCGTGGCTCCTCCATGGTAACAGCAGATTACTTTCTTATTAATGGGAGAGAGGGGGAGGGGGGGGTGATGGTGAGGTGAGGGTCAGAGAACACGAGAAGCGGCAGTAAAGGGGGGGCAGGTTGTGAGCCAGTAAAGGAGGGGCAGGCTGTGAGCCAGTAAAGGGGGGGGGCAGACAGTGAGCCAGTAAAGGGGGGGCAGGCTGTGAGCCAGTAAAGGGAGGGCAGGCAGTGAGCCAGTAAAGGGAGGGCAGGCAGTGAGCCAGTAAAGAAGGGCAGGCAGTGAGCCAGTAAAGAGGGGGGGGCAGACAGTGAGCCAGTAAAGGGGGGGGGCAGACAGTGAGCCAGTAAAGGGGGGGGCAGACAGTGAGCCAGTAAAGGGGGGGGGAGCAGGCAGTGAGCCAGTAAAGGGGGGGGGCAGACAGTGAGCCAGTAAAGGGGGGGGAGCAGGCAGTGAACCAGTAAAGGGGGGCAGGCAGTGAGCCAGTAAAGGGGGGGGGGCAGACAGTGAGCCAGTAAAGGGAGGGGGCAGACAGTGAGCCAGTAAAGAGGGGGGGGCAGACAGTGAGCCAGTAAAGGGGGGGGCAGACAGTGAGCCAGTAAAGGGGGGGGGGGCAGACAGTGAGCCAGTAAAGGGTGGGGCAGACAGTGAGCCAGTAAAGGGGGGGGGGCAGACAGTGAGCCAGTAAAGGGGGGGGGGCAGACAGTGAGCCAGTAAAGAGGGGGGGGGGCAGACAGTGAGCCAGTAAAGGGGGGGGGCAGACAGTGAGCCAGTAAAGAGGGGGGGCAGACAGTGAGCCAGTAAAGGGGGGGGGGGCAGGCTGTGAGCCAGTAAAGGGAGGGGGCAGACAGTGAGCCAGTAAAGAGGGGGGGGCAGACAGTGAGCCAGTAAAGGGGGGGGCAGGCTGTGAGCCAGTAAAGGGAGGGGGCAGACAGTGAGCCATTAAAGGGGGGGGGCAGACAGTGAGCCAGTAAAGGGGGGGGGCAGGCTGTGAGCCAGTAAAGGGAGGGGGCAGACAGTGAGCCAGTAAAGGGAGGGGGCAGACAGTGAGCCAGTAAAGGGGGGGGGGCAGGCTGTGAGCCAGTAAAGGGAGGGGGCAGACAGTGAGCCAGTAAAGGGGGGGGGCAGGCTGTGAGCCAGTAAAGGGAGGGGGCAGACAGTGAGCCAGTAAAGGGGGGGGGCAGGCTGTGAGCCAGTAAAGGGAGGGGGCAGACAGTGAGCCAGTAAAGGGAGGGGGCAGACAGGGAGCCAGTAAAGGGAGGGGGCAGACAGTGAGCCAGTAAAGGGGGGGGGGCAGGCTGTGAGCCAGTAAAGGGAGGGGGCAGACAGTGAGCCAGTAAAGGGGGGGGGGCAGGCTGTGAGCCAGTAAAGGGAGGGGGCAGACAGTGAGCCAGTAAAGGGGGGGGGGCAGGCTGTGAGCCAGTAAAGGGGGGGGGGCAGGCTGTGAGCCAGTAAAGGGGGGGGGGCAGGCTGTGAGCCAGTAAAGGGAGGGGGCAGACAGTGAGCCAGTAAAGGGTACTGCTAGCTGGTCCACCTTGTTGGTCGGACATATAACGGGCCTCTTACCTGCCTACCCTCCCCCCCCCCCTCCCCTCCCCCGGTCTTATCTCCTCTGTTTTCTACCTTCTGTTTAAACTTTTATTTCCCCATTTGGTGTCCTGCCCCTCTCCCTCCCCTTCTCCCCCACTGTGGTGCCCCCTACCTCTGTAATTTTACCTTCCAGGTTCTCCACTCTGTCTTCCACAATTCTTGAGTGTATCCACCACTCCTCTAACCATAAAAGTCTCCCAAGATCACCAATGTACCTGAATGATTGTCCGTTGTCTCTGGGCTGTTTATCCCCCTATTTCTCTACTTAATTCATAACGCCATTGTGTTTCCTGTGTGTGTGTGTGTGTGTGTGTGTGTGTGTGTGTGTGTGTGTGTGTGCGTGTGTGTCTGCGTGCTGTTTACGGTGTGGGCGTCTTCCCTCTGTGGGCGTCCTTCACCTGTGGCCAGCGGCGTCTGTTGACTCCGGCGTGCTTCACCTCTACCATTATCCCCCCCCCCTCCACAGAGCTTCGTGCTTCATGGGTGTGGCTTCGCTGGGCTTCACTCTTGTGTTTTTGTGCTGTTTTGTATTGTTTTGAATCTCGTTTGTGTGTTGATTTTGTAACCTGTCCTGAGGGAGGAGGAACCCTGGAGGTAATCACTTGGAAACACTAACTACGGAGTGCTATTATGTACTCCCTATCCATTGTTAGTTTAGGTTATATTATGTTATGTTAATATTTCGTATTATTCTCATACATGTTAAGTATGTAATTCAAAAAGCATTTGAATACCCCCCAAAAAGATTTCATTTACAGAAAACTAAATTCTTCAGTTTCAAAGAAAATAAGTTAAGTATAGACTTTATATTTTAAACCAACGATTTATAATAAAATAAATGTATAACTTGAGAATATTGTGTTCAGACACAAGTTCACTTGCCAGTTTACAAGGAGACTGTTATTGGAACCGTAATATGCTTTCAGACCTTCGCACAAATATCTAGATAAATATGGAGGTGTCTGGCCAGTCATCAGACACACTACTCTGAGGTCGGCCGGGCACTGTGGGAATGTGAGAACCGCGTCGTTGGTAAATCTGCTGTATAACGTGTCCTGCGGGTCCTTCTTGACGTCTACAGTGATGAAAACGTAATAATCAAACGTAATGAAAACGAGACAAGCGCGCGCACTCACGCACGCACGCACGCACACACACACACACACACACACACACACACACACACACACACACAGGAAGCAGCCAGTAGGAGCTGTCTTACTCCCAGGTATCTATTTACTGCTAGGTAACAGGAGCATCATGGAGAAACTGCCTATTTGGTTCTGCCGGTGCCGGGATCGAACGCGGACCATAGGATTACGAGTACTAAGCGCTGTCCACTCAGCCACAAGCCCCTGTGTGTGTGTGTGTGTGTGTCTTAGAGAGAAATATATGAGGTAAACATAATAGAGGAAAAATAAATTGGTTAGAAAGGCGGGGTCCAAGAGCTAATAGCTCGATTTGCAGGCACACATAGTAAACACAAAGTGTAAATACACACCCAGCACACAATAGTGTTCTTGATCATTGTGTGTACATCCCTGCCCCCCCCCCCACATTATGCAGCGTATAGACAAAGTGGTGTTCACCTTCCCGCGAGGTCAACACCTTGCCCGGGACACCTGAACTTTCTTTGGTGTTGTGGTAAGGGTCGAGCAGCGCTTCCTGCCGCCCGGCCTCCTGGGCCCCAGCCCGGCCTCCTGGGCCCCAGCCCGGCCTCCTGGGCCCCAGCCCCAGCCCGGCCTCCTGGGCCCCAGCCCCAGCCCGGCCTCCTGGGCCCCAGCCTGGCCTCCTGGGCCCCAGCCCCAGCCCGGCCTCTTGGGCCCCAGCTTGGCCTCCTGGGCCCCAGCTTGGCCTCCTGGGCCCCAGCCTGGCCTCCTGGGCCCCAGCCTGGCCTCCTGGGCCCCAGCCCCAGCCCCAGCCTGGCCTCCAAAAATGGGGAGGTAAATGTAACAGCCCCATAAGTGCAATTATGTACATGTATGACAGTAAGGAAATGTACTTATTACACTTAGTATTAAACCGTGCTGTCAATTCGGAGGATGGGTTGCCCACACGCGCACACACACACTCCGTAGTGTATAGTAGGAACCTGGAGACCTACCAGAAAAATGGAAGACGGCTAAAGTAGTCCCAATATACAAAAAGGGTGACAAACAAGAGGCACTGAACTACAGGCCAGTGTCCTTAACTTGTATACCATGCACGGTGATGGAGAAGATCGTGAGAAAAAACCTTGTAACACATCTGGAGAGAAGAGACTTCGTGACAAATCGCCAACATGGGTTCAGGGAGGGTAAATCTTGCCTGACTGGCTTAATAGAATTCTACGATCAGGTGACAAAGATTAAGCAGGAAAAAGAAGGATGGGCGGACTGCATTTTCTTGGACTGTCGGAAAGCCTTTTGACACGGTACCCCATAAGAGGCTGATGCATAAACTGGAGGAACACGCATGAGTAACTAGTAGGATGCTTCAGTGGATAACGGAGTACCTAAGCAATAGAAAGCAGAGAGTTACAGTGAGGGGGCGAGACCTTAGACTGGCGTGAAGTCACCACTGGAGTCCCACAGGGCTCTGTACTCGGTCCTATCGTGTTTCTGATATACGTAAATGATCTCCCAGAGGGTATAAACTCATTCCTCTCAATGTTTGCTGACGATGACAAAATTATGAGGAGGATTAAGACAGAGGAAGACAGATTGAAGCTGTAAGAAGACCTGGACAAACTGAAGAATGGTCCAACAAATGGTTGTTAGAGTTTAACCCAAGCAAATGTAATGCAATGAAGATAGGTGTAGGGAGCAGGAGACTAGATACAAAGTATCATTTGGAAGATGAAAATCTTCAAGAATCAGAGAGAGAGAGACTTGGGGATTCATATCACGCCAGACCTGTCCCGTGAAGCTTATATCAAGAGGATAACATCAGCGGTATATGCCAGGTTGGCCAACATAAGAACAACCTTAAGAAACTTGTGTAAGGGATCATTCAGAACTTTGTATACCACATATGTCAGACCAATCCTGGAGTATGCAGCCCCAGCATAGAGTCGATCTCTAGTCAAGCATAAGACTAAACTGGAAAAGGTTCAAAGGTTTGCCACCAGTCTAGTACCCGGGCTGAGAGGTATGAGCTACGAGGAGAGACTACGGGAATTATACCTCACGTCGCTGGAAGACAGAGGAGTTAGGGGGGACATGATCACCACATACGAAATTCTTAAAGGAATTGGTAGGGTAGATAAAGACAAACTATTTAACACAAGGGGCACACGCACTAGGGGACACAGGTGGGAATTGAGTGCCCAAATGAGCCACAGACACATTAGAAAAAACTTTTTTTAGTGTCAGAGTGGTTGACAAATGGAATGCATTAGGAAGTGATGTGGTGGAGGCTGACTCCATATACAGTTTCAAGTGTAGATATGATAGAGCCCAGTAGGCTCAGGAACCTGTACACCAGTTGATTGACAGTTGAGAGGCGGGACCAAAGACCCAGAGCTCAAAACCCCGCAAGCACAATTAGGTGAGTACACACACACACACACACACACACACACACACACACACACACACACACACACACACACACCTACCTACCTCTCATTCATTCACAGTAGTGAACAGGGAGCGAGAAAGGTAAAAGTGTTCATAAGGAAATCAGGTTCGACATAACCTGAATAACGTATGGAGGAGAGAAGTGTATGAGTGTGTCGGGTTGTGATGACGGCGGGTTATTAAGGCCGCCACCGATGCGTTCACACACACACACACACACACACACACACACACACACACACAGACCAACTTTCACAACATACCAACATAAGGTGCGGAGGGTTGTGACGCAGCTTCCAATGTCATAACTGGGGATAGATTTCTTCCTTCAACCTGTCCCCTTAAATTACTTAACGTAAGTGGTTGGCAAACATTTCTTGAGGCGATAATTGCATAGGCCTATTCGTAGTTAGATCGGGAAATGATGATTAATCAAAGATGCGCAGCGTAACTTGTCAAATTAACGAGAATGCTGAACAAACTTGAAATTTTCAAACAGGTTTGAAACAAGAAATGAAGAAAAATAATGATCGTACCATGGGATCAAACCTGCGTCTCTGGCTCTATTGTGCAGAGGGAGATAGATCATTGGTTGGGACGTCACTGCACAGCATCATTGGTTGGGGCGTCACTGCACAGGATCATTGGTTGGGACGTCACTGCACAGGGTCATTGGTTGGGACGTCACTGCACAGGGTCATTGGTTGGGACGTCACTGCACAGGGTCATTGGTTGGGACGTCACTGCACAGGGTCATTGGTTGGGACGTCACTGCACAGGGTTATTGGATGGGACGTCGCTGCACAGGGTCATTGGATGGGACGTCGCTGCACAGGGTCATTGGATGGGACGTCACTGCACAGGATCATTGGATGGGACGTCGCTGCACAGGGTCATTGGATGGGACGTCACTGCACAGGGTCATTGAATGGGACGTCACTGCATAGGATCATTGGATGGGACGTCACTGCACAGGGTCATTGGATGGGACGTCACTGCACAGGGTCATTGGATGGGACGTCACTGCACAGGATCATTGGATGGGACGTCACTGCACAGGGTCATTGGATGGGACGTCACTGCACAGGATCATTGGATGGGACGTCACTGCATAGGATCATTGGTTGGGACGTCACTGCACAGCATCATTGGTTGGGACGTCACTACACAGGATCATTGGATGGGACGTCACTGCATAGGATCATTGGTTGGGACGTCACTGCACAGCATCATTGGTTGGGACGTCACTGCACAGCATCATTGGTTGGGACGTCACTACACAGGATCATTGGTTGGGACGTCACTGCACAGGATCGGAACACTTCTGGTGCTGAGGAAACAGGTCAGCATCAATGGAGTAAACTCAGAGAGGGACAGTGTGTGTGTGTGTGTGTGTGTGTGTGTGTGTGTGTGTGTGTGTGTGTGTGTGTGTGTGTGTGTGTGTGTGTGTGTGTGTGTGTCCTGGGACTCTGTCTACTGTCCACCTTAGACAACAGTGACTTAAACACAGAGTAAACTCCTACATAAGTAAACCTGCCAAACACACTAAAATAAGTTAAAACACACCAAAATGCACTCAAAAGGGACCAAAGATTGACAGAATCGGTTCCGTGACCACAAGTGTGGGGTTATAAAGACAGAACCACCACACACACGTGCCAGGTATGAGTTAAGCAACATCAAAATTTTTACATTTGACTGTCAACATTTTCTGGGAACTGTCATCATCAGGGAACCAGGAAAAAAACTACAACCAGGAAAATGTTGCATAAATGCGTGAAATAAAGTCAAGAGGGGCTACAAGGTTTTATATCGAGAAGTATTAGTAGTAAAAACCTCAATGATCTCCAACTTTATCCTGCCCTTGTGAGTGTGCTTGGGTAATGGGGCACAGTTGCCGGCACCGTACTCGACGGTGCTAGTAAGGCCTCTGGAAAGATATTGAAGATATTGAATAAGATAATCATGGGAACTGTGAATCTTCTCTATGGAGGAGAAGCGAAGAAAGTTCCATTTTTACCTTTTCTAGAAAGGTGTACAGTAATGGCTGGCGGGGTCCCTATGGATGTCCCTATACATATAATATATAATATTATATATATACCCATATATATAATATATATATATATATATAAAAGTGGATTAAAGTTGGATAAATTTAATTAGAAAATAAACACTGGTCAGTGATTAGACAGGAGTGTGGAAATTGTTAGCAAGCCAGAATCATGCAAGCAGTCTCCCTGGAGGTGTTCCAAGCATCAGCTAAGCTGGTATAAGTGTGGAAGCGATTGGGTTATACCCGGAGCTGCCTTGCCAGAACCATTGGGCTCCCTGAAGGTTACTTTATTATTGGCTTCATGATGTAATGTACTGTTTGAGAAATGAATCTTCTTAATCGTTTCCAAAAGCTCTTGTTCATCATGTCTTCTACAGTGTGTTTGGTCACAACACAAGTCGCCTTATATTTATGTTACTTTAACTTGTCCTTGATGTTGGTGCTCATGTGTGTGCCATCCTTGCATTGCCTGAGGACAACTTGTATTTGTGTGCACTCGAGTACCACACCACCACCACTACCACACCACCACCACTACCACACCACCACCACTACCACACCACCACCACTACCAAACCACAACTACCACACTGTCGCTACCACACCACAACTACCACACTACCACACTGTCGCTACCCCACTACCACACCACAACTACCACACTACCACACTGTCGCTACCCCACTACCACACCACAACTACAACACCGTCGCCCACCACTACCACACCACAATGGATTCGTGATTCGTGGATCTTGTGAATCACAAAACTAAATCAGATTAAGTGCAGACGTTTGTAACAAGATTAATGTCAGAATTAAGACAGTTAAGCTGTGAGGAGAGGTTAAGAGAACTGGACCTCTCAGCGCTGCGAGGAGAGAAGAAACACAAGGAATGTGGTCGCAACATACAAGATACTGAGCGCAATAGACAAGATGGACAATGACACCCTCTTTAAATTTAGAAGATGAAGGACAAGAGGACACAGGTCGAAGCTGGAAATGCAAATGAGTCGAAGAAATGTAAGGAAATACTCGTAGCGCATCCGTTCTTGGAGGAGTAGTTGGGCCTCTTATTGGAGGAGTAACTCCATCCTCAAGTCTTAAGGCCAGACACGACATATTCCATATCCTGGACCTCACACTTCGGCGTAGACATCATTCGCCGGTTAATTAGAATACTCCTTGGAGGTGATCATCAAGTTCGCTCTTGAACTTAATTAAGAATGCGTTGTTAATGCTCCTTCTGTTTAGAGGAGTGTTGAAAAGCTTCCGGCTCTTCTGGCACCCCAACTTTTTCAACGGAGCAGCTGTTTGGCACTTTTTATCATGCCTGCTGTACCCGGCAGGAATTCTTTTGGTGTGTTGATATAGAGCCTGTCCCTCTGTTTTCCAGATATAGAGCCAGTCCCTCTAATGTTCTCCAGATATAGAGGCAGTCCCTCTAATGTTCTCCAGATACAGAGCCAGTCCCTCTATTGTTTTCCAGATATAGAGCCAGTCCCTCTAATGTTCTCCAGATATAGAGCCAGTCCCTCTAATGTTCTCCAGATATAGAGGCAGTCCCTCTAATGTTCTCCAGATATAGAGGCAGTCCCTCTAATGTTCTCCAGATATAGAGGCAGTCCCTCTAATGTTCTCCAGATACAGAGCCAGTCCCTCTATTGTTTTCCAGATATAGAGCCAGTCCCTCTGTTCTCCAGATATAGAGCCAGTCCCTCTAACGTTCTCCAGATATAGAGCCAGTCCCTCTGTTATCCAGATATAGAGCCTGTCCCTCTAACGTTCTCCAGATATAGAGCCAGTCCCTCTAACGTTCTCCAGATATAGAGCCTGTCCCTCTAACGTTCTCCAGATATAGAGCCAGTCCCTCTAATGGCCAGCAGCATGTGCAGCACCGCACACCAGCAGCCCTGAGGTACAGCCAGCTGAGAGAACACCTTTCTCTCGCAATGACGTATTTCTGTCACCTACATTCCATAGAGAACAATTTAGAGAGATTTTTAAGAATCGTCCCAAATTGTGGTGCAATAATGAACGGGTTGAGGGAGTAAAAGTGTCCAGGTCGGGAAGGTCTCCAGGTGGGGGTGTACGGGCCAGTGTGTACACCAACTGTGTACACCAACTGTGTACACCAACTGTGTACACCCTCGAGAGTACTTGTGTCTTGTGAAGCACCATCACTGGCACCTCTTGCGTGCGAGGGGCCGTGTTGTCCACTCTGTAATGTGTCGTGCAGTCATCATGGTTACTTTATCGTGTTGTAAGGGTAAGGTTTTCTCATAGTCCCATTGTTTAGCACTTGATTTAGTTTTTGTTTATTTTACCCTACTACGGGCTCACCATAGCCCGTGCTACATGGAACTTTTTGTTCCAGGTAGTGAATCTTAAACAACAACACCTGGGGGGGGGGTGGGGGCTGAGTGTCTGGGGTAGTGTACCAGTACCACCAATACACCCAGGGGGAGGTAAAATAGTTAGGAAAACACTATTTGTCATATATTGATACTATTCTTAAAAGATTCCCCCATTTTGCACCCGCAAGATAACGTAAGATTTTAAGGGTTGACTAATGTTAATCATCTTGTTTGAGGAGCTGTTCACGTGAGACAGTTAAGCAAGTCTCAGCTGTGTCTGGGTACAAGTGACAGGATGAACAACCCAGCGGGTTTTCTTCCTATTGGGGAGTGTTGGACATGCTGCTATGGCGGTGTGTTCACTCAGAGGATGAGTGGCGCTGCCCAATAAAGTTGCCCCTCGGGGCAAAATTTAAAAAATCATTCTCTCTCTCTCATGAAAAATACTTGGTTTTCACATCTTCTTAATCAAATAAAATACTAGAGTGAGAAATAGATAAGGTAAGAGATGTAGAAAGAATCCAGTGAAGAGCAGGGGTGCTATACACACACATACAAGACTCCAGTGAAGAGCAGGGGTGCTATACACACACATACAAGACCCCAGTGAAGAGCAGGGGTGCTATACACACACATACAAGACTCCAGTGAAGAGCAGGGGTGCTATACACATACACAAGACCCCAGTGAAGAGCAGGGGTGCTATACACACACATACAAGACTCCAGTGAAGAGCAGGGGTGCTATACACATACACAAGACCCCAATGAAGAGCAGGGGTGCTATACACACACATACAAGACCCCAGTGAAGAGCAGGGGTGCTATACACATACACAAGACTTAGTGAAGAGCCTAGTGAAGAGTACCCTAGTGAAGGGTGCTATAATCATACATTATAGAACGCTCAGGCATCGTCCTGCCTCCACTGGTGTTCAACCTTCCTACTGGTCGTGTGAGAAATATTGCTGGAACAAATAAGAGAAGTCTTCAAAAGACAGGAGTAAACAGGTTCTCACGGGAGGTTACTGATCAACCAGATTGTGACGGCTATGTGGGCAACACCAATATGCTAACCGTGTGTTAGAAGAGAATATTAATTAAGGTTCGAACTCGTTCACGTCTGGAGATAGTGGAAATGAGCCACAACAAACACGTGAGAGAGTCGGTCGCCATTGTGTAAGTTGGAATTCTGTGTAGAAATGACAGCGGTGGACATTAACATTGGTATGTCGGTCGTGCAGGCCTGCTTGACCCACTTGTTATACTCCTGGCTAGTATACTGACCCACTATAACCCCGTACACGCACCACCCCGTACACTCACCACCCCGTACACGCACCACCCCGTACACTCACCACCCCGTACACGCACCACCCCGTACACTCACCAACAATAAATGGATACGTTGGTGATTGTAGGAAAGGATGCCATTTGACCATCAGTAGTTCAATACAATTTTTGTAATTTTGCCCCGAGGGACGAGTATATTGGTCAGCGCCACTCATCCTGCGAGTGGACACACCGCCACTCATCCTGCGAGTGGACACACCGCCACTCATCCTGCGAGTGGACACACCGCCACTCATCCTGTGAGTGGACACACCGCCACTCATCCTGCGAGTGGACACACCGCCAAAGCAACATGTACAACACTCCCCAATAGGAAGAAAACCCGCTGGGTTGTTCATCCTGTCACTTGTACCCAGACACAGCTGGGACTTGCTTAACTGTCTCACGTGAACAGCTCCTCAAACAAAAAGATTAACATTTGCCAACCCCTAATGTTTACGTTATCGTGTGGGTGTAAAATGGGGGAATCTTTTAGGAACAGTATCTATATTTAACAAATAGTATTTTCCTAACTCAAACAATGTGGGATTTATTATTCTACACATATTTCGAAGGTCTCTTAGATGTTCACATTCTCTCAGGAAATGGTCAAGGCGGTGTCCATCACTCTTACCACAGATTCTGCAACTCTGCTGCTCAACTGTTGTTTCCATCCCAAGTCTCCATGGATATTTGTATCCAAGACGGATTCTCGCTATTACTGATTCTCTCCCAGTAGGTAGGAGATTCTCTCCCTTGGTAGCCGGTCGGCCGAGCGGACAGCACGCGGGACTTGTGATCCTGTGGTCCTGGGTTCGATCCCAGGCGCCGGCGAGAAACAATGGGCAGAGTTTCTTTCACCCTATGCCCCTGTTACCTAGCAGTAAAATAGGTACCTGGGTGTTAGTCAGCTGTCACGGGCTGCTTCCTGGGGGTGGAGGCCTGGTCGAGGACCGGGCCGCAGGGACACTAAAAAGCCCCGAAATCATCTCAAGATAACCTCAAGAGATAACCTCCCGCGTCCACCTCCTCTTCGTCCTTTATGATTGGGATTGCCAGCCGCAACCATGTTGTACCATCGTACAGATTCACTGTTTTGTTCTTCTATCCTCCTCTCCTCAGTTACCTTGTCACGGTGATGTTGCCTGACAATACCTCTAATGTGTAGAAGAGTCTTGGGTATGAAGTATTCAGTATGATCTTTGTCAGCGCCTCCAGCAGCCAGTACATCTGCTCGTTCATTCCCACATATTCCCTCATGGGAGGGGATCCACAAAAATTTGACCACTCTTCCCTGATTGGTTAGTACTCTCACAGCTCTTGATCTCGGTGACTATCGTAAGGTTTTCTGTCTGTATTGTACTAAGGCTTTGTAGCGCTGCTTTTGAATCAGTGCAGATCACTGCACCGTTGGTGTTTCGTTCAAGGAATCTTAACGCCATAACAATGGCAGTTAGTCCTGTTTGCGTTGAAAAGGCATAGTTCTCAAAACGTGCTTTTCCTTCAATGCATTTTGAAAGAAATTATTCTTAATTACCGTGTATGCTGCACCAGCCCTGCCATTGACAGGATTGGATGACTCATCAGTGTAGATTTGATCTAATTAATTTCCAGCCTCATTATAAATTTCTTCAAGATAAAACAATCTTTTAAGAACAAAATAATATTTTAGGGCCGATAGAGCTTGGTCCTCACACGCGTGGGTTCCAGGGTTCGAGACCCGCACAGTCCAAGTGAATGGAATTTCCTCAAGATACTTAGGCCTCATTTCTTGTGTGTATCATGTTGGATTTTTTCGTTATCATCTCGTTGGTGATAATCCTACATGGTTCATCCTCCCAGGGTGAGCATGTCTCTTCCCCTCGGTAAAAAAAAGACAATTAAAAAGATTGCCCTCAGTAAAGCAACATGCCTGTGACCTCTCTACAGGCAGGAGGTCACGAGCTTGCTCAAGCAGGTGAAGTTCTTCCAGGCAGCAGACTGACCGGTGATGCCATTTTTTGCTTCCTTCTGTAAGTAGCACAGAACTCTGTTTTTTCTTGGCAATATCATTGTAATTGAGGGTGACTCGTCATTCGTTTTTCTTATTACACACAGAAATCACAATTGCGTGATGCATCAAATGAACAAATCCACAAGGGCGAACGGCCTATTGACATAGCTCGAGTGCATGGGGGGAGTTGTGTAAAACCCTGGTTTGTGCCTCGGAGAGGCTGCAGGATCCTTTAAGTTCAGTAGAACTTCGGTTTCAACTCCTTTTGACCATGTAGCTCAGTCGATTAAGGCAGCGTCTGGGATGCTTTCTGACGCAGGTTCGAATCCTCGTCACGGCCCTTGTGGATTTGTTCGTTTTTCTTATATTTGCACTTGAAACCGCATATTCACCTGTCACGGACAAGTCCCTCATCTAGTCCGTGTCACTCGGGCACGTGTGCGTCGCAGCCAGTCCTGATACACTCGTGTGTCCTCTCTGGCTTGTAAGAACACAACGCTTTGAATAACGCCAAATTAAAAAATCGTAAGCGGACCATTCCCGAATTTGGGGAGTAACGGCTTAGCGAGTAACTAGTAACGACACGGACGAGCTCATTCCCTCGGGTAGATCATTAACATAAATTAGGAACAGCAGTGGTCCCAGGACCGATCCTTGGGGACCCCACTTACAATATTCCTCCAGCTGGAGACCTCACCTCTGACTGTGACTCTCTGTCTTCTGTCCTTCAGGTATCCCCTTACCCAGTTTAGTGTTTTTTCCCAATTCGCCCAGCTTGCTTCTCCATCTTGTACACCAGCCTTTCATCAGAAACATTATCATATGCTTTTTGATAGTCCGAGAAAATGCAATCTACCCAGCCTTTTTTTTTTTTTTTTACCTTTTCCTAGTAACCTTGTGATTATACATACTCCCAATACATGATACTTATTGAAATTTAAATCTCAAGTGATTAATACTTAAATTTCAACTGATAACTGCAAACAGCAACACGCAGCTTTCCTCTCTCACCAGTAGTTGCTACAGTGGCTGGCCAGCGGAGGAATTGTATTTAATTCATCTGTTGATTAAATAGAATTAATTAATAAGAATCTAATTAATAAAATTTAAATATTGAATTCCTAATGCGAGCGAGTCTATGAATGAAGGAACGCTGATGGAGGGACGCTGTTGAGAAAGGCACAACCAGCATGAAACTGTTGCTGAACGTCTTGTGTTGGGATTGCCAACTTCTACTTGTTCGTGAATTTTGGAAAAGAGGAGGAATAAATACAAATAATAAAATAAATAATAAATACAAATAAACTCGATCAAATGAACAAATCCACAAGGGCCGTGATGAGGATTCGAACCTGCGTCCGAGAGCATCCCAGACGTTGCCTTAATCGACTGAGCTACGACATGGTCATAAGGAGTTGAAACCGAAGTTCTTCTGAACTTACTGGATTCTGCAGCCTCTCAGAGGCACAAACCAGGGTTTTTCACCCCCGCCCCCATGCACTCGAGCTATGTCAATAGGCCGTTCTCCCTCTTCGCCCTTACTTCATTACACATTCAACTCCTTATGACCATGTCGTAGCTCAGTCGATTAAGGCAACGTCTGGGATGCTCTCGGACGTAGGTTCGAATTCTCGCCACGGCCCTTGTGGATTTGTTCATTTGATGCATCACGCAATTGTGATTTGTGTGTATAAACTCGATCAATTTTGTCAGGTCTTTTTCCTTGCCCTTCCTAAGCCCTGCCCTGATGTTCTGTTACCAAGTTTATCTTCTCTAGATGCTCCTCTGTTCTCCACCTGAGTACTCTCTAGCACTTTGCAAAGAACACTTGTCATTGACACTGGTCTGTAATTTAGTGCCACACACACACCCTGTACTCATCTAGTTGTGTTTGCGGGGGTTGAGCTCTGGCTCTTTGGTCCCGCCTCTCAACCGTCAATCAACAGGTGTACAGATTCCTGAGCCTATTGGGCTCTATCATATCTACACTTGAAACTGTGTATGGAGTCAGCCTCCACCACATCACTTCCTAATGCATTCCATTTGTCAACCACTCTGACACTAAAAAAGTTCTTTCTAATATCTAATACCCTGTGTGTGTGTGTGTGTGTGTTCATGTATGCACACAGGAATGCACTTAGAAGTGAGGTGGTGGAGGCAGATTCCAAACAGTTTCAAATGTCATTAGGATGAAGCCCAATAGGCTTGGGAACCTGTACACCAGGTAAGTGACCTTTTGAGAGGCGGAACCCAAGAGGCAAAGTTTACCCCCGGCTAGCACAGTCAGGTGAGTACAGGCGCCGCCCTCTGCGTGTCTGCGACTTTCACAATGTGGAGGGTACGACCTTTTCCTGGAGCTTACCGGCGTGTCCGACCGTCCGTCACTCAGTGTGTCCGCCCGTCCGTCACTCAGTGTGTCCAGAGTGACGACTCACTCAGGGGGTGGGTGAGTGTGCCTATCAGTTACTTATCTGTGTCTGCGGGGAAGACATCTCCCGTCACGCAGGGTGCAGTCGCACCTCCACAGATTTCCAGTATCATCTATTGATACTGGTAATGGCTCAAAAGGGCCACCACTTACGGGCTATTCATTCCTGTGCCACCTTTTGGGTGGCTTAATCTTCATCAATCAATCAATCGGTGTCTGCGGGAGAGTGAGGTCTAGCTCAAGTTCATTTTAAGTTAAAGTACGTTTATGCTTAGGGTATTTCTACCCCCCCCCCCCCTCTACTTCAAGTCCCTCAAGGGGCGCACAAGTTCAGTGAGTACAAATCCACAAATCACAATACAAAAATCCCATTTAACATTGTAGGTTAATATAGTAAATACAGCATATAAGTGTTACACTCTTGGGGCAAAATGCTTGTAGCTCCTAAGTATTCTGTCTATCATACCATTATCACACATCCAAACAATTTGATGTGGTACACTACTTATTTCCTTATTTCTATAGTTATCAATAAGTTGACACTCTAATACATAATGTTCTAAAGTGTGGGCGTGCGGCATACTACATAATTTACACTCCTTATCTTTTTCACTGACATCAACACCCTATTGACAGATATATTTGTATCCTAATCTTAATCTCATGTAAATTGAATCCTTCCAAGAAGACTTTCCTCTACCGTAGGTGAAGGACGAATTTGTATTTATTATTGCATAATTCTTAAGTGTGTTCCACCAGTGCCATTCTCTTAACATTTTCTTCATCCTCTTGGATCATCTTGATTCTTGTTTTTATTTATTTCAAAGTTATCTGACATACAACATCGACGAGAGTTTTTCCGTGGCTCTCTTCGCTATGTCATCAACTACTTCATTCAACAGTATTCCCACATGTGAAGGAATCCACATGAATCTTGCTTTATACCCAGTTTTTTCTAATGTCTTAACATTCTCTCTACACTATCACAATATTCTGGTATACTGGGCGTCTGCTATTTAAAGACTCTAACGCTCCTCTGCTGTCAATAAAGAAGCAAGCATTTTTACCACATTTGACAACTTCCTGTAATCCTGCTAATACTCCTTGGAGTTCAGCCTGCGTTGAAGAGACACTATCAGTTAAGCGGCGTCCAATAACAGTATCTACAGTGCCGATGTCAGTGTACTCCCTGATCAAGACTCCACATCCTGCCTTCCCATCCCTAGCTACTGACCCATCACAATATACATGTAGAGTGTTTTCTGTAGGCAATTTTCTAATTATACAATCATATGTTGCCCTCAGCTCTCCTATCTCATTCATACTTTTTTTTATTTTGCATTGGAATAATTACATCTACGTTACAATCCTCCCATGGTGGTGTAAATTGTCTCTTAGGCACAGCAATACACTCTGTAATAACATCATACTTTATGACATTAGAATATAAGGTACTCATATATGCTCTCTTGTTATAGTTTATCATACAGTGTTCATTACTTCCCACCTTTTGAACCGAGAGGATTAATTCATTACCTCCCCCCACCTCTCATTAATCTAATGACAGAGGCTACATTTATATCTGCAATTATCTCCCCAATGCTCTGAAGATTCAATTCCATCCTCATTATCTAAATCATAGCATTTCTTGGGCATCCTAAAATAATTCTCATGGCTTCATTTTGTACCTTCTCCAACTTGCCCATCCTACCTTTACCAAAACAAGAAATGACAGGTGCAGCATAATCAATAAGAGATCTTACAGTACGACAAGTACATCATTCGTAGCACAGGGACTCCCACTCCCTTTCCACAGCATGGCAAGGCCTTCAGAGGTTGTAATCTCTTCCGACATTGACCCAACAGTCTGTACATCTCGGCTTCCGAACTCTCATGGCCATATCCAACATGTATGCCTAAATATGTATATATATTAACATTCTATATTTTGACCATTTATTTTCAATATAATAAGCTTCCGACTTCTACATTCAGACTTAGTTTTGTCTTCATTAACCACCAGTCCCATATGGTGACACAAATTTCCGTAGGTCGAGCTCTTTATGCCCCGACTACTACCCTTGTTGTACCTGTTGCGTTATCTAATGTTCGAATTCTTTGTCGAATCTGTCCTTGAAGGTGTGGACGGAGGTGGCTTCTACAACTTCTTTTTTTTTCAAGTGCATTCCACTGATCAAGTCGATTGTGATAATGGTCCGGGACCGAAACGTCGTCGTCTCCTCATCTTCTGGTGTGTGGTTTGGTCATCAAATCTTCAGCCGCGTTATTGTGACACTCTTGTTCACCTTAATTGTCTAGTCCCTCAGTATCCTGTATATTGCGATCATTTCTCCTCTGTTTATCGTGTCTTCGAGGGTTGTGAGGGCTAATTCCATTAGCCTGTCATGACTTAACCCTCTTAGTGAGTGAGGGATTAAGTCAGGAAGTAAAAATGAGTTTATGCAATTAAGGTGGACACGGAGATGAGTAGAAGTTTGTTGGCCAGGTGGGCGAGCACCGCGCCTCCCTGCAGCTAGTTATTCCCCCAGCTCCTGTGTACACCCCTCCTGTCCTCCCCGTGTGTGTGTGGGTGTGTGTGTGTGTGTCTGTGTCTGTGTCTGTGTCTGTGTGTGTGTCTGTGTCTGTGTGTGTGTCTGTGTCTGTGTGTGTGTCTGTGTGTGTGTGTGTGTGTCTGTGTGTGTGTGTGTGTCTGTGTGTGTGTGTGTGTCTGTGTGTGTGTGTGTATGTGTGTGTGTGTGTGTGTCTGTGTGTGTCTGTGTGCGCGCGCGCGCATGTCTATCTGTCTGTGTATGTCTATGTCTGCATGTCTATGTATGTCCATGTCTGTGTCTGTTTGTCTGCATCTCTCTCGTTCTCTCTCTCGTTTTATGAGCTAATTATTTGTATCAATAAACTAAACATTAACGCTAGGTAATTGTCACGTAGGAGAACACGATGAATCAGAGTCCACCTGTGTGCTAAAGCATTCATACGGCCTTTTGACACCATTTTTACATGTTGAGAAAACGTGAGCGATATGCGAATGAAGGAACGCTGATGGAATGACGTCTTTGAGAAAAACACAACCAGCATGAAACTGTTGGTTGCTGAACATCTTGTGTTGTGATTGCCAACTTCTGCTCTGTGCTGAACAGTCCAGCCAGAATGGGGCAAAACTTTTCGCATGGTTCTCCACTTTGTCCAGACTTCTGATAACTGAAGGGTTCGAGCCATCCAGGAGAGAGGTACATACTCAAGATGGGAGGGACCTTAAGTCTCATATAAAGTTTTGTAGCCTCATGGGAGACATCTCCCGTCACGCAGGGTGCAGTTGCACCTCCACAGATCTCCAGTATCATCTATTTGATACTGGTAATGGCTCAAAAGGGCCACCACTTACGGGCTATTCATGCCCGTGCCACCTTTTGGGTGGCTTCATCTTCATCAT
>NC_091170.1:36699460-36854460 GCF_040958095.1 Procambarus clarkii
GTGTGAAAGAGCGGCCATTGGTGGCCTCTTGTAGTGCCAGGTGTCTACATCTACCTACTAATACTCTTTTATTTTACAGGTGTGTATTCCGAGGTGCTCGCCACACCTGGCGGCAGCAGGGCCAGGTATGTATACAAGTGACACCACCTGTTGACACTTACCTTCTGGATAGTCAAGCCTGGTGACCCCGTGTTCGTGAACACGTGACAGTGAAGCCTAATGACCCCGTGTTCGTGTACACGCGACAGGGACAGTGACGTCGTGGTGGGGACACGTGCTAATGGCGTGCCTTCGCTCACCTGATTCAATATATCAAGTATGAAAGTTTCTGAGACGAGAACCTGGGAAGGTGCTTGTGACCCGCGAGATGCTTTTGTTTGTTGTTGTTTTAGGATTGGGAAGAAAAATTGCAAGCAGCACGGGCTATGGTGAGCCCGCCGTACTCACCTGGCACTGGAGATGTGCCGCTTTCGTTTGTGATTGACTGATTGATGAAGATTCAGCCACCCAAGAGGTGGCACGGGCATGAATAGCCCGTAAGTGGAAGATTTTTTTTCTTTTTAGTAAATGTGTGTGCTGTGTGCGCATTTAATCGCCAGGCTGCTCTCGCGGGGGGAGGATACTGCTTGACAGTGTTTATGAAGGTGTCCAGCTGCTGGACACCTTTTTTTGACCAGAAGAGTGGCAGTGTTGATGTCTTCAGGGTGCTTACTGCAAGATTCTGGGACTCTTAAAGCTTTTCTAAGGTCGTTGGTTGCTTCACATTCCAGGAGATAGTGAAGTAGTGACTTTTCTGTGATTGTTTGGCAGAAGATACACTCCCTCTGTCGTGGGTCACCAATCTCCCAGTTGCATCTGTAACCTAGACGTAGTCTTTATACTCGAACTGCTATTTCCCTGTGGATTCCTTTTGGGATATTTAACCTATCTAACTTGGTGGCCTGAAGATACCATATTGCAGAGGGCGAAGCTTCTGCTACTCTCTGGTATAGATGGGCTTTTTGAGGTGTGAGAGTTTTATGGTGATGTGTTTTTTATGTTCTCTTGGCTGGGTTGTTTTATGGATCGCTGGATGACCAGTTGCAAATTTAGTAATTTCATCGGCTTTTTCGTTTGTCTTATTTCATTGTCTATATAGCACTGGGAACGGTCAGATAAGGATTTGGGATGGGACGGGACGGGAGAGAAGGAATGGTTCCTAACCACTTGGATTGAACGGTCGGGGATTGAACGCTGACCTGCATGAGGCGAGACCGTCGCTCTGCCGTCCAGCCCAACTCCTGTTGGTGAGTTGCAGAAAGGTTTCAGTGTTGCACAGTGGGTTCAAGTACTGGACCCAATGATCATTTATGTAAGCAATTCACATTTGTGGTGAACTAGTTACATATATTTCCATGCAAGTACCCTGCACCCTGGTGCAAATGTGGAGGACCACATTTCTGGTGCAAATGTGGAGGACCCGTAGCTTCGGAGAAGAAGAAAAGAAGTATTCAAAGAAGACCTTGTGGATTCTCTCTGAACACTTTAATATTTTCTTCTCCTACCACCCCTATTCTTTTGTGTATACACATATATGTTTGTTTTATTTAAACTTTGTTATAAAAAAGGAGTTACATATAAGGGTACAAAGATGATTATCATAAGTTGTCGAGTTCCTCCAGCTCCTCAGACGGCGGGCAGGAACCCTGAATGCAGTGTGCATTTCCCCTCTGTATCGTCACGCTGAGGCGCTGGAAAAGGAAGCTGGCTACTATGAGTGTGTGGCGCTTGAGAGTACTCTCAAGTACCTTGTGAGTACTCTCAAGTACCGTGTGGGTACTCTCAAGTACCGTGTGAGTACTCTCAAGTACCGTGTGAGTACTCTCAAGTACCGTGTGAGTACTCTCCCACAGTGCCGGGAAATGCTGCCGTTGTCCAGGTACAGATAATGAATGCAGTCTGAGTTCAACTGCAGTTGTTGTTGAGAATGATGTTAACCTTGAGTGAAGGAGGTCTGGGGTGTGTTGTGCTAGGCTTGAGGTGAGCTGGCTTAAGCATGAGCAGCTAATCCACAAAATGTCATAGAAAATAAAATGAAAAAGTCTCTGATGAAAAAGCTACCACTAAACATGCCGTAAGACTGACAACTCACTAGCTACCGAAGTGGTCGTCTACTGTATAAAGGAATACAAGGGACGTCGCCCTTAATGACAAGTGTTGGTAAATACACTTTTGCTACGGGAGTGTCAGGTGGCCGGCAGCTCCCGTGGTGCTTGTGTCGCCAAACAAAACACGATCTCTCCCTGTTTACATCCCATCTCCGCCGGTGTCAACGCTGAAGTGAACAGCGACGAGGATGAGTAATTTCTCCGGGTAATTCCTCTGAAAACGACACCCAGGGCGTCCCTTAATATATTTGGGTTGAT
This sequence comes from Procambarus clarkii, assembly GCF_040958095.1. Classification (NCBI taxonomy): domain Eukaryota; kingdom Metazoa; phylum Arthropoda; class Malacostraca; order Decapoda; family Cambaridae; genus Procambarus; species Procambarus clarkii. Next base: position 36,701,866 of record NC_091170.1, read on the forward strand.
AAGTGCAGGTAAAAGGCCCCGGGCGTGATGTTGGGTGGTGACAGCGTCGACACACACACCAGGGTAGAGGGAATTGAATTGAACTATCAGGGGGAAAGCGCCAAGCCATTACGACTATATAGCACTTGGAAGGGGTCAGGATAAGGATTTGGGATGGGACGGGGGTTCGGAAGGAATTGTGCCTAACCACTTGGACGGTCGGGGATTGAACGCCGACCTGCATGAAGCGAGACCGTCGCTCTACCGTCCATCCCAAGTGATCGGATCAGGGTAGAGGGAGCATCACCCAGGATAACGCTCTCACCTGTATTAAGGACCTTGTAATACATGCGGTTACCGTGCCATGATTTCGGGGTTCGATGTCCCCCGCGGCCCGGTCCTCGACCAGGCCTCCATATAAGCTACATAACCTTCATAACCCTTGTTCTTAGGATTGAGTGTAATATTTCTTATATTTTAGATTTTGATATAGATTGTCTCTAGTTTTTATTTACCTTATATTTTGTTACCGTGTGTTTGTACCTGGAGTTTATAACGGCGCCAGCGTGGCCTTAGTTTATATAAACTAAGAATGGTAAGGTTCCTGTTTCCGGTCAAACCATGACATTAGCCTTCGTGGTCTGGACAATAACTAACAAACCAATATGGCCGCTGGACAATACGGACAGCCCGTGTGGACACAGGAACACTACACCTAACGTAAGACACCGTGGAACTAGGAAATACTGGAAGACTTACTTGAACACGGCAATAATTTCCTGTCTGAACTCGTGGCACGATGCAATTAATGCAGCCAACTTGTGCTACGAGTCAAGGGTACCACAATGGCCGTCAGTAGACCAGATTTTTTTTTTGTTTACCACACACACACACCCACACACCCACACACACACACACACACACACACACACACACACACACACACACACACACACACACACACACACACACACACCCGGCGTCTTCCAGGCTGTGGCAGACAGCCTCCTGGCATGCCAGCTGGTGCCAACACAGGCAAACAAAACATTGTTATTTCCCTTTATTTTTGTCTACATGCCGCTGTAGTTGCAGACACGCAAATAGACGGAGTCAACAATGTTCATTTGAGGCCGCCAGTGGAAAGCTGCTTTAACCTTCCTGGTATATCCAGAGTATAACCTGGAGTGGATTGTGGGAGTATGTTGTACTCCCGAGTCCTGGCTTGTGATAACTTAGTCCAAGAGGTTGGTGTGCAGTGTTCATCGCTGGTGTTTACGGTAAACACCACATATGAACACTGGGTAAACAAGTTTACATCAGATAGGTAAACTCTTTGCTTACATCTATCAATCTGTTAACTGTTTTGTGTGTCAACTAGAAAGTTGGCCCAGTACAAAATGAGGGATGCCGCGTCGTGTTGACATTAAGAGAGACGCCAGTTGTGTGTGTGTAATATATGACGTTATACTATCAGTGACCAGCAACCACTGAAGGATCTCATTTGCATACGTGTGTGTGTGTTGGGGGGAACCACTTGTTGACATTGTGCAACAGCCCATCTTCTGCACCGTGCTCTTACTACCCCAACCATGCTACACCAATAAAATAATAATAATAATAATAATAATAATAATAATAATAATAATAATAATAATAATAATAACAGGCAGTATATAGGCATAAATGGCTTGGCACTTCTCATAATTATCATATTTTACGTGGTCATATGATTCAAAACGTGATTTTTCAAGTAAAACGTAACTTCAGAAACTGTGCAGTACAATGTTGATACGTAGGATCAGCCTTCACGGAATATTATATGTATTAAGTGTGGACAAACTAAACCAAACGTTACACTAGACTTCCTACCTTGTGGAGGTTCCGGGAACTACGGCGCCGCGGCCCAATCTCCGAACAGGCTTCCCGTTTGGTCGTCTGGTCAACCAGGCTGTTGGACGCGGCTGCTCGCAGCCTGACGCATGAATCACAACCTGGATAATCAGGTATTCTGGCCGTTTGTCGAGTTCTCTTTTGAACCAACGTGGCCTCCTATAAAGAACGTCGATTTCGATCGTGTGCGTTACTTAAGGCACAAATTGTCGTGCTAGAAAATGGGAGCGGCTTGCGAAAGTGACGTACTGTCCCGTTTTCTGTTTTGGGTCCATCAGTTCAGATGGAGCCAAACTAAATAAATATACTAAATACACTAGTTTAACCTATCCCAACCTAAACCAGTCTAGGTTACTGTTAGTCGACCAAACTCAGCCCAATATCGCGTGTCATCTTAGCCTAGCCTAATTCATCTTATTCTAGCCTAATTCATCTTATTCTAGCCTAATTCATCTTAGTCTGGCCTAATTCATCTTAGCCTAGCCTAATTAATTTTAGTCTAATTCATCTTAGCCTAGCCTAATTCTATCTTGCCTTAGCCATATTCGCATTAGCGTAGCCTAATTCATCCTGAGATAGTGTCTAGTGCCGCCCACCCTTTCTTCCTCTCCCTGTGAACCCATAATTTACAAGGAAGAGGAAGTTGGGCTGGATGAGTTCTGAGCCCATTATTTGTCTCTTATGTTTTTCCTCTACCGCTCACGGGATGGGTTTGGGGTTCACCACCCCCTAAGGGATGGGTTTGGGGTTCACCACCCCCTAAGGGATGGGTTTGGGGTTCACCAACCCCTAAGAGATGGGTTTGGGGTCCACCACCGCCCACCGGATGGGTTTGGGGACCACCACCCCCTAAGAGATGGGTTGGGGGTCCTCCACCGCCCACCGGATGGGTTTGGGGACCACCACCTCCTAAGAGATGGGTTGGGGGTCCTCCACCGCCCACTGGATGGGTATGGGGGTCCTCCACCCCCTACAGAATGGGTTTGGAGTCCACCTCCACCTACGGGATAGTTATGGGGTCCTCCATCGCCCACGGGATGGGTATGAGGTGCATGATAATTGAACAAAATAAACAAATCAAACCTCGTGCATTTGAAAGGCCACAATAAAGAAATGTAAACCTTCATACAAATAAATATGAGGGGAAGCGATGGAAATTGATCATGAAACAAATTATACCAATTAGTGTGAAGAGCTCTGGCGAGGAGTGCGGCGTCTCCCTCTACTGTTCTACCTCGATATAAAGGGCACACACACCATGGCGTTATACAGCCAGACGTACGCTGTATAACGGACTGTATTTACGGGCTATTCATGCCCGTGCCACCTCTTGGGTGGCTTAATCTTCATCAATCAATCAATCAATCGTATAACGGAGAGGTGAGAAATCAAGAAACAGGTGATGATCTGCCGGATACCTGGAGAAGGCACTAGTGAAGAAACTAGTGAAACTTTACAAGATTTTAAAGTATTTGAGGTTTGTTGTGCTTAATAGAATATTAGACACTACTAGTGAAAGTATAAAGCCAAGATTTGAGCAGAATGGAACTTTATATAGGGCTTGTCCCGTGCGTGACGCCGGGGTCTTAGGAGGTGTTATGAACTAGGCTGTTCACGTTGATTTTGAAAGTCTATGTTCATTTACATACGAGATTAATTTAAGCTTATTATACAAGTAGAGAGTAATTACAGCATCCATTCATCGCCATTACATTCGCCATCTTGAGTATGCAAATGAAGTTAGGAGTAACTAAGTAAAAGTAAGTGTTTAATAATTGACGAGTAGGCTTTTTTAATCTTGTGGAATTGGATTTGTAAGGTGAATGTGTGTTTTAATTATTATTATTCATGCTAATTTGCATACTGAATGCAAGTAATTATTTTGTAATATCTTGTACAAATTATGTATGCCTATGTAAATGTAAAGGAAAATGAACAGACATAAATGTAATCTCTAACCTGAAATGTTTTACGAGGCATATAATAAGTTCGAAGGAGTTTTTGAGTTGTGTTAACTGATATGCAAATGTAATTAACATAATTTAAGAGTTAGTAACTGTGTGGGGGTTACGTCTTTGTTAAGCCCATATCTGACCTTCTCCTGGGGGGGGGGGGGTTAGAGGTGGCAGCGTGTGATCCAGACACCAGACGTGGCACCGCTGCCCGGCCAAGTCTCCATCAGAATTTAAACAGACAAATGCAACCTGAGTTTCAATTAACTCTAGAGTATTAAAAAAAAATATTTTCGTTGGTAATATTCCATAGGGTTATACATGATGCATTGTTATTAAATAATTATAATTAAAAATCAACATTTTACGAATAATTCATTGACATTATGAGTTGGGAGGGAACCGACTCACTTCCCTCTCTGAGATTTAAATGCCAATGGAGTTGTGGATCTTTGTGGGTTGCTGACTCACCTGTTTATACACGTAGCTCAAAAGGCAGCGGAATACTTAATTCATTGTGGTAGAATCAGGTAGTCAGGAAGTGGTTTTCAAGTGATACATAAAGTGTGTCATGTTTAAGGACACGTCCTGTGTGTCTAGGTAAACATCTCAAGGTGTGTTTACCTAGTATGTCACTTGATGTGTGTTAATAATAGAAGTTAAGTGTGCGACTTGTAGTGTAGTCCTGTACCCAGACAAAGTGGTTATTGGGAATTATTAACTTAATTAATACGTTTCTGGTACAGTTTTACCCATTCGTTCCTGTAGACTGGAATTGGAATATTGGCTGCGACTTTGGTATATAATTCGTAATTCCCCGTTTTCTTTTACAAATCTTTATTATTAATGAAATGTTAAATTGCTCTTAGTATTAATTTCCCCCTCCTCATATTTCTGGACAACAGCAAGTCTTACATTTGTTGACCAGACCACACACTAGAAGGTGAAGGGACGACGACGTTTCGGTCCGTACTGGACCATTCTCAAGTCGATTGAGTCGATTCTCAATCGACTTGAGAATGGTCCAGGACGGACCGAAACGTCGTCGTCCCTTCACCTTCTAGTGTGTGGTCTGGTCAACATACTTTAGCCACGTTATTGTGACTCATCTCCTTACATATGTGTTCATTACATACTGGGTTGGTGGCCCGGGCCGGAGCGAGAAGTTCACACGGCTTACTCTCGCTTAGTTCCATAAGCACAAGGAAGACCTCTCTCTCCAGCAGCAATACTGGAGAGAGAGGTACAATCTTTCAATACAATCAATCTTACAATACAATCTTTCCACTCTCGAAAAAGACGTAAAATAATAATAATAATAATAATTATTATTATTATTATTATTATTATTATTGCTGAAGCCTGATACTTAACATCTCGTGGCGTGACACATTGTATGTAAGTTTGGAGCAAATGACTTAACTACAGCAACCTTGAGATTGAACTCTGGTGTGCATCACTAAGTTGATAACCAAACAGAGTTTGTAATGTTCCTTTCAGACAAGAGCTGTTAAAACATTATTTCCAAACACGACAGTAATGATTGATGGAAACAAGTCCACTACGGGCTCACCATAGTCCGTGCTACTTGAAACGTTTTGTTCCGGGTAGCTGAATCTGAAACAACATTGAGGGAAAACGCATGATTCTGGGTTATTTTGGTCCCAGATATCAATTAAATGTGGCAATATCAACACTCAAAAAGCTTCAAAACAGAATCACATCGGAACGCAATTATTTCTAGCTGAAAACCTCTGGTGATCCAGTAACAGTGATAGAGCGTGGCGTCCAAAAATGTTTAGAACTTACTCATTCTTAAGGTATTTCAAAGGCAAAAAATCAATCGTGAAACTCGTTCCATAATTTTAAAATCTTGCTGCAGTATTTTTCTGTATGGGTATCAGCATAATACGTAGGGTATACGTAGGACAAATATTTAAGATTACTCTGTAAATTTCCTTTTAAAAGATGTGGAATTTCCTCACAAAGGCACGAATAACCTTAAAATTCTCATAGAATTATTACATCATTGTGTTCAGGTGATTTCGTCGATCTGATGTCAATCGTGAACGTTAGACCACGAACGCGTTCATTAGTTTTCCCTCTCATTCCCTCTTCCCTCATTCCTTCGTTTCCCCTCTTCCCTTCCCCTTTGGGGGAGCCGGTCGGCCGAGCGGACAGCACGCTGGATTTGTGATCCTGTGGTCCTGGGTTCGATCCCAGGCGCCGGCGAGAAACAATGGGCAGAGTTTCTTTCACCCTATGCCCCTGTTACCTAGCAGTAAAATAGGTACCTGGGTGTTAGTCAGCTGTCACGGGCTGCTTCCTGGGGGTGGAGGCCTGGTCGAGGACCGGGCCGCGGGGACACTAAAAAGCCCCGAAATCATCTCAAGATAACCTCAAGATTCCCAGGCCAAGGAGGTCTGGTCGACGACCGGGCCGCGGGGACGCTAAGCCCCGGAAGCACCTCATGGTAACCTCATGCATACGCTACCCTTTCTGTTGCAGGGAACTGTGTATCTCGCCACACAGGTCATAAGAGCACTTGAGTATAACCCTCCCTGACTACCTCCACCATCACTGTGATGTAGCACTGCTCGAGGGGCGCTCATGGTGGTGCAAGAAGCCCTTCAACCGTCTCTGGTTAAGACTTGTTGCTTGTATAAAGTTCACAGTCTTTATGGTGACATTCATGACATTATCCATTATGTATGTTTTACTGCGCAACACTTTTGTGTGTTGGAAATTGTGAAATTCATGTTAAAAGCTTTTCCTTTAATTTAGACGCCACACCAGCTTTTGAGAGTCTGGACTACTGCCTGCTGCTGCTGCCAAACCTTCCCCAGTCCTCTCCAAAATAAGCCTGCTCCCCCCCCCCTCCCTCAAATCAGCATATGCTGAAGAATCTACTGTATAAATTAAAATCTGGAATGAATTACAGCTGAGTAAAATACCACCAGTATCATGTGTTATCAGATATAATTATCAAATAATAATGGTGCACGTAATTGGTCCAGGTTAAGCAGGACCGAAAGAAAATCTACACAGATTAATAAGATTCTTGTAAGCTATGCCAGCTGCCAACTATAATAGTGAAATAACTCACAGGGGGCCTCAGACATTCACAGTTCCTTACTTGTATAAATAATCACCACCAGGTATCGTAACATGCCCTACAAAAAGGTACAATGGTCTACTGAACTTACAATGTTTCCCCCACACACGAGACAACCTTCTCCCTCCAGCCCACGCCTCTCCTGCCCCACCACCACCACCACTAGCACCACCACCAGCACCACCACTAGCACCACCACCACCACCACCACCACCACCACCACCACCACCACTAGCACCACCACCAGCACCACCATTAGCACCACCACCACCAGCACCACCACTAGCACCACCACTAGCACCACCACTAGCACCACCACTAGCACCACCACTAGCACCACCACCACCACCACCACTAGCACCACCACTAGCACCACCACTAGCACTACCACCACCACCACCACCACCACCACCACCACCACCAGTGCCTGGTGCATGAGGAAGGCCTCCAGGGGCCTCCTCCTCCTCCTCCCCCCCAAGGTCACCTCCACAACATTCTTCACACATATCCCCAACTCGTGTAATGATCATTACAAGAAAAGACAAGATGATGACCAAACCCCACACCAGAAAACGAGGAGACGACGACGTTTGTGTCCGTCCCGGACCATTAACAAGTCGATTGTGATAATGGTCCAAGACGGACCGAAACATCGTGGTTTTCTCCATCTTCTGGTGAGTGGTTTGGTCATCGGTTCTTCAGCCGCGTTATTGGGGGGATGTACAAGTCAAACTCGCCCAGTTTCAAATATATGTATTAAACATAGGAAACATTAGACTGCAATAACTTCAAGTAGACAGGAACCATTGCTGTCTACGGACCCTGTCTCTTTCTCTCTCTCTCCAGGTAAAACAAATCTATTTGTTACCTTTGTTGGACGTGTTCGTGTTGGACGTGTTCGTGTTGGACGTGTTCGTGTTGGACGTGTTCGTGTTGGACGTGTTCATGTTGGACGTGTTCGTGTTGGACGTGTTCGTGTTGGACGTGTTCGTGTTGGACGTGTTCATGTTGGACGTGTTCATGTTGGACGTGTTCGTGTTGGACGTGTTCATGTTGGACGATGCAGCAGCTTTATTACGTCCACCCTCCGGATTCTCTAACATGAAATATATGTTGCCTGCCTTGTTCTGATTTTCTGTATAAGTGTTATTAAAATAAGGCTATTTTTGTCACTGAATCGTAAGCCAATGAGATGAAGTACTAAATGTGTGTCTGTAATTGGTCAAAATGTCCCTGAAATTGGTCAAAATGTCCCTGTAATTGGTTAAAATGTCCCCCTGTATTTGGTTAAAATGTCTCGGCTGTGTGGTGCTGTCTCCAGAATCATACCCAACATTAGCGGCTCGATTTTAAGTGTTTGTGAAGCCCGTTTTGCTCTCCCAATCCATAACTACAGCTGACTCATTCCAGCAGTTGTATCAGCTGACGCATTCCAGACATGGGATAAAGTGCCACCTTCCAGTAACTCAGGCCAGGCTCCAGTCAGTAGTGTCAACGCTCGATCCGTCGTGTTCCTGCAAACCCCTCTGTAATATATACAAACTGGAGCACATGTGCATATATATACACACACACACACACACACACACACACACACAAGGCGGGACCAACGAGCCAGAACTCAACCCCCGCAAGCACAACTAGGTGAGTACACCCGTCTGCGCGCGCGCGCACGGACACAGACACACACACCTCGTGTGTGCCTCGTAGCCTGGTGGATAGCGCGCAGGGCTCGTAATTCTGTGGCGCGGGTTCGATTCCCGCACGAGGCAGAAACAAATGGGCAAAGTTTCTTTCACCCTGAATGCCCCTGTTACCTAGCAGTAAATAGGTACCTGGGAGTTAGTCAGCTGTCACGGGCTGCTTCCTGGGGTGTGTGTGTGTGTGGTGTGGAAAAACAAAAGTAGTTAGTAAAACAGTTGATTGACAGTTGAGAGGCGGGCCGAAAGAGCAAAGCTCAACCCCCGCAAACACAACTAGGTGAATACAACTAGGTGAATACACACACACACAATCCCCACTGGATTTTGAAGAAGCCATAGACAGTATGCCTATGCACTCTGCACCAGGCTCACACCTGATTCTCGAAACTATATTCACCAAAAACTGTAAATAACCACTATCGCAGGCCCTTCACATTCTTTGGAGACCGAGCCTAGATATTGGGGCGTTATCCCTGACATACTGAAAACAGCAGAGATAACACCACTCCATAAAGGAGGAAATAAGGCAGCGGCACAGATACATGGAGAGCCAAACTGTTGGATGTGACAACAAGAAGCTTTTTAAGCAATATATCCCAGGGACCTACAAGAATGAAAGGTAAAAAGCGAGCCGACTAGATTGAGCTGATATTCACTGTGAGTCTGACACAAGGGGAGAGCCTCATGGGAAGGAGCGATCATAGTGTACACACACATTAGTCTCTGGTGGAAGTAGGAGCACCCTATTCAAGGAAGGCACCAGAAAGCAAAAGGCTGGCATATCAAAGGAAAACTATAAAGAGATAGTTCCTTACTACAGGCCAGTGCTTTAATTTGCTTACCATCAAGGTTATGAAAAAGAGTGTAAAAAAAAAGTAGCACGTCTGGAGAGAAGGGACTTTGTAACACACCTCCAACATGGATTCATGGATGATTAATCTTGCCTCGCACGTTTAAACACAATCTATGATAGAGATGGCAGACGGACGGCATATTTTTAGATTGCCAGAAAGTTTTTGACACTACCTCATTAGAGACTACTACTTCATAGGTTGGAGAAGCAGGCGGGAGTGACAGGGAAGGTGCCTTAGTGGATAAAGGAGTATCTAAGGAACAGAAGTCAGCAAGTTAATGTGAGGAATGAGATTTCAGAGTGGCGAGATGTCACCAGCGGAGTCCCACAGGGTTTAGTACTAAGATCTATCCTGTTTATCATATATGTAATTCATTTTTCAGAAGGAATACACTCCCCTTAATGTTTGCTGATGCAAAAATCGCGAGAAGGATTAAGATAAGAAGGAAGCAACAGACTACAAGATGACCAAGAAAAAGTGAATGAATGGTTCAACGCATGGCTACTTGAGCTTAATAAAAGTATATGCAAAGTAATGAAACTAGGTGAAGGAAGCAGAAGGTCTGACACAAGGTACCAAACAGGAGATGAAAGACTTAAAGAATCGGAAGAGAGAGATCTGCGTTTGATATCACACCTAACCTGGCCCCCGAAGCCCACATCAAAAGGCATATGCAAGGTTGGTCAACATAATAACTATAATCACGAAAGGAATGTCAGGTTTAAAGTGTACAGCAGTTGATTGGCAGTTGAGAGACTGGACCAATGAATCGAAGTTCAACCCCCGTAAGCACAATTAGGTGAGTACACCCACAAAGGGTTTGTAGCACACTGGTCTATGTTGTCGATTCATAAAAGATGAACGTGGGTTCGATCCCCGGACAGAAGCGTTTGGGCAATATTTCCATTCACCTTGTTGACGTAGCAGTAAAAATATATCCTGGAGTTAGACAGCTGTAGTGGGTTGCATTCTGGGGCTGGTCAGTAGCTGACCTAGTAGATTATATAGAGAAAATAGATCGGCAGTCATTATACAACCGGCTGGTGGAATGGTGGGGTCCTCAAGCTAAAAGCGCGATCATGCAGACACAAATAAGTGAATACACACATTGTAATAGGCAAACGCCGACTTTAAGCCGGGGCCCAAGAGCTGCAACTCGCCCTTCCCTTCGGGAACGTCTGGCTGACATTTGGTCCTGGCGCAAGCACAAATCTTGCCTTCCTGTTTTCCTTGGGTAATTTCGCCGGCAGAACAATGATGTACTGAATTAATGTTTGATAAACCTTCATTGGAGGGGCCAGGCAAGACACATACTGACGTCATGTAAATATTGGCGGAGGGGTGGGTGGTGGTGGTGTTCCCCGGGGGTGTGAGGAGGGGGGTATTATGAAGGTGATTGGGTGTTGGGGCAGAGTTTGGGGGGTTGGTGGGATGGTATGGTGGGGATAGGTGTGGAGGGAGGATAGCTGCGGGTGGGGGAAGGTTGTTAGGGAGGGTAGCGGGGGCGTGGGGGGGGGAGACAAGGTTCTGGGGGACGACATGTGTGGAGGGCAGGACAGAGTGAGGGAGCATGTGGTGGTGAGAGGTCGCTCCGTCTGGTGCTACTGGCCGCGTGGGACGACCCATCTCTGCTCAGCTGACTCGTGTGCGCAGATCCTCTCTCACACACCGGTGCTGCTCAGTGCTCGTACTGTGCATGACTGTGTACGTTGGTGCCTCTGTCCGTCCATACATCGCTCGACGATAGGGCTCGTGTCCGTCCATAGTGCCTAGCGTCTGACGATACGACGGTCAAACCTAGTGGGTAACGTCCGGTGATATATTGGTCGACTATACGTTTGGTGTCTACAGTCCGTCGTAGAGGATAGTTACCTACTGTGTTTTGATACACCTGTCGAGGATAGGGCTAGAGCCTGTCGTCAGTCAGTCGCCACCACCGTCACTACGTCGCTCCAGGATAGAGCGTTTAGCGTCCGTCGCTGCACTCAAGGTAAGTCCTTTCACAGTGTTAACGTGTCCATCCGGAACCCTGGAGTACCGCTACACACTAGTTATTGATGAAGTGTAGCAGACTAGAGTACCTGGAGTGTGTGTGTGCGCGCGCGTGTGCTCACCTAGTAGAACTTGCGGGGGTTGAGCTCTGGCTCTTTGGTCCCACCTCTCAACTGTCAATCAACTGATGTATAGATTTCTGAGCCTAATGGGCTCTATCATATCTACATTTGAAACTGTGTATGGAGTCAGCCTCCACCACATCACTTCCTAGTGCATTCCACCCGTTAACTACTCTGACACTGAAAAGTTCTTTCTAACGTCCCTGTGGCTCATTTGGGTACTCAGGTCTCCCCCGTGTCCCCTTGTTCGCGTACCACCCGTGTTAAACAGAGTAACTTTATCTACCCTGTCAATTCCTCTGAGAATTTTGTAGGTAGTGATCATGTCTCCCCTTACTCTTCTGTCTTCCAGTGTCGTGAGGTGCATTTTACGCAGCCTTTCCTTGTAACTCATGCCTCTTAGTTCTGGGACTAGCCTAGTGGCTTACCTCTGAACTTTTTCAAGCGTCGTCGTGTGCTTGACAAGGTATGGGCTCCATGCTGGAGCCGCATACTCCAGGATTGGTCTTACATGTGGTATACAAGTGTGTGTGTAGTACCTGGAGTGTGTGTAGGAGGCTTATGTCTTTGAGTAAATCTACACCTGAGCTGCTCCTCATCTTCTCACTGAATGGTTTACAGTAACTTTACACGACCTATTAGTTGGCGTGAGAGTAAACCAAGAGACGGGCAGGCATTGTCTTGTCTACCTTCGGCATACTATATACATTCGCTAGGTTTACATAGAAATTGACCCACAAATAACGAAGTAAGAATGATTAGTATAAACAGCCGCCTGGTGTTGCTTGCTAGGCCTGGCACAGTTACCCGTCTTATCCGAACGTAACGTTATCAAGGTAGCTACACGAGGAACCAGCTACAAGGTACGAGGGATAAGGTATAAGACAGAAGGAACCAGGTACAAGGCACGAGGGACAAGGTATAAGACAGAAGGAACCAGGTACAAGGCACGAGGGACAAGGTATAAGACAGAAGGAACCAGGTACAAGGCACGAGGGACAAGGTATAAGACAGTAGGAACCAGGTACAAGGCACGAGGGACAAGGTATAAGACAGTAGGAACCAGGTACAAGGTACGAGGGACAGGGTATAAGACAGAAGGAACCAGGTACAAGGCACGAGGGACAAGGTATAAGACAGAAGGAACCAGGTACAAGGCACGAGGGACAGGGTAAGTGTTGCTGCTGCGGGAGTGTGTTGAGAGAGAAGTCAGCTTGTCCAAGTTTTTGCTCTCCATTTATTCAAGGTTTCTTCCCAGTTGAGGTCCCTTGTTGCTTGTGCATAGCTGTACCTGGCGCTGGACCCCGTACACGGCCTCTTGTTGCTTGTGCATAACTGTATTTGGCGCTGGACCCTCGTATACGGCCCCTTGTTGCTTGTGCATAGCTGTATCTGGCGCTGGACCCCGTACACGGCCTCTTGTTGCTTGTGCATAGCTGTATCTGGCGCTGGACCCTCGTACACGGCCTCTTGTTGCTTGTGCATAGCTGTATCTGGCGCTGGACCCCGTACACGGCCTCTTGTTGCTTGTGCATAGCTGTATCTGGCGCTGGACCCTCGTATACGGCCTCTTGTTGCTTGTGCATAGCTGTATCTGGCGCTGGACCCTCGTATACAGCCCCTTGTTGCTTGTGCATAGCTGTATCTGGCGCTGGACCCTCGTACACGGCCTCTTGTTGCTTGTGCATAGCTGTACCTGGCGTTGGACCCCTGTACAAGGTCCCGTGTTGCTTGTGTGTACCTCTCGCTGGACCCCGGTACACGATTCCTGTTTGGGTGTGTAACTGTCGCCGCGGGTCGTGACTCACAACCTTGCTACTTCTGTGATGTGTTCCCGTCTCCCTTAAGGTGTGTAGGGTCGTTGTACTCACAACTATCCTCACTACATGGGGTAGTGGTGAGGGTTTGTTGTTTAAGATTCAGCTACTGGGAACAAAACGTTCCAAGTAGCACGGGCTATGGTGAGCCCGTAGTGGACTTACCTGGCACAGGAGCGGGGCTGTAACTTGTGAGGGTGTGTAAGGTCGTCATGAGAGAAGGGGTGGCATGTGGGTCGTATGGGGGGGGGCGCAGTGTCGTCCTGCTGCTGCTGCCGCCGCCGCCGCCTCCGCCGCCGCCGCGTCGTCGTCGCCGTCGTCTTGCTGTCGTCACCGCTGCTAAAGCAACGATTGTTTACATCTTCCTCTTCTCTCGTGTCACCGCTCCCTTTACTCCCCCTCCCTTCGTGACGCGCCACCCCCTCCCTTCGTTGCTCCTCCCCCCTACCTTCGTGACTCCCCAGCACCTAAACCCATAAGGACGCACGCAAGGGGGGGCAGCACCCCCGCGCCCGGCCAGCTGACCAGCGTGCTTGACATTCCGTGTGTTGATGCGTGTGGCGGCGCGTATTGGAAGGCAGGGCCTGCTGACGGGGTCGGGGGGGGGGGGAGGGGGCGAGAATTATCCACGGCTATGCTGCAGTTGGTGTATTGATGATGCGGTGTTGACCTTGCCATGAGCCGTGACCCACATCATGGGGTGGAGCAAGGTCGGGGAGCCCACTACCTCAGGTAACTTGATTGGTAGATTACCCTCGGCGCCCACCTGCCTCCACCACCGCTCTCTTCTTCAACATTGGTCAGGGAGTCGTTCTCTCCGCATTGTGCCGGCGGCCGCTGTGGTTTGTGGTGTTATCCGGGCAAGCAGTGAGTTGTGTGCTGTGCCTGCAGGCGCTCTGATTTGCATGTTTTGACCGGAAAGCGCTGTGAGCACTGCATCTTGCCAGCAAGCAGCGGCAAGATGCAGTGATTATTATGCAGCTGGCCGGCGAGGGCTGTGATGTGGCTGGAGGAACATGTGATGTGTTCCAGTGTACTCACCTATTTGCCTATTTGTGGGCCACACACACACACACAGTGTGTGTGTGTGTGTGTGTGTGTGTGTGTGTGTGTGTGTGTGTGTGTGTGTGTGTGTTGATGTAAAGACGCCATAAAACAATTACCAGTATTGGCCAGCGCGTAAATAAAACAAGCTGGGTGTGTGATGACGTCACAGTCTCAGCAGAGCACCATCCAGGCAGTAGGATCCAAAACCTGCCCCGGTATGAACATTGTAACGTCATAGTGACGTCACACGCCTCGTGCGCACAGTTTATAAACCTCAACATTTCATCTCTCTCTTTGGTTAGGAATGGGTTGGGTTTGAGAAATAGTAGGCGTTCATCAGTCATAGGAAATTATGGAGTTGCGCTCTGGAGTGGCCTCTCCAGGGCACAAAGCCAGGGTAGGTTGATATGGAGAAGCTGTCACCCAAGCAGCAGGTTCCCCCTCTCCACGGCGCCAAAAGTCTTCAATTCAAAGGCAAACGCCAATACGATTGGTTCCAGCGCCGTCGCAGGAACTGTCAGAACGAGGTTAAAGGCAACATCTAACTCTCCCAGGGGCTCCAGCTTCTGAGTTAACCTCGAAGTTGGCATAAAAAGGTACAAGGACTCCAAACCATTCCAAATACAGGGGAAAGTGTTTCCACAGAAATATTGCCGGAAAAACCGTGGACATCTCCAAGAGAAAGCTAGATAGTTTTCTTCAAGGAGTGCCGGACCAACCGGGCTGTGGTGGGTATGTGGGCCTGCGGGCCGCTCCGAGCAACAGCCTGGTGGACCAAACTCTCACAAGTCGAGCCTGGCCTCGGGCCGGGCTTGGGGAGTAGAAGAACTCCCAGAACCCCATCAAGCAGGTTAGGTATATTTCAAGAGTAGCAATGACGTACATAGACTTTTCACAGGCCTTAAACTCTACTCCGTTATGTGGCGTTATGTGTATGCTTCAGTGTCGCCATGCGGGTGCTTCAGTGTCGCCATGAGGGTGCTTCAGTGTCGCCATGCGGGTGCTTCAGTGTCGACATGCGGGTGCTTCAGTGTCGCCATGCGGGTGCTTCAGTGTCGCCATGCGGGTGCTTCAGTGTCGCCATGCGGGTGCTTCAGTGTGGTTCAGCAAAGGGTAGAACCAAGTAGGAAAGAAAACACACTAGACCTTATTTTCACAAATAACGATGACCTGATAAGAAACATAATGACTACAAATAAATAAATAAATAAATATATATATATATATATATATATATATATATATATATATATATATATATATATATATATATATATATATATATATAAGTATATTTTCGGGCAACCTCCGCGTCCTGATCTGTTACAGTCTCAGTCACTGTGGCGTCGACAGACTGGAAAATTCTCAACGTAAAATTCCCGGGCGGGACAGAAATGGCTGGAAAAGTTTCCGTTCATCTAATGCGGCTGTTCATCTTACGGTAAATAGGTAGCCAGGCGCTTGGCAGTTGTTGTTGTGGGGCTGCCTCCTGTGGGGACGGCCTGTACTGTGGTTCGACCTTGGGGGGGCCTCGATGTAAGCCTAAAGTGTACATACATATACGCTCACTCACGCACTCACTCTTCCTGTCACCGACATAAAAAAATATTATGTGGCAGGAGATTGGAAGAAAAAATCTACCTCAGCGATGACATCAAAATCAAAATGTTTATTCAGGTAAAAGTACACACATAGTAGATGAGTTACAAACATAATGTTGGATTTATAGACAGAGCCAGTACATACAATACCTAAATCCACTAATACGCACAACGTTTCGGGCAAGATGTGGGGAAAAAAAACCACTTAGACTAAAGCTTAATACTAATTGAGATTAAAGTATAAATTATGTTGAGAAGGGGATGGGGAGGGAAACATGGCAGAAATCAGCAGTTATACAACTTGGTCAGCAAACAGTATTGTTTGAAAATAGCAAGTCATTGGTTGACACTTAGTGGAGGGTAAGGTAGGTTACATGGAGTTTATTAGGTAGTATTTAGTTTTTCCTCTTAAACTGATTGAGAGAGGTACAGCCTTTGACATGATTTGGAAGGTCATTTCACATTCTGGGTCCCGTGATTTGTATAGCATTTCTAGTTTGCTTGAGTAGCACTCTTGGAATATCAAATAGGTATTTGTTTCTGGTGTGGTGCCCATGGGGTCTGTTACAACTTTCTATGAAGCGTTTAAGGTCAGGATTGACATTACAGTTCAGAGTTTTAAATATATAGAGTTCACATGAGATGATGTGCAGTAACTTAATATAACATATTCAAAGATTTGAGTAAGGGTACCGAGTGCTGTCTGGGGCCAGATTTAGATATTGTTCTAATAGAAGCTTTGTGTTGAGTAATTAGAGGACGTAGATGATTTTGGGTAGTAGAACCCCAAGCACAAATACCATAGTTGAGATAAGGGTAGATGAGAGAGTAATAGAGCGACACCAGGGCAGGGCGGGGTACATAATATCTGATCCTAGAAAAAATGCCAACAGTTTTAGAAACTTTTTTGCTATATTTAGAATGGGTCCCGAGACATTCAGCTTGTTATCGATGAGGACATCAAGGAATTTACCATCTACTTTGTTACGAATTTGGATATTGTTTATTCTTAGATTAATTTGATTTGAGGATTTATTACCAAACAAAATATATAAAGTATTGTCGATGTTAAGGGTGACTTTGTTAGCAGTTAGCCAAAGATGGACTTTATTTAGTTCAGTATTCACTGTGACATTTAGAGCAAGAGGGTCAGGACTGGAGTAAATGAAGGTTGTGTCGTCAGCAAATAAGATTGGTTTGAGGTGTTGAGAGGCATTTGGAAGATCATTAATGTAGATGAGAAAGAGGAGAGGGCCAAGTATGCTGCCCTGTGAAACACCAATGTTGATGGGTAGGGTATCAGAAATGGAATTATTCACATAAACATACTGGAGCCTGTCAGTAAGGTAAGACTGAAGGTATTGCAGGGAGTGACCTCTGACTCCATAATGATGTAATTTAAGAAGAAGGTTTTGGTGGTTGACAGTGTCAAAAGCCTTACGTAGGTCCACAAATAACCCAATAGGGAACTCATTTTTATCAAGAGCTGCATGTATCAAGTTAATCCTACTAGTCAGTGCATCGTTAGTGCTTTTTTGGGTCTGAAGCCATATTGGCAAGAGCTAAGTATATTGTGTTTGGCTAGATAAGAGTAAAGCTGCTTGTAGATTAGTTTTCAAATATTTTTGACAAGGTTGGCAGAATTGATATAGGTCTGAAATTGTTAACATCAGTGAGATCACCACATTTATGGTCTGGGGTTACTCTCTCTCTCTCTCTCTCTTTTTTTTAGAATATCCGGAAAGGTTTGGAGTTAAAGTGATTTGTTGAAGAGCAATACAATGGCAGGAGCTAAAAATCTGGAGGCTTTTTTTGTAAATTAGAGATGGCATCTCAGCAAGGGCACTTGACTTTGTTTTAAGGGAAAAGATTACCTCATTAACATCAGTGGGATTAGTGGGAGTTAGGTACAGAGACTCTGGATAGTTATCTGTAAGGTAGTCCATTAGTTAGGGAGGATGGAATATCGTGAGCAAGGGATGTCCCAATGGATGAGAAGAACCTATTGAATTCAATAGCAGTGTCAGAGGCTGAAAGCACACCATCATCATTGGATAGTATTGGTTTTTTATTCAAAATCTGTTTTGATCCTAATATTTGAGAAATAGTTTCTTAATGTTGCCCTTAATTTGGGTAAATTTATTTTCGAAGTATTTTATTTTGGCTCTTCTAATTATTTTAGACAGCATTGATGAGTAAATCTTTGAAAATCTTTGGCATCACATCATCATCAAAACATCAGACATCATAAAGTGTGGAAAATTTTTACCATAAATACCTGATCAACCAGGCTGCGATTCATACGTCAGGCAGCGAGCAGCCGCGTCCATCAGCCTGGTTGGCCAGATGACCAACCGAGAGGCCTGGTCGGAGACCGGGCCACGGGGCTGTTGATCCCTGGAAGCTACATAAGGTACGGCGTGAGCGGACTTTTATTATAAGGGATCCAACAGAGGTTTTTTCCCTGGCAAATCCCGCCATGTTTCAAGTGTAAGTTCATGTAGTCATTGAGATATTGATCTTATAACTTCCGGTATGCAGAAATTCAGTCAAAATTACCGGAAAACGTATACCATGGGCCAGATTCACGAAGCGGTTACGCAAGCACTTACGAACGTGTACATCTTTCCTCAATCTTTGACGGCTGTGGTTACATTTATTAAACAGTTTACAAGCATGAAAACTTGCCAATCAACTGTTGTTATTGTTATAAACAGCCTCCTGGTGCTTCGGAGCTCATTAACTGTTTAATAATTGTAAACATAGCCGCCAAAGATTGAGAAAAGATGTACAGGTTCGTAAGTGCTTGCGTAAGTGCTTTCGTGAATCTGGCCCCAGGCCGCTCGATAACCAAAGAAAATGCGTCGCCCGGGCTACCACACTGGAGGGTAAACTCAGTTAAACGTCACTGTTTGCTGATGTATTTCTTGAAATAGTTATACACTTTAATAATAATTTCTTCTTTCTTTCTTTCTTTCTTTTTTGTTATTTTCATTTATGGATGGAGCTTATGATGTGTACTTATATATATATATTTTTTTGAGATGTATACAAGAGTTGTTACATTCTTGTACTGCCACTAGTACGCGAAGCGTTTCGGGCAGGAAATGAAATTTCAGCAAAAGGAAACAGCTCCTGACGACCATCTCAAGAAGCATCCAAAACCTAGGCTGATATTAAATCTATGACGTCATAGACGTCGTGTCTACACTATATAAAGGCACAATTTTCTGTTATTTTAGTTAGGTTAGGTTTGTTTTGTTTAAACCGTCACTTTAGAGAGAAGCGATGCCGGGTGCCACCATTCCGACAATGATGAATTAATTAGGGAGGTCACATGTTACTGGGATCACAACTTATTCCAAGTTGAGACATGCTGGCCGAAAGCAAGAAGAGGTGGAGAAAAGGCAGAACCTAGACCTGCTTCCTCTCAGAAGCTGCCATTAGGGTCCAGAAAGTACCCGCCTCCTCCCACTCTAAGTTGAATTGTGTAGCGTCATCGCTTCTCTTTATCAGCACCACCAACATTTCTTAAAATATCCAGACTTGCCTAAACTTACCTACCACTGGCGTATTATTGTTTCTTAAGGGATCTTTTGGATACGATGGAGCCGGCAGGCCGTCGGAGCCGGCAGGCCGTCGGAGCCGGCAGGCCGTCGGAGCCGGCAGGCCGTCGGAGCCGGCAGGCCGTCACTGACACTAAAAAAAATACAATGATTTTCTGCTTATGTTTTCTGTATGCTTCTTAGTAATCAAAAGCATACGAACCTGACCAACCCACCTAACATGTCGACGCTGCTGCTCAGAGAACGTCAATCACATGGTGCTTAAATTTTAATCAAAACCCCGCAGTTGTTGTGATTACAAAATAATGGACGTGTGTGGTGAGAGAAGGGGAAGGGCCAGGCACTGTAGTTTGCAGACAGGTATAAAGAGCTGGTGACCCGAGGAGGGGCCGCATGTGTTGGGTGGCCCACTAGGCGTCCGGGACGCTGGAGCAACATGCAGAGTGCTGCAACATGTCCCTTCCTGGACAAACACTTCCCGCCTCTTACCTCAGGGAACGTGACAAGTAACACTGGGTCTTGTGTTGGTCGTCTCCTCCCAAGGTCACTCCTGCCATCTGGGGCGGGGTGGGGAGTTGTGTGTGTGCTTATTTCCACTATTATAGTATGATTATTTGAGTGGAAATGGCGAGCATACGAGCGTTCCCAGAATGGTGTGTATGGTTACCCGAGTGTAGTTATGTCGTACAGAATAGCCACAGGAGCACGCTACTTGGCCTAGTAAGCACGGCTCGATTTGCATGACAGCAATTTTCGTTTTTTAAATATTGAACTCCAAATTGGTTCATTCATAATGATATTAATATATTATATTAAAAACTTTAATTACTAGCAGCTAGGCTAGGCTAGGTTTGGTGTGGTAAAATTTGTTAGTTTGTCTCGAGTCAAAAATCCCAATTAACTTTTATCGTTCCATAAGAGAAGATGTTTGAAAATTTTAATATTTTATGAACATACGCACCACTGGGTATTAGGTACAACACATTTATCATCATTATGCACCCCATGCCCGTCCCGTGAGTAATAGAGAAGGTTACAGAGGCACGTAATGGGCCTCGGGAACTGAGCCCTAAATTCGTTTAACTGTGTAAGTAACAATTAGATAAACTATTTACATAGTAGTAGTAGTAGGCAGACATCAGTCTCAGGAGACTATGGAGTTGTGCACTGGTTGTCGGTCTTTAGGGCGCAATACCAGGGTAGGTTGAATCTGGGTAGAAGCTGTCACTCGTGCACTCCTCGCAAGAAGAGTGCACGAGTGCCCCCCCCCCCTGGGCCTGCGGGCCGCTCCAAGCAACAGCCTGGTGGACCAAACTCTCACAAGTCAAGCCTGGTCTCGGGTCGGGCTTGGGGAGTAGAACAACTCCCAGAACCCCATCAACCAGATGCAGCAGGTCCCCCCCTCTCCACGGCAACGAAAGTCTCCAATGGAAAGGCAAACGCCAATACGATTGGTTCCAGCGCCGCCGCAGGAACTGTTAGAAAGAGGTTGAAGGCAACAGCGAACTGCCCCAGGGGCTCCTGCTCCGGAGTTAACCTCGAAGTTGGTAAAAGAAGGCACAGGGACTCCAAACCCGGAGACCGCCGTGGTCGGGGCCGGAGAAGAACCACCCTAGCAAGGGCAAGAACGACCCCAGCCTCCTGAAGCAGAGCTTGGGCCGCACGAGCCCCAGAAGGTGAACGCCCGTCACACCCATCCAGCGGGCGGCGGTGCCCCCCCTCCCCCCATCCAGCGCTGTGGGGATGCATCTTAGCCCAGCAGTTACCACTGCTAGACTAAGCCTAGCAGTGATAACGTCTAGATTTCTGCTGACTTTACTGGTTGACCCAAAGATGTGGCTTATTCCGCATAATAGTATGATGATAAAATAATTAGTCTGAATGTCACTTTGCCTCAGATCCACTAAATTTTGTTGTAGTTCTCTGTATATTGCTGATGGTAATCAACTCCCTCTTTACGAGCACATGCTTTGACTGACTCGTTAGTTCTCTGATGTATTCGGAAGCCAAAATAGGTAGAAATCAACAGGAAATGAATTCCGGCTCCATAATTATTTAATTATATCTGTGCCTAGTTTGAGGCACAAGCACGACAAGGTTATGTCCTGGAGAACTGAGTACAATCAAGGATGAGAGTGTTAGGGGCGACAGGGTAATCTTTCTCATGTGACGCCTTGAAACTTCCAGTGGCTTTTGGTATCCGTTTCCCGCGTATTTAAATGTTTGCATTGTGTACTCACCTAGTTGTACTTGCGGGGGTTGAGCTCTGACTCTTTGGTCCCGCCTCTCAACTGTCAATCAAGTGGTGTACAGATTCCTGAGCCTACTGGGCTCTATCATATCTACATTTGAAACTGTGTATGGAGTCAGCCTACACCACATCACTGCCTAATGCATTCTATCTGTTAACTACTCTGACACTGAAAAATTCTTTCTATTGTCTTTGTGCCTCATTTGGGTACTCAGCTTCCACCTGTGTCCCCTTGTTCGCGTCCCTCCAGTGTTGAATAGTTCATCCTTGTTTACCCGGTCGATTCCCCTGAGGATTTTGTAGGTTGTGATCATGTCCCCCCTTACTCTTCTGTCTTCCAGTGTCGTAAGGTGCATTTCCCGCAGCCTTTCCTCATAATTCATGCCTCTTAGTTCTGGGACTAGTCTAGTAGTCCTTTGGACTTTTTCCAGCTTCGTCTTGTGCTTGACAAGGTACGGGCTCCATGCTGGGGCCGCATACTCCAGGATTGGTCTTACATATGTGGTGTACAAGATTCTGAATGATTCCTTACACAGGTTCCTGAACGCCGTTCTGATGTTAGCCAGCCTCGCATATGCCGCAGACGTTATTCTCTTTATGTGGGCTTCAGGAGACAGGTTTGGTGTGATATCAACTCCTAGATCTTTCTCTCTGTCTGTTTCATTAAGTGTGTGTGTGTGTGTGTGTGTGTAAGCAAGCAAGCAAGCATGCTAGCTAGCTATTTTGAGCAGTTCTAAAATAGTCAACCCAATCAAAGCTCCATTTTCTCTTAAAAAAATTGTCTTAAATTAATTAATACTTCTCTGGGCGTACCGTCCCATTTATTATTGGTTTTCAAAATATTGTGTATAATTATAAGATTTATGTAGATATTTCATACATAAATATTACAATCGCTTCGACGTTTGCCATGTTGTATAGAGGGCAACACTTGTATTTTTTTTTTGTAATAATTGCCTGAATTTACCTGACGGCGACCGTCTCTCTCTGTCGTAGACGGGGACAGGAAGCCGGCAGTTGTTAGGTATGATGATGGTTGTTAGAAATAGTGGTGGTTGATGCGTATGGTGATGGTGGTTGATATGTATTCACGCGAGAAGCCTTCATCAGTCACGTAGGTTATGTATCATTTATGTAAATGATAATTAATCAACAAGACTATTTGAAATGTTTTTTTTTTAAATGAGCAATGTGACTCCTTTGCAACAATTTTTTTGCCTTCAAATTGTTTGTATGATAAAAATGCATCATCAGGTGGACTTGAAGAGGACCACGTCCCTGATAATACGGGTGACATTTGTTGCTTGCTCGCTGGCCCGCGGGGACCCCCTGTTGTGGCTCCTTGTTGCTCGCTGGCCCGCGGGGACCCCTGTTGTGGCTCCTTGTTGCTCGCTGGCCCGCGGGGACCCCTGTTGTGGCTCCTTGTTGCTCGCTGGCCCGCGGGGACCTCTGTTGTGGCTCCTTGTTGCTCGCTGGCCCGCGGGGACCCCTGTTGTGGCTCCTTGTTGCTCGCTGGCCCGCGGGGACCCCTGTTGTGGCTCCTTGTTGCTCGCTGGCCCGCGGGGACCCCTGTTGTGGCTCCTTGTTGCTCGCTGGTTGTTCTGCCTACTGACCGGTCCCCCCCCCCCCCCTCTCTCTCTCTCTCTCTCTCTCTCTCTCTCTCTCTCTCTCTCTCTCTCTCTCTCTCTCTCTCTCTCTCTCTCTCTCTCTCCTCTCTCTCTCTCTCTCTCTCTCTCTCTCTCTCTCTCTCTCTCTCTCTCTCTCTCTCTCTCTCTCTCTCTCTCTCTCTCTCTCTCTCTCTCCTCTCTCTCTCTCTCTCTCTCTCTCTCTCTCTCTCTCTCTCTCTCTCTCTCTCTCTCTCTCTCTCTCTCTCTCTCTCTCTCTCTCTCTCTCTCTCTCTCTCTCTCCTCTCTCTCTCTCTCTCTCTCTCTCTCTCTCTCTCTCTCTCTCTCTCTCTCTCTCTCTCTCTCTCTCTCTCTCTCTCTCTCTCTCTCTCTCTCTCTCTCTCTCTCTCTCTCTCTCTCTCTCCCCCTCCCCCCTCCCCCCTAACCCCCCCTCCCCCCCTCCCTCCCCCACTACCTTTTGTTGCTTCCGGGATTCAATGTCTCCGCGGCCCTGTCTCCATCATCGCAAGCTTTGCATCTTAGTGGTTCCTCTACGCTTAATTAATGTCACTCAAGTTCTAAGTGACTTAAGATTGCGACAAATGTAGATATGAACAGATATTGTCCTCCAGAATAGACATCCTGAGTGGTAGTTGGGAAGTGTGATCATGTGCAGCTGAAATAGTGATGTGTTGCCTTGCTTACCTAGTGATGTGTAGCCTTGCTTACCTAGTGATGTGTAGCCTTGCTTACCTAGTGATGTGTAGCCTTGCTTACCTAGTGATGTGTAGCCTTGCTTACATAGTGATGTGTAGCCTTGCTTACATAGTGATGTGTAGCCTTGCTTACCTAGTGATGTGTAGCCTTGCTTACATAGTGATGTGTAGCCTTGCTTACCTAGTGATGTGTAGCCTTGCTTACATAGTGATGTGTAGCCTTGCTTACATAGTGATGTGTAGCCTTGCTTACATAGTGATGTGTAGCCTTGCTTACATAGTGATGTGTAGCCTTGCTTACCTAGTGATGTGTAGCCTTGCTTACATAGTGATGTGTAGCCTTGCTTACCTAGTGATGTGTAGCCTTGCTTACATAGTGATGTGTAGCCTTGCTTACATAGTGATGTGTAGCCTTGCTTACCTAGTGATGTGTAGCCTTGCTTACATAGTGATGTGTAGCCTTGCTTACCTAGTGATGTGTAGCCTTGCTTACATAGTGATGTGTAGCCTTGCTTACATAGTGATGTGTAGCCTTGCTTACATAGTGATGTGTAGCCTTGCTTACATAGTGATGTGTAGCCTTGCTTACCTAGTGATGTGTAGCCTTGCTTACATAGTGATGTGTAGCCTTGCTTACCTAGTGATGTGTAGCCTTGCTTACATAGTGATGTGTAGCCTTGCTTACCTAGTGATGTGTAGCCTTGCTTACCTAGTGATGTGTAGCCTTGCTTACATAGTGATGTGTAGCCTTGCTTACATAGTGATGTGTAGCCTTGCTTACCTAGTGATGTGTAGCCTTGCTTACCTAGTGATGTGTAGCCTTGCTTACCTAGTGATGTGTAGCCTTGCTTACCTTTGCTTTGATGGTTACTTGTCAAGTGTTCCTGACCCGAGGCTCCTGAAGCCCTCGACCAGCTGTGTTATTATTGCCGGTCGTTATTATTGTTGTCGTTGGTGGTGATGTGTTTGTTATTTAAAAGAGGGGCGTAGAGAGCAGTGTGTTCAGAGAGTGTCTCAAGAAGTGGTGGAGACGCCCCGGAGTGTGGCGGGGCTCCTCGCGCCAGACGCTCACCTCAGAAATACACACAACAAAATAACAACCTACTGGAGAGGAAGATATGGTGGTAGAGTCACTGAGAGTGGTGGTGGTGGTGCCGCCGTAGTCGCAGGGGGAGACCTGTGTGTGACGTCAGAGGTGCACGGCTCTTTAAGAGGCAATTTGACAAATTCCCCCTGCAGGAAGTACCGGATCAGGCGGGCTGTGATGGATATTGGGCTGTGTGGGGTCCCCGCAAACAACAGCCTAAGTAATCAAGTTATCACCAGAAGAACTCTCGAACCCAACTACGGGTACACTAGAGGTAAACTGACAGGAGAACAGAAGTGAATCGTGCGAGGGACTGGAGGTGGATAGGTGAGGGTACCCGTCAAGTTATGGAGTGTGTTGACCAGCTGAAGCTCTTCACGGTGACTGTGATATACACGGGTGTATTACGGGTATATATGTCACACCTATGGAAGAGTATGACGGCTGGCGGGGCGTGAAGTGCGTCTCTGCTCTCCCTTCACACGGCCGGGCGGAGGGGACGCGGCCGGGCGGAGGGGACGCGGCCGGGCGGAGGGGACGCGGCCGGGCGGACGGTGGCACACTAAGCTGCCTATAGTATCAAGAGTTACTGGCAAACACGTCGTCAAGGAGATATTAGAGCGACTTGTAGGATCTCCCTGACCAGGCTGTCAAATAGCCGGTGTTTAACGTGACAGGTTGAGCTTACAAACTAGTAGATGCCACAGGTTTAGTTTATAAGGTAGTAGATGTCTCAAGTTGTCGCTGGCCTGCCTGTCAAATAGCTAAACGTCAAGGGGGTCAGTTGTTAAGAGGGAAGGTTGTCAAATGCCATCTGTCAAGGTTACAGGCAGCCTTGACACACTGACATTCTCAGCAGCCCCACCCATCTACCCCTCCCCCCCCTCATTCCTTCTTACTACCGCTCAGAACTCAAGATTAATAGAACAGGAATCAAAATTAAAATAAATAAGAGAATATATAAAGGAAAAACAGCCTAGAGTGAACTGAGAAGATGGCGTATCCTGGGCAGGAACACCACAGCAACACTTACACGAGGCTCGAGTCCCGCCCCATCTCCAGTACCCTCCAGCAACACTACTTACCTTAAGGAAAACTAACATGCAAGAAGAGTGCCTAAGAAGGCACTACCAAGAAGAGCAGCAAAACGCCGTCCACCGTATGACCGGACATTCCTGGAACTCCATTTCATCATCAAGCAATCAGCGTTGCTTTGTGTGGTGTCTTGTTTACTTGTTCTGTGCTTGTAGCCTTGCTTTGTGTGGGGTGTCTGTTTATTTGTTCCGTGCTTGTAGCCTTGCTTTGTGTGGTGTCTCTGTTTATTTGTTCCGTGCTTGTAGCCTTGCTTTGTGTGGTGTCTCTGTTTACTTGTTCCGTGCTTGTAGCCTTGCTTTGTGTGGTGTCTCTGTTTACTTGTTCTGTGCTTGTAACCTTGCTTTGTGTGGTGTCTCTGTTTACTTGTTCTGTGCTTGTAGCCTTGCTTTGTGTGGTGTCTCTGTTTACTTGTTCTGTGCTTGTAGCCTTGCTTTGTGTGGTGTCTCTGTTTACTTGTTCTGTGCTTGTAGCCTTGCTTTGTGTGGTGTCTCTGTTTACTTGTTCTGTGCTTGTAGCCTTGCTTTGTGTGGTGTCTCTGTTTATTTGTTCCGTGCTTGTACCGTTGCTTTGTGTGGTGTCTGTTTATTTGTTCCGTGCTTGTAGCCTTGCTTTGTGTGGTGTCTGTTTACTTGTTCCGTGCTTGTAGCGTTGCTTTGTGTGGTGTCTGTTTACTTGTTCCGTGCTTGTAGCGTTCCTCTATGTGGTGGTGTCACTGTTTACTTGTTCCGTGCTTGTAGCGTTCCTCTATGTGGTGGTGTCACTGTTTACTTGTCATGTGCGTGCCGGATAGCTGGATACTTGTGATGTTCCTGATTACTTGTGTTAAATGTGTCATTAGTAATTTTGGTAGCGACGTGTTGCATTCTTGTAGTGTTGCAGTATATCTCTAGTTGTGAGGAACCTGTAAAGCTGTTCTCAGGTGTTGAAGAGTATAGATTTGTGTTGATCTTGGGCCGTGTTACTGCGTCAGTAGTGTTTGTGTTTCCTCCTGTTAATTCAGGACGTGTGTCTTTGTGCCTGCAGGATGGGGCTCTTAGCTCATGGACCCCGCCTTTCTAACTGTCTGTTTAATGACTCCTGACCAAATTTTTTCATATCACATTATACTACACAGGCGCTCTCTCTCTCTCTCTCTTGCTCTCTCGCTCTCTCTCTTGCTCTCTCTCTCTCTCTCTCTCTCTCTTGCTCTCCCTCTCGCTCTCCCTCTCGCTCTCCCTCCCTCTCGCTCTCCCTCTCGCTCTCGCTCTCCCTCTCGCTCTCTCTCTCTCTCTCTCTCTCTCTCTCTCTCTCTCTCTCTCTCTCTCTCTCCCTCTCGCTCTCTCTCTCTCTCTCTCTCTCTCTCTCTCTCTCTCTCTCTCTCTCTCTCGCTCTCTCTCTCTCTCTCTCTCTCTCTCTCTCTCTCTCTCTCTCTCTCTCTCTCTCGCTCTCGCTCTCGCTCTCGCTCTCGCTCTCTCTCTCGCTCCCCTCCCCCCCAGGATGCAGTGTGCAACAGCAGACTAACTGCCGGGTACCTATATACTGCTAAATGAACAGACGCATCAGGTGAAAGAAACTGCCTATTGATTTGCCTCGACCTGAAATTGAACCCGGGTCTGCGGACTGCGAGGACCGTGTGTGTGTTAGTGTTTATATCATGCAAATGACCTCCCTCTCCTCAAGGAGCTCAGCAGTTGAACATCGACGCCACAGTCTTAAGATGTTGCAGGGAGAGGTAAGGAGTGTGTGACCAGACACCTGGTGGACCTAATAACGCAACTTGTTTCTTGAGGTTATCTTGAGATGATTTCGGGGCTTTTTAGTGTCCCCGCGGCCCGGTCCTCGACCAGGCCTCCACCCCCAGGAAGCAGCCCGTGACAGCTGACTATAACACCCAGGTACCTATTTTACTGCTAGGTAACAGGGGCATAGGGTGAAAGAAACTCTGCCCATTGTCTCTCGCCGGCGCCCGGGATCGAACCCGGGACCACAGGATCACAAGTCCAGTGTGCTGTCCGCTCGGCCGACCGGCTCCATGTATATGTACCATGTATACCTCCTACACAGAAACACTCGAGGTGTACCAGTGTGTCGAGCTTGGTGTCGTCCGCCTAGTTCTTTCACCACTCATATCGCTACCAGTCAAATTTCCGCCAATACTTCGATCCAGGTCCCAAATTTGCACAGTAGAATAACAACACCGCGCCTGCCTGCTGTAGCGCCTGACAGCTGGGTGGACAGCGCTTCGGATTCGTAGTCCTGAGATTCTGGGTTCGATCCCCAGTGGAGGCGGAGACAAATGGGCAAAATGTTTCTTTCACCGTGATGGCTCTGTTTACCTAGCAGTAAATAGGTACCTGGGAGTTAGACAGCTGCTACTGGCTGCTTCCTGGGGGGAAGGGGGGTGTAACAAAAAGGAGGCCTGGTCAAGGACCGGGTCGCGGGGACGCTAAGCCCCGAAATCATCTCAAGATAACATACTGAAGTGAACGGTACGGAAGGAAATGCAGAATAGAACCAGTGAAGAGCAGAGGTGCCATAGGCACAATCACAGAACACTGTATCAGAGGTCCGCGGTTGTTCAACATCCTCCCAGCGAGTATAAGAAATATTGCCAGAACAACCGTGGACATCTTCAAGAGAAAACTGGATTGTTTTCTTCATGAAGTGCCGGACCAACCGGGCTGTGGTGGGCCTGCGGGCCGCTCCAAGCAACAGCCTGTTGGACCAAGCTCTCACAAGTCAAGCCTGGCCTCGGGCCGGGCTTGGGGAGTAGAACTCCTATAACCGCATCCAGGTAGAATCCAGGTACACAGTATAACTTCTCTCTCTATGCGATGAGGAAAGGTTTTAGCCAATAGCCAAGACCGGACCCAAGGGGTCTGGTTCACTCCTTGGGTGAACCAGACCCGGTGAAGTGAAGGAGGTCCTCTAGGACGCCAGAGAACATTTATGGATGGAACCCGGGAGCTGAAGTACAAAATAGTTACCTTGTTGCAACAAAATATAAATGAAGTAGGTTGCCCATGTTGAAAATACTGCAAATCACTGTTGAGAACAGTTAATGCACCACTTCTGCCATGACCCCGTGCTCTTGTGCCGGCACCAGGCTTTTTGTGACGGAGCGCCACGCTCCGTCCCGCTTCCGTGTCCCCCTCCCCACCCCCCACCCCCCGACCAGTGTCCCCCCTCCCCATCCCCCGACCAGTGTCCCCCCTTCCAATCCCCGACCAGAGACTCCGACACCTCACACCTACGGATTGACACGAGGGCTTCCATGTCACAGGTTCGACCCCGCCCGTGTCCCGACGTGTCATGAGTTAACATGGAGGTTGTTCCCGTCCTACCCCCTCCCCCCCACAATCCTGCCTTAGTGTGTGTGTCCAGAGTGCCTGACACAGGCCTTATCGCTGCCCTCCGTGGCACTACACTCGGCGAGTGCCTGGAGGCACCTGGGCCAGGATTCACAGCGCACTTAGATGCTTATTTAAGACATCCGCACCGCTGTACCCCGATCATGGCGGCCATAGTCTGGCGTCACTAAACAGTTTACGAGTTCTGTGGCACTACGAGGTCGTCAATAACAACAGTAAGCTTGGGGTTAATTACGACCTCGTAAACTAATAACGTCCGACATAGCCGCCATGATGGTAATAAGAGGAAGAGATCTTGTGAGTAAACACGTGACTGCTCCTGCCACCCCCCATCCCCACACACCTGTTCCCCCGTGCTGTGGCAAGGTCGTCTGTGGTAGGCAGTTGGAGCAGTGTCATGCTGCCGGGGGGGGGGGGGGGGGTTGACGGGCGTGGTGCATGAGGGGGCGGGGTGCTTCTGAAGGGGGCGGGGTGCTTCTGAAGGGGGCGGGGTGGTTCTGAAGGGGGCGGGGTGCTTCAGAAGGGGGCGGGGTGCTTCTGAAGGGGGCGGGGTGGTTCTGAAGGGGGCGGGGTGCTTCAGAAGGGGGCGGGGTGCTTCTGAAGGGGGCGGGGTGGTTCTGAAGGGGGCGGGGTGCTTCAGAAGGGGGCGGGGTGCTTCTGAAGGGGCGGGGTGGTTCTGAAGGGGGCGGGGTGCTTCAGAAGGGGGCGGGGTGTTTCTGGAGGGGGTGGGTGGGCGGGGGTGCAGGGAAGCCGTTGGTACGCACACACTGCAGAGAGAAAAAAAGAACCCAGCAGGCATTATGAAGGTACAAAGAGGAAACCTTGGTGGTGGCTATGTTAGACCAATGGTTCCAAGCCCTTCTGGGGCATCAACCCGTCTTTCATATTGCGTCTTGATTAATGGTCGCCACCACCCGGTACAGGACCCGTCTGGTATCGTAACCCAGCAGCCCAGCCTCCTGTTTTGCTAGTACTTATAGTAACCGTGAGGACCATAGTACATTTATTGACGTACAACGCAATTAGAAAGTAGGAATGTGTACTATTATTTTTGGACAAACCGGAAAAGGTTTTGTATTTCTGTTGCAAATACACCCTAAACTAATCTAATCTTCCTAGGCCTAATACAGGTTATCTGAGGCCTAATATAGTACATGTGTGTGCTATACTAGGCCTAGGAATATTTAAGTTTTTTTTTCGGACTATAAAGTGAATAGCACCAAATTCGACTATCTAATTGTTTAGTACGTCAAAATTTGTACTATGGTGCATATAGTTACAAGACCTACTATCTAAACCGGAGGATGAGTGGTTATTCCTGGTCACTGCCTCAACTTATGCCCCCCCCCCCTTTACATTTTGCAAAAAAAGGGCCCGATAGAGGGCCATAGCCCCCAGGTTTAGGAACCATTATTACTATTATTATTATTATTATTATTATTATTATTAACATCTTTATTGACAAAATTAATTACAATTTTGCCTAATCTGAGGATTTCGATTAAGTCTTATTAAAGTGAGGATAATGCTGGTATTCACTGTGACGCAGGACAGAGGGTCATACATAAGACAATAGGTCTAAACTGTAGGCGGAAGTACATATATATCATGGTTACAATCAATGTTTTAATGTATGGATATGTGAAAACAACTTTCTACTTTGCACTGCCACACAAGGGCAGGGATGGGTTCATAAGTGATGCAGCTTAGAAGTAATATAAATATAAATTGTTCTTCATTCTTTAAAATAGACAAGCAAATTTTGGATAAATTGTTAGGATGTCGTCCAGAACACCTGAGTCAATGAAATAGTTACACAGTTGGTGGTACAATAGGCCAGGAGGTCTAAAGTCCTTTACGGTTTCACATTCAACAATATAGTGTTCTAGTGAATGCATTACAGGTTTATCGCAGAGTTTACAATCTGAGTATTCTGGTAGTGGCTCAGCCTCACTAACCTGCCAGATGTGTCTATAGCCAAGGTGAATTACCGCAATGACTACATCACATTGCCTGGTCCGGTTACTGTGCTGACCATACAAATACCTATTATTACAAAACTTGTCATAACTTTTAATAGGAACTAGTGCGTAGAGGATGGAGGTGATAACGGCAGAGAACAGAATGTTTGTTTTAGATTCAATTACTTGGAACAAAATGTGCCAAGTAGCACGGGCTATGGTGAGCCCATAGTGGACTTACCTGGCGCAGGAATTCAATTTCTTTCTTTATTATGCACCCCATACCCATCTCGTGGTCGGTGGTGTAAAGGAACGGGGCTGTAACTCTCAGAGGACACTATGTTTACCAGTTGTGGCTGGCGCCCTCTTCTTGCTCACGTGGGGGGGGGAGGTAGGGAGGGGGCAACCATTATCAAACTATGCACGGAAAAAAATATTACATCCTGCGGCTTTGCAATGTATTGAAGACAAAAGATATGTTTACGATTCAAGATTATACTCTTTTGTATATATATATACTTCATGAAGTTTGCATTTAAATACTGATCCCTTTCTTCTGGATCTTAGAGAATTAGTGTAGTGACAGCATGGTATTGTTTTGTAAGTTTTTGTGGGTTAGGCTGTTCACCTTGCGGGCCACCACGACGCAGTTGCCCAAGGAGGCCATACAGACCACTTTATGGGTCGGGGACTTGGGTTTGGGACGTGAGAACTCCCAGTGGACTACTGCAGTTCCTTATGTTCAGCATTATTTTTTGCCGTTTTGAACATTTGGGGGAAACGTTAGATGTCGTGGGATGGTTGTGGTGTATTGTGTGTTAGGTTGAGAGTGTTGTTATTTTATTGGTGATGTTCTTGCTTCACTGTGGCGTCCAGTGCGTGGCTGCTTGCTTCACTGTGGCGTCCCGTGCGTGACTGCTTCCTTCATTGTGGCGTCCAGTGCGTGGCTGCTTGCTTCATTGTGGCGTCCTGTGCGTGGCTGCTTGCTTCATTGTGGCGTCCTGTGCGTGGCTGCTTGCTTCACTGTGGCGTCCTGTGCGTGGCTGCTTGCTTCACTGTGGCGTCCAGTGCGTGGCTGCTTGCTTCATTGTGGCGTCCTGTGCGTGGCTGCTTGCTTCATTGTGGCGTCCTGTGCGTGGCTGCTTGCTTCATTGTGGCGTCCTGTGCGTGGCTGCTTGCTTCATTGTGGCGTCCTGTGCGTGGCTGCTTGCTTCATTGTCAGTGCTTCACTGTGACATCTTGTTTGAGTGCTTCACTGTGGTGTGGTGGTATTCTTGCCGCAGTGTCTTGTGCGTGTGTGTGTGATCTGTGGCGCGTGCGGGGCTCCGAGCTGCAGACCCCGCAGCCCCGCTCGGAGTCCACCAGCCGCATCCTGACGCTGTCGTGCCTTCTGCCTCTTGCTTGGCCCGCCCAAAATAGCCAGTGGCTGCCTTCATCATGCAGACCGGTAGTGTGGTGGGCTCTGTACTCACCTAGTTGTCCTTGCGGGGGTTGAGCTCTGGCTCTTTGGGCACGCCTCTCAACTGTCAATCAACTGGTTTACACACACACACACACACACACACACACACACACACACACACACACACACACACACACACACACACACACAGGAAGCAGCCCGTAGCAGCTGTCTAACTCCCTGGTACTTGTTTACTGCTAGGTGAAAAGGGGCATCAAGGTGAAAGAAATTCTGCCCATTTCTTTCCGCCTCCGTTGGGAATCGAACCCGGTCCCTTAGGACTACGAATCCCGAGCGCTGTCCACTCAGCCGTCAGGCCCCCAACGTAGTTCCGTGGACGTGGACGCAGTTCCAGGGGGACGTGGACGCAGTTCCAGGGGGCCGTGGACGCAGTTCCAGGGGGCCGTGGACGCAGTTCCAGGGGCCGTGGACGCAGTTCCAGGGGCCGTGGACGCAGTTCCAGGGGCCGTGGACGCAGTTCCAGGGGCCGTGGACGCAGTTCCAGGGGACGTGGACGCAGTTCCAGGGGCCGTGGACGCAGCCAAGAGTGGCCCCGAGACAACACGGAGTGGTGGAGTCCTTCATGGGACTTTTATCTTGTTTTTTAGATTTTTTCCTTTTCCCCGGGTCGTGAGACAAAAGACGCGAGACATCCGGGTGTGGCGAGGTGATGCTGTAGTGCGCGCGCGCGCACACACACACACACACACACACACACACACACACACACACACACACACACACACACACACACACACACACACACACACACACACACACACACACACACACGCGCGCGCGCGCGCGCCAACATTCAAACAGGAGAGGAAGGAGGCAAAGGGTCACAGTAAGAGGTGAGAGATCAGACTGGAGAGAGGTAATGAGTGGAGTACCTCAAGGGTCGGTACTGAAATTGAAATAAGCTTATTGAGGTAAAGTTCACACGAAGGGATGAGGTAGCTCAAGCTATTGCCACCATCCTGTTCCTAATATATGTCAACAACTTTACAGAGTGAGGTACGACACAAACACAAGTGAACTGCGGTGATGTTAGTAATGTGATGAGATAAAGTGATTAGGCTCCTTTCATGTTCATCTTAGCTGTTACACACTCTCTTTCTCTCTCTCTCTCTCTCTCTCTCTCTCTCTCTCTCTCTCTCTCTCTCTCTCTCTCTCTCTCTCTCTCTCTCTCTCTCTCTCTCTCTCTCTCTCTCTCTCTATTCTCTTCCCCCTCTCCCTCCCCGCCCCCCACTCCCTCCAACACCGCCAGCGATGCCCGAGGATCGAAAACCTTTCCCAGATAACGCCAAGACTCGAATATTAATTCACGTGACATACTTTTCCTATATTTACTGATATATTCTCAAAGAATTTGGTTCCAGAGATGATTGTCAGAATCTTTATGTTGCATTGTGGGGAGCTGTGCGTGCGTGCGTGCGTGTGTGAGACATTAATTGTGTACGGGGAGTGAGCGTCCGTGCGCCTCTAGAATGCGTCATTAAGCGCTCCAAGACGCACGACCTTGTGGCTCGTAGAGCGACCAATTATCATTAATATCTTTATTGACGAAGTATACAATTTTGAATAATGTGAATCATTGAATTGGGTGTTATTACAGTGAGGTGGTGCCCGTATTCACCGCCACACGGCAGTGAGGTGGTGCCCGTATTCACCGCCACACGGCAGTGAGGTGGTGCCCGTATTCACCGCCACACGGCAGTGAGGTGGTGCCCGTATTCACCGCCACACGGCAGTGAGGTGGTGCCCGTATTCACCGCCACACGGCAGTGAGGTGGTGCCCGTATTCACCGCCACACGGCAGTGAGGTGGTGCCCGTATTCACCGCCACACGGCAGTGAGGTGGTGCCCGTATTCACCGCCACACAGGACAGTGAGGTGGTGCCCGTATTCACCGCCACACAGGGCAGTGAGGTGGTGACCGTATTCACCGCCACACAGGGCAGTGAGGTGGTGCCCGTATTCACCGCCACACAGGGCAGTGAGGTGGTGACCGTATTCACCGCCACACAGGGCAGTGAGGTGGTGCCCGTATTCACCGCCACACAGGGCAGTGAGGTGGTGACCGTATTCACCGCCACACAGGGCAGTGAGGTGGTACCCGTATTCACCGCCACACAGGACAGTGAGGTGGTGCCCGTATTCACCGCCACGCAGGGCAGTGAGGTGGTCACCGCCACGCAGGGCAGAGGGTCACACACAAGACTAATGTGTCTAAATTGTAGAGTGAAGCACATATATAGATTTCATGAGGTTACAGTTCATGAGGCATAAGAAATTATGCATTTTTTTAATTTACGAATTTGTAAATGCAACTTTCTGTTGTTCACTACCACACGAGGCAAAGACAAATTCATGAGATGTACACCTTAAAAAATAAAGAAATAAATGCAATTCCCGTTTTTCATTCTTTAAAACGGACAAGCAAATGTAGGATGAATTGTTATGTTGTCTAAGAATTTTGTTAGGATGTCTAAGTTAGGATCTTCTAATATACTTCATTTAATCAAATATGATTAGTTTCAATTTTGGGTATACAACAGGCCAGGAGGTCTAAATTCTTGTACAGTTCGACATTCAATAATGTAATGTTGAAGTGAATGAGTTTACAAGAAGGAAGGAGGCGCAGGGAGTAGAGGGGGGGAGGGGGGGCTGGACCTCACAAAGACCTCATCGCGCCCTGGGATGTCACTTTGTGCTCTGGGGTGGGTTTGTTGGTGTACGCGCGCGCGTGCATGTCATTGCTTTCACCAATGTGCGTGTGTGTGTAGTCACCTAGTTGTGCTTGCGGGGGTTGAGCTCTGGTTCTTTGGTCCTACTTCTCTCTCACTCAACCGGTGTAGAGATTCCTGGGCCTACTGGGCTATATCAATTCTACATTTGAAACTATGTATGGAGTCTGCTTCCACCACATCACTACTTAATGCATTCCATTTGTTAACTATTCTGACACTAAGACGTGTGTGTGCGTATGCGCGAACACTCGCCTATCTATGCTTGCGGGGGTTAAAGTTCATCTCTTGGTTCCCGCTCTACCATGTGTTATAAGGCTATAACATTACGTTTGTACCTGTCTCCCCATGTTTTGTGTACCGTCCGTGTCAAATTGTGATTTTTCCATGCCTGTAATTAACACTTAAGAGTATTTTGTATGTCGTCTTCATGTCTCCCATTTTTTTTAATCATCCAGCGATGTAACGTACAATTTCTTTAGTCGTAATTAATGCTCCTCAGATCTGGGATTCGTCTAGTGACATATCTTTGGACTTTTTCTTGGCCGCATTACTGAACGTCTCCCGGGGTCACTGACTTCTTCCAGAGCAACACGAGCACAACAACCCGACCCGACGTACCAGCAAGACGGGTGATCATAACACTGCAAGCATTATCCTAAACGCTTTGCGTAATAGTGGCTTTAGGCATTGTATGTACTAGCTCTATCTATAAATCGATCAATTTTTGTAAAATCTCTTGTATGTACCTTACCTGAATAAACATTTATTTATTATATTATTATTTATTTATAACACGTGGTCCACCTGCCACCAGTTGTGTTGAGAGGAAACACCAGCGTATGGAGGCTGGGGTTTTGTGGAAGCTTTACCAGTTTATCTTTGTGTTTATTCTCTTAAACACAACCAGGGAACATCGATCAAAGGTAGTCTATCCCAGTGCGGATTTCTGTGACTTAATATGGATTTATCAATAATAAAATCACAAATTCGTAGAACTGACCTCCTCTGGGAGCCCGCTGGTGACGCTTCCCCTCGCGGTGACGCTTCCCCTCGCGGTGACGCTCCCCCTCGTGGTGACGCTTCCCCTCGCGGTGACGCTTCCCATCGCGGTGACGCTCCCCCTCGCGGTGACGCTCCCCCTCGTGGTGACGCTCCCCCTCGTGGTGACGCTCCCCCTCGTGGTGACGCTTCCCCTCGTGGTGACGCTTCCCCTCGTGGTGACGCTCCCCCTCGTGGTGACGCTCCCCCTCGTGGTGACGCTCCCCCTCGTGGTGACGCTTCCCCTCGTGGTGACGCTCCCCCTCGTGGTGACGCTCCCCCTCGTGGTGACGCTCCCCCTCGTGGTGACGCTTCCCCTCGCGGTGATGCTCCCCCTCGTGGTGACGCTTCCCCTCGTGGTGACGCTTCCCCTCGTGGTGACGCTTCCCCTCGTGGTGACGCTCCCCCTCGCGGTGACGCTCCCCCTCGTGGTGACGCTCCCCCTCGCGGTGACGCTCCCCCTCGTGGTGACGCTCCCCCTCGTGGTGACGCTCTCCCTCGTGGTGACGCTCCCCCTCGTGGTGACGCTCCCCCTCGTGGTGACGCTCCCCCTCGTGGTGACGCTCCCCCTCGTGGTGACGCTCCCCTCGTGGTGACGCTCCCCTCGTGGTGACGCTCCCCCTCGTGGTGACGCTCCCCCTCGTGGTGACGCTCCCCCTCGTGGTGACGCTCCCCCATGTGGTGACGCTCTGAGGTGTTGCTCAGAGGTGTTCCTCCGGCAGGTGTTGCCACAGTCACCTCAACAGGTGTTGTCTGGGTGGCGGTGTTCCTGCCTCTCTGACCACAATACCTGTCTGTCAGGCCACGATACTGGCGACAACATGCACTCCTTTGCTGCAGATGTTTAATAATGAATAGTTTTTTTACTACTACTAATAGAACGGCTGTTGCTGATGCCGCTCTTGATAGCTGAAGGAAGGAAGGAACTAAACTTAAGTATCCAAGAAACACTTTATCAGCCCCAAGAACAACAGCAGGTTCTGTTGTTGTGTCACAAACAGGAGCAACGCGTACATCAGGAAAGGGATAATCAAACTGAAATATTAAAATAACGGTGCGCGAGGAACATAACAATTGAAGTACTAATGTTATTAATTAGCACTTAATCAGATCAGATACAAGTAACGCGGGATTACGATGATTCAGAGGCCGGGTGAGTGAGAGGAGGGCGCCACGCGGGTACCATCACCAGGTATTTACTGGAGCAAAAACTAAGTTACCGGAGCACGGACTCCGGCCCCGCGCGTAGCCGCCGAGGCGCGCGCTGCGGGGCTCCTGGCGGCGGAAGCACCGTTCACACGCGCCAGGGTGCTTGTGACGGCCAGCGGGAGAGGTGTCGGACCGTGTTCCCGTACCCGCCGTCCTCGGGTCTAGGCTCGCTAGTCGACGTTGTTTTTACATTCAGCTACTCTGAACAAAATGTTCGAAGTGGCGCGGGCAATGCTGAGCCCGTAGGGCTCACTAGTCGTAGGTCTCCTTACTCATTCGTACTCATTTGTACACTTCTCCTTCCGTCCACCTCTTCCATCATCCCATATCTCTCTCTCTCTCTCTCTCTCTCGTCGTCGTCTTGACCAGCCCGACCTCTCACTTGCTATACATGGCTCAGGGGTAGGTAGGTTCCAGGTTCCAACCCTCTTGCCATTGGCAGAAATTACTTCGCCATTCCCGCAGACGACCCTGGCGCCGGTGTGTGTGTACTCACCTATTTGTACTCACCTATTTGTGCTTGCGGGGGTTGAGCTTTGGCTCTTTGGTCCCGCCTCTCAACTGTCAATCAACTGGTGTACAGATTCCTGAGCCTACTGGGCTCTATCATATCTACATTTAAAACTGTGTATGGAGTCAGCCTCCACCACATCACTGCCTAATGCATTCCATCCGTTAACTACTCTGACACTAAAAAAGTTCCTTCTAACGTCTGTGTGTGTGTGTGTGTGTGTGTGTCTGTCTGTGTCTGTTAGGTGTTTAACATGCATAGTCTCATTGTATAGAGAGGGAGGCTGGGCCTGATTTGCATACGAAACAGGGCCAAGATATGTCTTGTGCAGCCAAGACACCGGGGCTCGCTGCCAGCCTTTTAACACTAGTGTTCTTCCTTGAAAGGTACATAATTGTTCACCTGTAAACACTTGACATTTATATATATATATATATATATATATATATATATATATATATATATATATATATATATATATATATATATATATATATATATATAATATAATTTATTTATTAAAATTTCCCCCACCCCCCTTTCCTACTCCTGCGAGCTCGTCACCATCTTCTTGAGGTTATCTTGAGATGATTTCGGATTTTGTTACACATCCCCATTAAGCAGCCCGGAGCAGCTGTCTGACTCCCAGATACCTATTTACTGCTAGGTAACAGGGGCATCAGGGTGAAAGATTTTTTTTTGCCCATTTGTCTCCGCCTTTACCTGGGATCGAACGCGGAACCTCAGGACTACGAATCCGAAGCCCTGTCCACTCAGCTGTCAGGCGCCCCATGTTATAAATTAGGATTAAGGGTTAATTGATATATACAAGAGTTTTTACATTCTTGTAAAGCCACTAGTACACGTAGCGTTTCGGGCAAGTCCTTAATCCTATGTTCCCCGGAATACGACCCGCCAAATCGTTTAACAACCAGGTACCCATTCACTGCTGAGGTAACAGAGGCTACAGTTAAGGATTGGTACCCGGCCAGGATTCGAACCCAAGCCAAAGCGCTCGTGAAACGCC
Organism: Procambarus clarkii; assembly: GCF_040958095.1. NCBI lineage: Eukaryota > Metazoa > Arthropoda > Malacostraca > Decapoda > Cambaridae > Procambarus > Procambarus clarkii. Next base: position 36,741,568 of record NC_091170.1, read on the forward strand.
AGGGGAGTGTCTACCACTGCACCACGGGGGACTACTGCTAAGGGAACAAGGTGGGGGGAGGGGGGGACTAAGTGTCACGGAGACCATCACCTAAGATATATTAATTTCCCTGACTGTCCATGTTAAATAATATTGCGATGGTTACCTTGTCCTTCCCCCCCCCCTTCTTCCCAGGTCCCCGCCCCCCCCCCTTCTTCCCAGGTCCCCGCCCCCCCCTTCTTCCCAGGTCCCCGCCCCCCCCTTCCTCAGGTCCCCCCCCCCCTTCTTCCTAGGCCCCCCCCCGCCCCCTCTCCTACAGCCACCCCCCACCACCACCTCCCGCCAGCAGGACTGGCTGCCGGCGCCATCCCTACACCCACCACCATATTACCTGGTCTATGGTCGCTAGGGCTCCACTCACCTACGTCATTGTCTGTCAACCAAACAGGTTGGAACCGGGCTCCGTAAGGCAGTACACGCGCGCGCGCGCACACAACCATTATCATAAGTGCACTTTATTATTAACATCTTCATTGACGAAATTAATTACAATTTTGCCTAATATATGTATCGTAGTTACAGTCAACTGCATTAGACTATACATGTTTCAATTTACGAATTTGTAAATCCAACTTTCTATTGTGCACAAAATTAATTACATAATTATTATGATTACTATGATTAATTATCATAATAATCAGGCATAATAATCAACACCCTGGGGGGGGGGGTGTAACAAAAAGGAGGCCTGGTCCCCGAAGACCGGGCCGCGTGGACGCTTAGACCCGACATCATCTCAAGATAACCTCAAGAAGATAACCACATGAACAGCCTGTTCTGCAAGTGCCTAATTGCACACAACCATCAGAAAGGTATAGGATTAAGTTGGTTTGAGATTTTGAAGATGGAAATAGCTTCTAGTGTTATACATCTCATAGTTTCAGTGTTATAGACAAGTTTTACACTGATGGGTGTATAATGTATAGACACCTGCACATTTTTGTCCAAGGGGGGGGGGAACAGTTTTATGAGGATTGAGAGACATTCAGTTTCATAAGATTACTGACACAACAACTGAGCCACACACTGTAAGGAGCTTTTTGCGGCGGATTGAGAGAACAGTCAGAATTGTTTAGAATGGATCTCAATTTAATTTCAATACAGCTGGGGGGGGGGACCATTATTTTTCAAAGTTTTGGCGCAAAACATAGTACTAAGTAGAACTATTCTCTCGTAAATAAAATGTAATTTTAGTTCCTTTCTCATGTTAACAATTCTGACAGTTCTAGGACAACCCAGGATGATGCGCATGGCATCATTCTGCACTACACTTAGGCCTTGGAGTTGTTTAGGAGAAAAATTAAGACGATGCAAGGTAAAATAATCAACAACAGATCGTATAAAGGCAATATAAAAACTACGAGCATATGTTATGTTAATGCCAAATCCTTTGCCAACAAGAGTTTTGTGAGATTTAAGACGCTCAACAAGTTTTTTGTGCAGGTTGCTGATGAGATTTGCATCATTAACCTGGATTCCAAGATATTTATAAGACGGAAACGCACTTGAATCATTCCTATTCATCTCCAGACAACCCCGCTCTTGTTGTACTGATTCATATTCATCTCTAGTTTTGTCAGGAGTATCCTTACCCACCTTAAGTCATCTCAACTCATTCCTGTTTGTTCTGACTCATCCTCATTTTAACTGGCTCATGTTCTGTATTGCAGAGAGTGCTTGATGCATAACAGTAATATAACTCTTATAATAATAATATAAGAATATAACATTATAATAATATAACATATTATAATAATAATATAAGAATCAAGAGAAGGCACATTGCCCCAGGCGTGTCCAGCTCCAGCCGCTGATGACGTGTGGTAGTTTATTGTGCACCCCATACTCGTCCTGTGAGCGGTAGTTTATTGTGCACCCCATACTCGTCCTGTGAGCGGTAGTTTATTGTGCACCCCATACTCGTCCTGTGAGGAGTAGTTATTGTGCACCCCATACTCGTCCTGTGAGCGGTAGTTTATTGTGCACCCCATACTCGTCCTGTGAGCTGTAGTTTATTGTGCACCCCATACTCGTCCTGTGAGCTGTAGAGTATTGTGCACCCCATACTACTCCTGTGAACGGTAGTTTATTGTGCACCCCATACTCGTCCTGTGAGTAGTAGTTTATTGTGCACCCCATACTCGTCCAGTGAACGGTAGTTTATTGTGCACACGTGATCCTTTGGCCCGGGTTCGATTCCCGGCGCCGGCTAGAAACGATGGGCAGAGTTTCTTTCATCCTGATGCTTGGTTGACCTGGTTGATGGGGTTCTGGGAGTTCTACTCCCCAAGCCCGGCCTGAGGCCAGGCTTGACTTGTGAGAGTTTGGTTCACCAGGCTGTTGCTTGGAGCGGCCCGCAGGCCCACATACCCGCCACAGCCTGGCTGTGCCCCTGTTACCAACCCCTATTACCTATCAGTAAATAGGTATCTAGGAATTAGTCAGCTGTCACGGGCTGCTTCCTGTGGGGTGTGTGCGGGGTGTGGAAAATAATAGTAGTTAGTAACAGTTGATTGACAGTTGAGAGGCGGGCCCAAAGAGCAGAGCTCAACACCCGAAAGCACAACTAGGTGAATACACACACACACATACACACAAAAAGATATGTGCTATAAAAAGTACATGAAAACATACTACAAAATTTTTGCACGAACTATCCTTGAAAAATATGGGAGTGGTGTACACCGTCAGTAGCATGATGAGCCACACAGGTGTGTGAGGAGAACACCGTGAGAGCAGTGAGGGGCCTCAGGTGTGGCCGAGGCAGTCCATCAAATGAAAATATGACAAGAGTCCTAAAAGACTTTCCAAGTTTTTTGGACTCTTGTGAAAACGTTGGACTCTTTTACTCTGACTTTCCACAAAAGGCAATTTGTCCAAAACACTTTCGACTCTTTTTAGACTGTTTGGACCGGAGAACTTAAGCTCAAACCCCTCAAGCACAACTAGGCGAGTACACAGGAGAGGAGATATGATAGGGACATATAAAATACTCAGGGGATTTGACAAAGTGGAAATAGATGAAATGTTCACACGTAATATTAACAGAACGAGGAGACATGGGTGGAAACTGGAAACTCAGATGAGTCACAGAGATGTTAGGAAGTATTCTTTTAGCGTGAGAGTAGAGGAAAAATGGAATGCACTTGTGGAAGCAAACTCTATTCATAATTTTAAAATTAGGTATGATAGGGAAATGGGACAGGAGTCATTGCTGTAAACAACCGATGGCTGAAAAGGCGGGATCCAAGAGTCAATGCTCGATCCTGCAAGCACAAATAGGCGAGTACAAGTACAAATAGGTGAGTACAAGCACAAATAGGTGAGTACAAGCACAAATAGGTGAGTACACACTGAAATGTCCGAGCGTTTCGCAAATCTATGAATCATTAATGAGTGGAGGTGACTGCGGGCTCGGATGAAGCAGGAAGGCTTCACGCAGACCTTGTGAAGCAAGAGGGGGGGGGGGGAGAGAGAGGAGGATATCACACCCTTTATTGGCTTGACTTTTTCTTCTTTACGCAGGCAAAAAACCTGTGTACAGGTACAGTCTTATCCACAGGAGTAGACGACTTCCGACTCCCGTTAGCAGACTGAGAGCTTTCCCTTCCCATATTTCAGCTATAACTCGGCCTTACCCACTAGTTACCCCTGCAACACGACCCGCCAGTCGGTTAACAACCAGGTACACGCTTACTGCTGGGTGAACAGAGATGAACAGTTAAGGATTGGCGCCTAGTCAATCCTCTCCGACCACGTTGAGAACCTAGATCAGTAGGATTAGTATTGTGTATACTGTTAGTGTGGGCGGGTCGGACGAGGCGGGTGTTAGTGTGGGCGGGTCGGACGAGGCGGGTGTTAGTGTGGGCGGGTCGGACGAGGCGGGTGTTAGTGTGGGCGGGTCGGACGAGGCGGGTGTTAGTGTGGGCGGGTCGGACGAGGCGGGTGTTAGTGTGGGCGGGTCGGACGAGGCGGGTGTTAGTGTGGGCGGGTCGGACGAGGCGGGTGTTAGTGTGGGCGGGTCGGACGAGGCGGGTGTTAGTGTGGGCGGGTCGGACGAGGCGGGTGTTAGTGTGGGCGGGTCGGACGAGGCGGGTGTTAGTGTGGGCGGGTCGAACGAGGCGGGTGTTAGTGTGGGCGGGTCGGACGAGGCGGGTGTTAGTGTGGGCGGGTCGGACGAGGCGGGTGTTAGTGTGGGCGGGTCGAACGAGGCGGGTGTTAGTGTGGGCGGGTCGGACGAGGCGGGTGTTAGTGTGGGCGGGTCGGACGAGGCGGGTGTTAGTGTGGGCGGGTCGGACGAGGCGGGTGTTAGTGTGGGCGGGTCGGACGAGGCGGGTGTTAGTGTGGGCGGGTCGGACGAGGCGGGTGTTAGTGTGGGCGGGTGTTAGTGTGGGCGGGTCGGACAAGGCGGGTGTTAGTGTGGGCGGGTCGGACGAGGCGGGTGTTAGTGTGGGCGGGTCGGACGAGGCGGGTGTTAGTGTGGGCGGGTCGGACGAGGCGGGTGTTAGTGTGGGCTGGTCGGACGAGGTGGGTGTTAGTGTGGGCGGGTCGGACGAGGCGGGTGTTAGTGTGGGCGGGTGTTAGTGTGGGCGGGTCGGACAAGGCGGGTGTTAGTGTGGGCGGGTCGGACGAGGCGGGTGTTAGTGTGGGCGGGTCGGACGAGGCGGGTGTTAGTGTGGGCGGGTCGGACGAGGCGGGTGTTAGTGTGGGCGGGTCGGACGAGGCGGGTGTTAGTGTGGGCGGGTCGGACGAGGCGGGTGTTAGTGTGGGCGGGTCGGACGAGGCGGGTGTTAGTGTGGGCGGGTCGGACGAGGCGGGTGTTAGTGTGGGCGGGTCGGACGAGGCGGGTGTTAGTGTGGGCGGGTCGGACGAGGCGGGTGTTAGTGTGGGCGGGTCGGACGAGGCGGGTGTTAGTGTGGGCGGGTCGGACGAGGCGGGTGTTAGTGTGGGCGGGATGGGAAAGGTCGGGAGGGGTTGGGTGTTCTGGCCTTCTGGTGCGGACAATTAAGGAACACAGTCACCTCTGACCTTCCAAAGACATACAGCTATACCTGGACTTTGAGGCATACACAGTCTTCCTAGCCTGTCTTGTCAGCACCGCCTGTAAGGAAGATTCTATAGGGTGAAGTTACGTCATTCTGGCCCTTATGATGGAGGTGTGGGTTGACCTTGTGTTGTGGTCGAGGAGGCGCTCTCCTCCACCTAGATCTTACTGGAGCTGATGCTCTGAGTGCTGATCACCACACACACACACACACACACACACACACACACACACACACACACACACACACACACACACACACACACACACACACACACACACACACACACACACACACACACACACACACACACACACACACATATATATATATATATATATATATATATATATATATATATATATGTGTGTGTGTGTGTAAATCACGGAAATTAACACGTGATGAAAAATGTGTCAGACTACGGAGGAAGAACTGAAATAGGAATTTATTAAGTACTTTCGAATTTAATAATACATCTTCAGAAGGAATGATTTACAAGTCAGTAAGTTTGGACATATATATAGGCAGGAGAGAGAGGTGAAGTGAGGTGAGGTACAATGACAAATATATGACTGGGATTAGGTGGATATAAATAAGAACTGCATCATATGGGCCGATAGGCCCAGACATGGATAATAATAGCATAAGATATTACTATTGATATTAACAATGAATTAGTGAGACAAATGTGTATCAATGATCCTACTCAAATCGCCCTTTAACTGATAAACAAAAATGGATCTAAATTATACAAACAACTGCCAATGTTCAAATTACATGATTTTGTAATCTGTATTAAAGCAGATTAAATTATGCTTCTATTGAAAGTGATTTTATAATTCATTATTGAAGAATTCATCTCCCAATCACTTTGGTGAGAATTTTCTGACAAATGAACAAAGCATTAGACAATTGGCCATGTCTTAGAGTATTTATGTTGCAAAATTCTACATTTCAAATCTTTAGATGTTTGCCCAACATAGAACCTATTACAGTCTTTACAAGGTATTTTATAAATGACACAATTATCACTGCGAGGGCTGTTTCTAACTAATAGTTTACAAACAGTATTTTCGTAATTAAACAATACATGTATATCAAAAAGTTTCAAGGCCTTGACCATATTTCCAAAACCAGAAAAATGTGGCAAATATAACACATTCTTTGGGCGAATTTTCTCACTATGTATATATATAATTTCATTAGGAGTGCCAAAAGTGTTCCCAAGGAAACTGAAAGCCAAGAGCTGTTATCCTACGGTTGCTCACCTGAAACCTGGGCCTAGAGACTCATTTATTTAATGAATTAATTATTAGTTTGCCTCCTGCACCTGCAGGAACTGATGGTGATGTTTTATCGTTACAGCCACGATGGGATCCTGGAGTATAAGAAGAGCGGCGCTGTCCTTCGCGCTGTGCCTCGCCGCCCACATTGCTGCCTCACACACCAGCTCCAGCACTGTGAGTCCCCTTACCCCTGTGTCCCCCACACAACCTCTCTTGTTCTTGTCTTTGTCCAGTCCGCCCCGGCTACTGTCCTGTGTCACCCACTGGTCAGTCCACCCCGGCTACTGTCCTGTGTCACCCACTGGTCAGTCCACCCCGGCTACTGTCCTGTGTCACCCACTGGTCAGTCCACCCCGGCTACTGTCCTGTGTCACCCACTGGTCAGTCCACCCCGGCTACTGTCCTGTGTCACCCACTGGTCAGTCTGCCCCGGCTACTGTCCATCACACCCCAACCTGCACCAGCCCGAGTATACTGAAGGACACCAAGACGCCCCCCCCCACCCCAGCACACACACTCCACCCTTCACCACACAACACCTCCCCCTACACCCCCCCCCCCCCCCTCACCACATCTTGACCTTCGTTTGACACCTCGACCGCTTACCGCCTTGACCTCCGCTTGTCCCTTGACCTAGACCTTGGCTTGCCACCTTGGCCGCCTTCAGCCTCCTGTTATTCACTGAACGGATTGAGATAAAATGAATGATTCATGAACAAGACTTAGCAAGTGTTGAACAAAAATGAACAGTTCTTGAAGAAAAATAAAAAAATAGAGAACGAAGATGGGGAAAATGTGTTGAACAAAGGGGCTGACGGCTGAGTAGACGTCGCTCGGGATTCGTAGTCTTGAGGTTCCAAGTTCGATCCCCGGCGGAGGCGAAAACAAATGGGCAGAGTTTCTTTCACCCTGATGCTCCTCTTTAGCTAGCAATAAATAGGTACCTGGGAGTTAGACAGCTGCTACGGGCTGCTTCCTGGGGATGTGTAACAAAAAGGAGGCCTGGTCGAGGACCGGGCCGCGGGGACGCTTAGCCCCGAAATCATCTCAAGATAACCTCAAGATAGCACTCCATGAAGGGCGGAGAGCTTGAGTAAAGGTAGAGATAGGTAGTCCGGTCATAGAACAGTTAGGCAACAGTCTGGAGCCGAGGTGAATGCTGCCAGTTGTGTCAGACCTAACTGTCAATGGTCAACATCCGGTAGGCCTACGAACGTCCGCTTTTACCAGATCTCCATTTTTAAAAGTAGAGGCCTAGTCAAGTCAGCGCGTGGGTTTGTCCATCGCTTTTGTGAAGATGTTGGTCATTGGTTGTTGAGCATAGAATAGCCGCGATTGGCTTTCCGTAAGTGTGGGCGTCAGTTGGGAAGAATCGACTTGAGAATGGTCCAGGACGAACCGAAACGTCGTCGTCCCTTCACCTTCTAGTGTGTGGTCTGGTCAACAGTTGGGAAGTATCTTAGAGCGTAAGAAGTTAGTCTTGGAGCAGCCTGAGGGTTGTACTGACAGGTAGAGTGGAGGAGGAGATGTTAACGTCATACTTTTACTGATTTTCTTGTTAAATAGAAGACATGGATCTTGGAGAGTACAGTAAGTTCCTTCTCTTCTCTTGCAGTTCATGCCATATTAATTGTGTTTATTTTTTAGAGAATACTACTGATATTATGTCTTGCAAATTATTAATGTTTTAAATAAACTCAAACTTGTGGTTTAAAAATATACTATGTTGCTTTTAATTTCTATCTAATGGATTAATGTGTTGCTATTCATTCTAGCTAGCAGGTCATATTATTTAATAACATTCATTTGCAATATTGCTATCTAAAGATTCTAAATCCCCCGTTTCTAAATAAATACAAGGTAAATTCTCGGTTCTAATTAGCGAGCATCTCCCTCCCACCCAAGTGAGCACATATACTAGAAGTATTGTGTATCCAGCGAGTGAAATGGGAGGGACTTGGTATTAGGGTTGAGTGAGTGACGGAAGGTAAGGTTGAGTGAGAGTGACGGATGGTAAGGTTGAGTGAGAGCGACGGATGAGTTTGGATCCAATGCCGCTGGTCTGTCAATTTGAATGAATTGAGAGGACTTCCATCTTCAGTGACTCGGGCATAGTTGAGTTTATTGTAAAGTCCAGTAGGAGGAATATGCCCTGCACTATCCGGTGTTACGGGTGGTACTGGCTTGACCTGCGCCCCCTGGTGTGTGGTGGGGCAGGCTGCCCCCCTCCTGCGCCCCCTGGTGTGTGGCGGGGCAGGCTGCCCCTCCCCCCCCCAGCGTCCCCTGGTGTGTGGTGGGGCAGGCTGCCCCCCTCCTGCGCCCCCTGGTGTGTGGCGGGGCAGGCTGCCCCTCCCCCCCCAGCGTCCCCTGGTGTGTGGTGGGGCAGGCTGCCCCCCCTCCTGCGCCCCCTGGTGTGTGGTTGGGCAGGCTACCCTGCGCCCCCTGGTGTGTGGTTGGAACTAGTGTTTTTGCTTGCTTCCAAGAGTTGTCTGGGGTCACGGTCAGTACTGCCGGGGCGCCGCTGGTGTATTGATCAATATTCCTTTTCAGTTCCGTCGTCATTGATTTTGAGTATGACCCTAGCACTGTGATGATGCTATCTAACCCAGGGTGGTGGTGCTATCTCTCCCAGGGTGATGGCAGGGTGGTGTTGCTATCTCCCCCAGGGTGATGGCAGGGTGGTGTTGCTATCTCCCCCAGGGTGATGGAAGGGTGGTGTTGCTATCTCCCCCAGGGTGATGGCAGGGTGGTGTTGCTATCTCCCCCAGGGTGATGGCAGGGTGGTGTTGCTATCTCCCCCAGGGTGATGGCAGGGTGGTGGTGCTATCTCCCCCAGGGTGATGGCAGGGTGGTGGTGCTATCTCCCCCAGGGTGATGGCAGGGTGGTGTTGCTATCTCCCCCAGGGTGATGGCAGGGTGGTGGTGCTATCTCCTCCAGGGTGATGGCAGGGTGGTGGTGCTATCTCCTCCAGGGTGATGGCAGGGTGGTGTTGCTATCTCCCCCAGGGTGATGGCAGGGTGGTGTTGCTATCTCCCCCAGGGTGATGGCAGGGTGGTGGTGCTATCTCCTCCAGGGTGATGGCAGGGTGGTGGTGCTATCTCCTCCAGGGTGATGGCAGGGTGGTGTTGCTATCTCCCCCAGGGTGATGGCAGGGTGGTGTTGCTATCTCCCCCAGGGTGATGGCAGGGTGGTGGTGCTATCTCCTCCAGGGTGATGGCAGGGTGGTGGTGCTATCTCCTCCAGGGTGATGGCAGGGTGGTGTTGCTATCTCCCCCAGGGTGATGGCAGGGTGGTGTTGCTATCTCCCCCAGGGTGATGGCAGGGTGGTGGTGCTATCTCCTCCAGGGTGATGGCAGGGTGGTGGTGCTATCTCCCCCAGGGTGATGGCAGGGTGATGGTGCTATCTCCTCCAGGGTGATGGCAGGGTGGTGGTGCTATCTCCTCCAGGGTGATGGCAGGGTGGTGGTGCTATCTCCTCCAGGGTGATGGCAGGGTGGTGGTGCTATGTCCCCCAGGGTGATGGCAGGGTGGTGGTGCTATGTCCCCCAGGGTGATGGCAGGGTGGTGGTGCTATCTCCTCCAGGGTGATGGCAGGGTGGTGGTGCTATGTCCCCCAGGGTGGTGGTGGTGCTATCCCCTCCAGGGTGATGGCAGGGGAGGCCGGAGTACCGTCAGTGGAGAACATAGTTACGGGTCACTGGAGCGCACTTAATACGGGTCCACAGAAGTCCCCAATGCCTCTTAGAATTGCATAATTGCATAAATGAAAATATAATCCTTTCTTAGTACAAAGTTGGTGGCGAGTTTAGAGCGAGGAGATATAATTGTTCTCTAGAGTAAACTCCTTTTGTAACGGAATCAGACAAAAGTTGGTTGAGGATCTAAGCGCCTATATTGTGGAGCGACACATCCCGGGTGTATTGTGGGGGGGGGGGGGGGGACACATCCCGGGTGAGTTGTGGGGGGAGGGAGGGGGAGGGGACATCCCAGGTGTATTGTGGAGCGACCCTCGCCGGCAGCGTTCGTAGCCTCGCCGGCAGCGTTCGTAGCCTCGCCGGCAGCGTTCGTAGCCTCGCCGGCAGCGTTCGTAGCCTCGCCGGCAGCGTTCGTAGCCTCGCCGGCAGGGTTCGTAGCCTCGCCGGCAGGGTTCGTAGCCTCGCCGGCAGGGTTCGTAGCCTCGCCGGCAGGGTTCGTAGCCTCGCCGGCAGGGTTCGTAGCCTCGCCGGCAGGATCCTCTTGGACAACAAATCTGTCCTCACGAGTTTGTCAGTAATATTTTATTTTTCAATGTGTAGATGAAGTGTGAGTGAGACCCGGGCTTCATCGTCTTGGGAGGTGTCTTCTAACTTGAGGCTGTAATGTCCTCTTGATTCCACCATGGAGGAGTTCCAGGATTTTGTAATTGCTGATGGTGTTGGTGATTTCTATACGTCAAAATTTCGTGGTGTTTCTAGTTACTAATTTCCCTTGCAGCTTTATATTTGTTGTACTTGAGTGTATAAAATTTCTTGAATATCTTGTACATTTTTCAGTTGGGTCTCCTTGTAGGCAATGGTTCTTAAGGGAGAACAGGATAGTTGAGTCTTTCATCGTGGAGGTTATTTGATGATAATTAGTTGTTTTTAGTTTAGTAGAGAATGAATGAGTTAGGGTTTGTTTGTAAACAGGGTTAGGTACACAGCACTGGGCTACTACCCGGGTATAAATGAAGGGGTTACACTAGGTGGCAAGGTTCCTCTAATATCCCCAGCTCACCAGGGGCCAGATTCACGAAAGCACTTACGCAAACACTTACGAATCTGTACATCTTTTCTCAATCTTTGGCGGGTTTGTTTCCAATTATTAAACAGTTAATGAGCTCCGAAGCACCAGGAGGCTGTTTATAACAATAACAACAGTTGATTGGGAAGTTTTCATGCTTGTAAACTGTCACATAAATGTAACCAAATTCGTCAAAGATTGAAGAAAGATGTACACGTTCGTAAATGCTTGCGTAAGTGCTTTCGTGAATCTGGCCCCAGAAGGTTAGCATTATACATGAGGTACGAGTGGCGTCTGCTAGCCTACACTAGCAAGCTTCTGCACTATTACCAGCTTATCTATCTTCTGTACCCCCATGAGTGAATAAAGTGCCCCGAAACGCTCTGCCTATTAATAGCTTTATATAAATTACACATTGTGTGCCTCACACATGGTTTCAAATATAGTTTATATAAGTAATAATAATAATATAAATAATAGATGACACAACTCTTGATAGTGCGTATGCACGCAGCCACACGCCACTACCTATAAAATTCTCCCTGATAACTAGGTGGGGGGACACAGGTGGAAACTGAGTGCCCAAATGAGCTACAGACGTTAGACAGAATTTGTTCAGTGTCAGAGTAGTTAACGGATGGAATGCATTAAGCAGTGATGTGGTGGAGGCTGACTCCATACACAGTTTCAAGTGTAGATGGATATGATAGGATAAGATAGGATATGATAGAGCCCAGTAGGCTCAGGAACCTGTACACCAGTTGATTGACGGTTGAGAGGCGGGACCAAAGAGTCAAAGCTCAAACCCCGCAAGCACAATTAGGTAAGTACAGTGTGGCGGGTACCGAGGCCAGAGGTGTGGGGGCCTGGGCGGGTGTTTGTCAGCCTCCGTCAGTGACTTATCCAGCTGCCCTTGGTGGTGTTGTCTGTGTGGACACGGCTGGCTGGGTGTGTGTGTGCACGGATGGGCAGGTGTGTGCACATGGGAGGGCCGGTGTGTATACACACGGGAGGGCCGGTGTGTATACATACGGGTGGGCAGGTGTGTGCACATACGGGTGGGCAGGTGTGTGCACATATGGGTGGGCAGGTGTGTGCACACGGGAGGGCAGGTGTGTGTATGGGAGGCACACGGGAGGGCCGGTGTGTGCACACGGGATGGGCAGGTGTGTGCACACGGGAGGGCCGGTGTGTGCACACGGGAGGGCAGGTGTGTGCACACGGGAGGGCAGGTGTGTGCACACGGGATGGGCAGGTGTGTGCACACGGGAGGGCAGGTGTGTGCACACGGGAGGGCAGGTGTGTGCACACGGGAGGGCAGGTGTGTGTACGGGAGGCACACGGGAGGGCCGGTGTGTGCACACGGGATGGGCCGGTGTGTGCACACGGGAGGGCAGGTGTGTGCACACGGGAGGGCAGGTGTGTGCACACGGGATGGGCCGGTGTGTGTATGGGAGGCACACGGGAGGGCCGGTGTGTGCACACGGGAGGGCAGGTGTGTGTACGGGAGGCACACGGGAGGGCAGGTGTGTGCACACGGGAGGGCAGGTGTGTGGGCTTTAGCTCCTCGTTCTGCTGTTTCCTATTTAGAACAAAGATTCTTTATGAAGTTTTAAATATGCGCGATCATGTACACGTACTCACCTAGTTGTGCTTGCGGGGGTTGAGCTCTGGCTCTTTGGCCCCGCCTCTCAACTCAACGTGCTCATGTACACGTGCTTACGGGTAGGGAAGATTAGCTCTTGGGGCCCGTCTCTCCACTTTTGAGTATATGGGGCATCACAGGGCTATAGTCACTCCTCGAACCCATTTTCTCGAAAAGTACAAAGCATTTATCCCCCTAAGGGCAAAAATTTATGTGATAAGCCGCTATGAAATAATCACAGCGACTCGCATGATTGACGATGTTCCGTTTTCTATATGTGGGTCCTCGGTTAGGTTAGGTTCGGAAATTTAATACATCGATTTAGTGACGTTGGGAATGCTCAAAAGGACGGGCTGCATTCTTAATGCGCGTGTATAGTATACTCACCTGGGTGTGCTTGCGGGGGGGGGGGGGTTGAGCTTTGGCTCTTTGGTCCCGCCTCTCAAGTGTCAGTCAACTGGTCTACAGATTCCTGAGCCTACTGGGCTCTATCATTTGAAACTGAATCTACATTTGAAAAATTTGATCTACATTTGAAACTGTGTATGGAGTCATCCTCCACCACATCACTGCCTAATGCATTCCACTTGTTAACTTTTCTGACACTGAAAAAAATATAATGTCTCTGTGATTCAAATGTGTACTAAGTTTCCACCTGTGTCCCCTTGTTCGTGTTCCACCATGTTAAATAGTTAGTCTTTGTCCACCCATGTCAATTCCCCTGAGAATTTTCTAGGTGGCGATCATCTCTCCCCCTTACTCTTCTGTCTTCCAGGGACGTGAGGTTTAGCTCCCGTAGCCTTTCCTCGTAGCTCATACCTCTCAGTTCTGGGACTAGTCTGATGATATACCTCTGAATCTTCTCAAACTTTGCCTTGTGTTTAATTAGGTATGGACTCCAGGCTGGAGCTGCATACTCCAGGATTTGTCTGACGTAAGTGGTATACAATATCCTGAACGCTTCATTACACAAGTTTCTAAAGGCAGTTTTTATGTTGGCCAATCTAGCATATGCCACTGAGGATATCCTTTTGATGTAGGCCTCAGGGGACAGGTTCGGTGTGATATCGACCCCCAGATCTTTCTATCTATTTTACTCCTGTAGGATTTCACCTCCCAGATGGTACCTTGTGTTCAGCCTTCTGCTCCCTTCGCCTAATTTCATTACTTTGCACTTTCCTGAGTTGAACTTTAGTAGCCATTTTCTAGACCATTCCTCCAGCTTGTGCAGGTCGTCCTGTAGTCTCTGTCTATCATCATCTGTCTTGATTCTTCTCATAATTTTTGCATCATCAGCAAACATTGAGAGGAATGAGTCTATACCTTCTGGAAGATCGTTTTTATGTTGTGTGTGTGTGTGTTTGTGTTTGTGTGTGTGTGTGTGTGTGTGTGTGTGTGTGTGTGTGTGTGTGTGTGTGTGTGTGTGTGTGTGTGTATTTACTACTTGTATTTAGTATTTGTGTCTGCAGAATCGAGCTATTAACTCTTGGACCCCGCCTTTCTAGCCAATCTATTTTTCCTCTACTATGTCGACTTCATATATTTCTCTCTAAGACGCACACATATATGTAGTATATGTAGTAGACAATAATATACAATATATAGTAGACATAAGAGAGGAAAAAATGGATTGGCTAGAAAGGCGGGGTCCAAGAGCTAATAGCTCTATTCTGCAAGCACAAATAGTACACACACACACACACACACACGTGTGGTATGGGGTCTGGTAGCTGAGTAGACAGCGCGCGGCACTCGTAATCCTGTGTGCCCGGGTTCGATTCCCGGCGCCAGCAGACAAACGGGCAGAGTTTCTTTTACCCTGATGCCCCTGTTACCTAGCAATAAATAGGTACGTGAGAGTTAGATAGCTGTTACGGGCTACTTACTGGATGTGTGGTGTGGGGGGGGGAATAGTAGTTAGTAACAGTTGATTGACAGTTGAGAGGCGGGCCGAAAGTGCAGAGTTCAACCCCCGCAAGCACAACTAGTTGAATTCAACTAGGTGAATATAAACACACACATCCCAGAAAGCAGTCCGTAACAGCTGTCTAACTCCCAGGTACCTATTTACTGCTAGGTGAACAGGGGTATCAGGGTGACAAACTTTGCCCATTTTTTTCCGCCTCCGTTGGCAATCGAACCCGGGCCATTCGAACTACGACCCTACGAGCTGTGTCCACTGAGCCGCGAGGCCCCGGCTGTGTATGCACGCACCTGTGTGTGTGTGCGTGCAAGTCAAGGTTAAATTGTTTATTTGGCTTAGGGACAATACAACATACGCGCAAATATTTGAAGGCCAAGGTGAGGAGGAGCGTCGCCTGCCGCCCCTCACTGTGCTGGTACACGCTCTTAAACAGGTAATTATTTGTTGGTGACGCCTAGCTCCGGCACATGATGCTGCCCCCTCACATGTGTGTGTGTCACGGGCCGGGAATGTATATGTACATACACTCATACTGTCTGGCCAGGAGAGAATTATATGTATGTGTAACTCATTTAGCTGTGGTGACAGTGGCTGAGTCTTGGCTCTTGGGGTCTCACTTCCGGCTGAGTGGAGAAGATCACTCTGTAAGCTGGCTGTTAGTTCTTCATTGATGTTGTTGTCATCTTGAGTATCTTGTCCTTCCCTCTTGTTCAGCATAGTCACGAGGTCATCCACTGCTGCTGTTCTCCTAGTATGGCTTGAAGCAACCGAGATTGCATCTTGGCCTCGGATGTTATGTGAATGTTGTGATTGTTTAATGATTTTTTTTAGTTCTATTACATCTGTTTTCATTCCTTTCTCTCCTCTATTTTATCTACTCTTTCCTGCTGTTTGTTTATGCTTGTTAGCAGTGTGTACGCGTTTGCGCGCGCTCGCTTACATGTGCTGGCGTGTGTACACGTGCTCACGTTTAATCACATGAGTGTTCCTATGGGCCGATCTACAATTCCTGGACATTTTTTTTCCTTTGCTGATCGTGTTTTACAATGTATCCCATCGCTGTTGTGCTGGTGGGACGGTGTAGACTGCGGAGTTGGCCCGAGACATTCCCCATCTACTTGACTGAGCTTGTTCACTCATGTCCCTCAAGACGTCTCCTTACATCCCCACTACTCATCTGGGGCTCCAGTTCCCAGCCATGTCCTCCTCTTGTATTGCTACCTCTCTGCCGGGTTAGCCATGCCAGTCACCCATGAGAATCTTTTACGTCTTGACCTTGTCACCCATTTTTCTTACATTTTGCAACGTTGAGCAGGCGAGGTTGTCCTAGACTTAACTGGTGGTTGAGCTGTGTGATCTCTGGGGCCGTGAGATCGTGTGGCAGCCTGTACACCTTTAGTCTTCTGCTTCACGTGAGCAGTATTGCGTGCTGCGACGGCCCAGCGAGCAGTGAAGCATACCTTTTAGCGCTATCTCTTCTTAGCCATGAAGTAGGAGAGTAAGAGTGTTACATTCTCTAAAAATAAGTCCTGGAGTCGTGTTAGGTCACACAGTCCTATTTCCTCCTGATTTATTCCTTCTGCTGGTTCCGAGCACAGATTGGTAAACATGTCTTGAAGATTAGATTACTGTTGTGTAAATATGGTACCAATGACCTTACTGTTATGGCTCCAGAGAATTTATTAATCATTCAATCAACCAAGGAATAGTGGTGAGCCGTCTGGCCCTCTTGGACCACGGGACCTGACCTCTCCAGTGTGATTCTTTGTTAAGAAGTTGTGCCGAGATTGTAATTCTATCTCAAAGATCTAATAAATATTTTTTATACGTTGTCAGTGAACTCGTTGTTATGGCGCGTTATGAATTATTAATCAATGGTGTAGTATGGCTGTGTGCAGCCCTGGCTACAGTGTCCACGCCGGAGCTGCTGCCTGTACCTGCACCTGTATCTGTACCTTCACCAACACCTGTACCTGCACCGGCACCTGTGCCTGTACCTGCACCTGTACCTGTACCTGGTGAGAGTTCCAGGGTCACGCTCTCAGATACTGCTCCTCTTACTCACTTGTGCATTTTCTCCGATCCCATACCAACCACTTGGGCTGGACGGCAGAGCAACGGTCTCGCTTCATGCAGGTTGGCGTTCAATCCCCGACCGTCCAAGTGGTTGGGCACCATTCCTTCCTTCCGTCCCTGACCCGTTCCATGTGCTATAAGAGTCGTAATGGCTTGGCGGTTTTCCCTGATGATTCCATCCCCTTCATCTAGTCCAGTTTTCTGTCATTCCATCCTGACTTTCAAGTTTGAAAGTTCGTGTGGAACCAAGTTGAACGTAGCATCCTGGCAGGCCAGGATGCTACTTTCATCTCATCCTTCCCTCTCATGTTTGATAACTTATCCCTTTAAGTACCTTATAAGGTATGCTTGTTTGTGGCTCAAGGCCTCGTGTTTGTGACTGGTGAAGATTGATTTGTGAAGGTGATTAAAGTTTGGGTTGTAGTGTCCGTGGAGTGATGCCGGCCGGGTTGGGGTGTGCGCTGGCACGATTGAACCAAGTGGCTGTCTACATAAACAGTTCCTGTCTGAGATGTTGTCACCTCAGATTATCTGGTCCTGGAGGAAGACCCCAGAAGTTATTCTAGGACAGACATAAAGGCCGTTATGTGTGTGTGTGTGATTCCAAACGATGTATTCCAATACGACTTGCTTTAATACAGCTCTCTATAGTGTAATCATTGTTTTATTATAATATATTTAGTATTAGTATTAATGTAAAAGATGATTAAAACCATGGTTTCGTCGCTCAGATGGCTGCTTACTGGGACAACAAGCATAAGAAATGTAAATCGAATCAAATTGAATGTGAAAATTACCTCTGCCCGCAATGTCAGTAAAATGGTGAACACGTTTTCTAGTGACCGAACCTTACTTAAAGTGCGTGTGAAGTGGTCGCCAGCAGGTGTACGTGTACTATGAAACGGTGTCATTTGAATTGTGTGTTACTCTACTTGAGAGTTGGAAAGGTTGCTCACCTAGGTTGTTTCGTGCTGCGATATTATACTATAATATGCTATATTACCTAATCCTGATCCTGGCCAAGTTAGTCATCTTATGTTTAAGTATGGAGGTGTGTTGTAGGTCTTTTCCATATTCCATTCCATCTAGGGAAGAGTATAAAAATCAAATGTCTCCACAGGGCCACGACAACATGCCAGCCACCAATTTCTCCTGTATCGGGAAGGTGATCGGTGGGTACTACGCCGATGTCTACACTAAGTGTCAGATGTTCCATGTCTGCACTCTCAACGAAAAAGGTAAGAGCTGTGTACCTACCACACACTAACATAAACCCACACAACCCCACAACCACAAATATGTCGTACCTAGTAGCCAGAATGCACTTCTCGGCCTACCATGCAAGGCCCGATTTGCCTAATAGGCAGAGTGATTTTCTTTATTTTCAAAAAAAATCCAAATAGTTTATTTCAATTATTATTAATTTATATTAAGACCATAATTTATTGACTTAGTTGTGTTAGTTTAGGTTAGATTAAGATAGGTTAGGTAGAGTTGGTTAGGTTCGGTCATATATCTACGTTAGTTTTAACTCAAATTTAAAAAAATTAACTGATACATAATGAAATGGATAGCTTTATCAGTTCATAAGAAAAAAATATTGGAAAATATATAAATTCAGGAAAACTTGGCTTATATGTCGTACCTAGTAGCCAGAACGCACTTCTCGGCCTACTATGCAAGGCTCGATTTGCCTAATAAGCCAAGTTTTCCTGAATTAATATATTTTCTCTAATTTTTTCTTATGAAATGATACAGCTACCCATTTCATTATGTATGAGGTCAATTTTTTTTCATTGGAGTTAAAATTAACGTAGATATATGACCAAACCTAACCAACCCTACCTAACCTAACCTAACCTATCTTTATAGGTTAGGTTAGGTATCCGAAAAAGTTAGGTTAGGTTAGGTAGGTTAGGTAGTTGAAAAAACATTAATTCATGAAAACTTGGCTTATTAGGCAAATCGGGCCTTGCATAGTAGGCTGAGAAGTGCGTTCTGGCTACTAGGTACGACATATATATATATATATATATATATATATATATATATATATATATATATATATATATATATATATATGTCGTACCTAATAGCCAGAACGCACTTCTCAGCCTACTATTCAAGGCCCGATTTGCCTAATAAGCCAAGTTTTCATGAATTAATGTTTTTTCGTCTACCTAACCTACCTAACCTAACCTAACCTAGCTTTTTTTGGCTACCTAACCTAACCTTACCTATAAATATAGGTTAGGTTAGGTTAGGTAGGGTTGGTTAGGTTCGGTCATATATCTACGTTAATTTTAACTCCAATAAAAAAAAATTGACCTCATACATAGAGAAAAGGGTTGCTTTATCATTTCATAAGAAAAAAATTATAGTAAATATATTAATTCAGGAAAACTTGGCTTATTAGGCAAATCGGGCCTTGAATAGTAGGCTGAGAAGTGAGTTCTGGCTACTAGGTACGACATATATATATATATAATATATATATATATATATATATATATATATATATATATATATATATATAAATATATATATAAATATAAATATATATATATAAATATATATATAAAATATATATAATATATAATATATGAATTTATTATGTTATAAAGGTAAAATTAAGGACAAGTACTGTATAATAAGTGATGCAAATGTTAACACCTTGCAGGTAGCATCCACGACTACACGTTCCTCTGCCTAAAGGGGACGGTGTTCGACCAAGAGACCAGGGTGTGTGAACGCTTCGATGAGGTCGACTGCAGCAAATCCGAGTCATTCTACCATCTCAACAATGATCTCTATGGGCCGGGGATCATTCCCTCCACGGCGTGAGTATCTTCACCACCACTTTGTGTGGTATTACTGCCACATTTGGATTCTGGGCTTGTTTTGGGTCACAGTTAAAATGTGACCTAGAAACAATGTATAATGTTGTATACTTTATACACAATAAAATATATATATATACAGTATGTATATATATATATAATAGAATATGGTCAAAGTAGGTGGCCAGATGCTTGGGGATTTATATAGCATTCTTGCCCAAGTTTCCAACATGAAACTTGGGAGTATGTGAATGTCATGAGCTAGTTAGGGTCAGCCCAAGTGCTATGCTGATTAAGAAATGTTGGCAACTAAACCATGCGTTTTTCATGAGGTCTGAAATAAAATCAGGCGGTGTGTTTCCTGTAGAGTTCGGACGCTCACTCCCACAATCTAACCATGTATGTATTTCATGGTTCACTTTAAAACGATGAATGTGAATTCATTTGCGTTCCAGTATTCCGACAACGAGTCACAATAACGTGGCTGAAGATATGAAGACGAAGCCACACATTAGAATATGGAGAAACGACGACGTTTCGGTCCGTCCCGGACCATTATCAAGTCGTGTGTGCTCTGTTTTATCCATTGTAATATCCATTCTAATATTCTCTCATTTATATCATGTGCCTGTAGTTTCCTTGCCAGTCTTGCATGTGGTACCTTGTAAAATGCTTTAGCAAAGTCCATATAAACTACATCTGCCGGAAGTCTTTTGTCTTCCGTTGTAACCATTATCAACTCGACTTGATAATGGTCCAGGACGGACCGAAACGTCGTCGTTTCTCCATATTCTAATGTGTGGATTGGTCATCATTAAAGTATTACATTTTCTGAGAGAGAGAGAGAGAGAGAGAGAGAGAGAGAGAATTATATATATATATATATATATATATATATATATATATATATATATATATATATATATATATATATATATAATATATAATGTGTGTGTGTGTATCACGAAAATAAACACGTGATTAAAAATGTAACAGTGTCAGACCACGGAGGAAAATTGAAACAGGAATTTCCTTAAGTACTTTTGTATATTAATACATCTTCAGAAGGAGTGAAGATGTATTCTTCTACATCTATACACTCCTTCCTTATATACTCCTTCTGAAGATGTATTAATATACGAAAGTATTTAAGGAAATTCCTGTTTCAATTTTCCTCCGTGGTCTGACACTGTCACACACACACACATTCACTCACACATATATATATATATATTTGTATTACCTTTAGTGTAGTTACTGGAAGAGCTATGTTTGTGGTGTTCTGTTTCCTTAAAAATGTTATCAAAGAGAGTAGTTTTGGCACATAAAACATTCTT
Source organism: Procambarus clarkii (assembly GCF_040958095.1). Taxonomy (NCBI): domain Eukaryota; kingdom Metazoa; phylum Arthropoda; class Malacostraca; order Decapoda; family Cambaridae; genus Procambarus; species Procambarus clarkii. The sequence continues at coordinate 36,762,522 of NC_091170.1, forward strand.
CTGAAGGTTTTTCCAACATCTAACAAACTATAGTACGAAGAAATATTTTCTGATACTGTTCATCAGTGTTTCTTGAGCTTGTACCAATGTCCTCATGTTTTATGTGGGGGCAGACAGAAAGAGGCTGCTTTATCAATTTCTCCAGCAGTGTCATTGTCTTGTCATGTAATGATCGTGTCCCAATATTTTTTTCTGTCTTGTTTAGGAAGCTTTAGATCTAATGTCTTCATAAGTCAACTGTCAGAGTTCTGAGATTCATTTTCTTGCATGCCTTTGAATGCATTCAAATTTTGATACATGCATTTTTGAATGTGGACACCATACACGCACTGCATATTTTAGTATCTGTTGCACATAATAAACAGTATATTTATCATTGATTATCCATGAATCAGTCAGATACTTTAATGTTGTCTAGAAGTTACCTAGCATTGCATACCTGCTTGATGGGGTTCTAGGAGTTCTTCTACTCCCCAAACCCACCCCAGGCCAGGCTTGACTTGTGAGAGCTTGGTCCACCAGGTTGTTGTTTGGCGCAGCCCACAGGCCCACATATCCACCACAACCCGGTTGGTCCGGTACTTCTTTTAGAAAACAATCTAGTTTTCTTTTGAAGATGTCCAAGGTTGTTCCGGCATTATTTCTTATGCTCACTGGGAAGATGTTGAACAACCGTGGACCTCTGATGTTTATGCAGTGTTCTCTGATTGTGCCTATGGCACCCCCTGCTCTTCACTCGTTCTTTTCAGCATTTTCTTCCATATCGTTCAGTCCAGTATGTTGTTATTTTACTGTGTAGATTTGGAACCTGGCCCTTCAGTGTTTTCCACGTGTATATTATTTGACATCTCTTATCTCCTTTCTAGTAAAGTACATTTGGAGAGCTTTGAGAGATGATCCCAATAATTTAGATGCTTTATTGCGTCTATGCATGCCGTATATGTTCTCTGTACTCCCTCTATTTCAGCAATTTCTCCTGCTCTGAAGGGGGAAGTGAGTACTGAGCAGTATTCAAGATGGGACAGCACAAGTGATTTGAGTACAACCATTGTGATGGGGTCCCTGGATTTGAAAGTTCTCATAATCCATCCTATCATTTTCCTTGGAGGCAATATTTGCTTGGTTTTGTTCCCTAAACGTCAGGTCCTCAGACATCATTATTCCCAAATCCTTTGCATGTTGCTTTCCTACCATAGGAAGATTTAATTGTGTTTTGTACCCTGTATCATGTTTTTACAATACCTGAATACTTGGAATTTATCACTGTTAAACATCATCTTATTTTCTGTTTTGCAGTCAAAAACTTTATTAATATCTGCTTGTAATTTTTCAATGAGTTCAGCAGGGGTAATTTTCATGCCGATTTTTGTGTCATCTGCAAAGGATGACACAAAGCTGTGACTTGTATTTTTGTCTATATCTGATATGAGAATAAGGAAAAGCAGTGGTGCAAGGACTGTACCCTGAGGTACAGAGCTTTTAGCTGCATTTGGACTCGATTTTATTTGATTGACTGTTATTCTCTGTGTTCTGTTTGACAGGAAATTGAGTATCCACTGTCCTACTTTTCCAGTTATTCTCATTGACTTCATTTTGTGTGCTATCACTCCATCGCCACATTTGTCGAATGACTTTGCAAAGTCTGTATACAACATCTGTATTTTGCTTTTCTTCTAGGGCTTGTGTGATTTTGTCATAGTGGTTGAGTAACTGTGACAGACAGGATCTTCCCGCTCTAAATCCAAGTTGTCTTGGTTATGTAGTTCATTATTTTCCATAAAACTAGAAATTTGATTCCTAATCACTCTTTCAAAAACGTTTGTGTGTGATGTTAGTGTAACTGGTCTATAATTTTTTGCCAAAGCTTTACTACCCCCCCCGTCCTTGTGTAGAGGAGCTATATCTGCAGATTTAAGTGCTGCTGGTATCTCCCCTGTATCCAGGCTCCTTCTCCATATTACACTGAGTGCTCGCGCAACTGATACTTTACATTTTTTTATGAATATTGAATTCCACGAGTCAGGACCAGAGGCTGAGTGCATGGGCATGTTGTCAATTTCTCTTTCAAAGGCTTTTGAGTTCGTGGTAATATCCGTTATATTATCTGCAGCTTGGATGTCATTCATAAAGTTGTCTGGATCTTCAACTTTTGTGTTGTTTATTGGTGTGCTAAACATAGCCTCATACTAGCTTCTTAGAATTTCACTAGTTTTTTGTTGTCCTCTGTGTACATACCTCAGTTGTAATTAAAGGTCCAATATTGGTGGAGGTTTTTAATTTTGATTTTACATATGTGAAAAAACATTTTGGATTTTTCTTAATCTCTTGTATAGCTTTCTGTTCCAATTCCATTTTCTCAGACTCGTATGATTGCTTCAACGTTTGCTCTATTTCTTCGATCTCCCTGTTTAAGTTTATTTTCCTTTCCTGTGATAGTCATGTCTGCTAAAAGATTTCCGTTATTTTATTCCTTCTCCTGTACAGTTGTCTGCGTTCTCTATCTAGAGTGGTCCTCTTTCTGACCTTCCTCTCAGGCACGTGCTTCAAGCAGATCTTGTATGCCTCAGCTGTCAGTTGAGCTATCTCCTCTAATTACCTAAGTGTAGTTACAGGATGAGAACTACGCTCGTGGTGTCCCATCTTCCCAGCACTCGTTAAAAAAAGAAATATACAGTACAGTATATAGTGTCTCGCCTAATTGTATTAGGGGGGATTGAGCTTCGGCTCTTTGGTCCCGCCTCCCAAATGTCAATGAACTGGTGTGCAGATTCCTTAAATATAAAATATACAAGTTCGTTTTCATTGACACAATTCACTTACAGTATATGAGAGAACATGATACAATTAGCCCAATTGTAATTGTAAGCTCCCACAAAATTCTGTGTGGGAGGTTTGTCGCTTAGGACTATCTCCCATTGAATGTTTGCAAGGTTTGTATTTATTTTTTCCTAGTCAATTCTGTTATTGTTGAAATTGAATTGAATGAATACCCCTTCTCACTTGTTGGTTCTCTTGGACCTACAATCGTTATTAATGTTAGTTTACACTTCAATGAGCGTATGGTCTGAGCATGGAGTATCTGAGATTGTAATGTCTGATTAGTTCGTCATTGTTTGTGAATAACAGGTCTAGTGTGTTTTCATTCCTAGTTGGTTCTGTAATCTGTTGATTGAGTGAGAATTTGCTACAGAATGTCAAAAGTTCTCTGACCTGTGGTTGATTATTTTCAGGGTGGTTCCTTGCAATTATATTTTTGTTTGCTATTCTCTGTCTAAGACTTGGTAGATTGAAGTCTCCAAGGAAGATAATATCTGGAACTGGGTTTGCTATGTTATCAAAGATGTTCTTTATTTTGTGCATCTGCTCTGTGAATTCCTCAACTGTTGTATATGGCAGTTTATATATTAGAATAATAATTAGGTTTATTTTTTCTACCTTAATTCTAAGTGCCTCTACCACCTCATTGGTTGAGTTTAATTGGGTCTGTGCATACAAGGTCCTCTTTAATATACAGACCTACTCCTCCATTTGACCTAGTTTCTCTATCACCTCTATATAAATTATAGTTTGGAATCCAGATTTCACTATCCATGTAATCTTTTATATGAGTTTCCGTGAATACCCCAAATATTGAGTTTAACTATACTAGGATGCCATTTATGAACTTAACCTTATTTCTTGATTTTGACTTTAGACCTTGTATGTTTGCAAATATGAATGATTTTCCATATTGTGTTACTTTTGGTAGGTTTTGGTTGTTCTCCACTTTCTCCATCCTGACCCAGGGTGTGCTGTTCTGGCCTCACAGGGTGAGCTCCTGAACATGCCCCACCCCAGGGTGAGGCATAGGCCTCGCACACTTTTCCATTCATATGATTGTGTAGTGACCATTACTTGCTTTATAGCATTCTTATCCTTGGTCACTTGTGCATAGCTACTTTCCATTTCAAATTTCCATTCCTCATGCACACAGAGAAATCACATTGTGATATATCAGTGTCGTGGCGTAGTCGACTAGTGTGTGCATCTGGGAACACCCAGCGCACAGGTTTGAACCCTCATTACGGCTCTTGTGGATTTTCTCATTCCTCATGTTCCTCAGTTATTATATTTGGTTGCTTATAATTTTCTGATTTTAATTAAGTTCCCTACAAAACTTGTTACCAATGAATTATACCATTTAAGCTTTAAATGCAGATAATTCACCATTCAGTGTCTCCTTTTTCCTGAACTAACTCATTTCATCTTCGAAGCTTAATGCTTGCTGCTTTTCTTCCAGTTGGTTCAATTTTGCCCACAAACATGTCATTAATGAGTGATCTTCACAGAAACCCCTCAAAATCTGTATTTATCCTATGCTCTATGAGCCCTGCATATTCCTTAAATAGGCAAATGTCCTCACCAGGTCACTGCTGTACTTCAGGGGATACTTGCTTATCCATAGACTGGTCTGGTTGTTTCAATTTACAGCAAACAAAGATGACCAGCACCAAATCAGTGAACACACAAGCAACAATCTCCCTTGTTTTTGCAAATCTTGTGCCCTTTTGCCCCTTTATTTTCTAAGTGAATGACTAATCAGTTACTGGAACACCACTACATACTCTCCAATATTGAACCTAGTTAGGTAAATCTCTTGACTTCAAGCTTGAGAATTCTGATGATGCAACCTGCCTGATTGGTTATTTGTGTGTGTAATTACATAGCATAGGTGTTGTTAGAGGATGTGTGTGAATATTTGTGTTTGCTTTTGTTTTAATTAGTGGGAATACAGTACATAAAGTAAAATTAGGGAAATGGTCACCTCAATTTTATTAGTGTATTAGAGATTGTAAATTAGAGTTTTAGAAATAGCACTGCCTCCTTTGACTAAAGTACTGTACAGTATATTAATTTATATAAACATTTAAATAGTATTGTGCCTTTGCTGGGAAAGGTTATTAATACCGCACAACAAAGTTGGCATGAAGGTCACATTTACTGGCCCCACAGTGCTTAAATGGCAGCAATAATTGTTAACATGTACATTAAAAAGCTTCAATGTGTATTGTCAATAAATAGTGAAGCAGTGTAGCTAAATTTACAATTTGAGAAAACTAATATTCTAAGAGGATTGATATGTTTTAGAAAATGTATAACATGATGATGATGTATATTACATAAAATATTTTATTATAATGTACTTATGTACATAAAAAGTACTTGTTATATGTGGTCCTGCTGTCAAGGTATCTTCTAGCTTCTGTCACTTGTGTATGTGAGAAATGATAATGAAGGGGGTTAAAGAAAATTAATTTTCAGTAACCTGAAAACTCAACATTTGATCATTAAAAATGTGAGCACCTCACTTTAGGTAAAGCATTTGAAAATAAGTAATCATCAAACATAAACATTGGAAAATGTCTCTAGCCTCAGTATCTAACAAACACTTTATGATATGGCATTAAGTTTGTCAAGTACTTATTACTGTAATTGTAATGTCCGTGGTCATAAATTGAGCATTCAAGCACTGAAATAAATATAGAAACCCCAGCAATTGCCCCTTGTGGAACTTTCACACTTTCACTGTGCTATTCTGCTGCTTGCAAATCACTTTGCTGTTCTCTTACATTGATCTTCATGACTGAAGTAGATTTGCTTGCTTTACAGTTTATAAAAGAAAACTACTTGATAATTGTGTGATTTCACAATTTACTTCCTTGATCTCTAAAGCTAGTGGTGGATAGCTGGGTGTTAAGAAATCATTTGTCCTTATTGCTTGTGATACGGGTTGATAAAATTTGAATTGAATTGCCATAGTGATAACAATAGACTTTGGAAATTAATCATTCTCTAGTAATATATGTTCATGTAAATTTTAAATTCACTTAATGACTCACTGTAGTGTGAATAGGGGTAGCTGGTATGTGGGAAGTTTCTTAGATAATTTATATTCATTTTTGTGTACAGTAATCTGTACTAAAGATGAAATTTTAAGGCACATTTCAATTTGTGTTGAGTTTATTGCACTTAATTCACACTGTGCAATTGGGGTAAAGCTTATGAATGATAAAACATGGAAATATTGGTTTTTATCATTTGTTATTCATTTTGGAAAACTTTAGTGAAATGTATAGTTGCATAATAATTTAAGTTGCAATATATATTAAGATAAATTGCTGTTGTTTGGTAGTCCACCACTAGCTACTGTATCTCTAGTATAACATTTTAGGTACTGTATTTTATGCTAATACTTGCTTGTATTTAGCGTTTCTTGGTAACTTCGTTCTGGGATCACCCTGGGTTCTCAATTTTCTCCATGTCTGCACCTAGCCTCGTTTCCTCCTTCCCCCAGAGACTCGGAGGGCAACCCCAGCGCCGCTAAAGTGCAGGTTCTGGAGCCCACTGTCGCCCTAATGGGGGCTCCTGATCCTCCCACAGTCCCTACTGATACTTCGGAAGCTACACTCCCACCTGGTCCTCATTCCCAATCCCAGCCCCTGCCGACACCCACCAGTTCCCCACTACCTCCTGTGGTTCCTCCTGGAGTTACTGCCTCTACTACTCGTATGTCCACTTCTACCTCTTCCTCTATTACAGCTGCCTACTCCTTTCCACCCCTACCCTTTACTATCACCAGAACATCTACTTCTGTGTCTGCCTCCTCACGTGTCCGCATCCAGACACCCCTTGCGCAGATCTCCTTCAACCAAGGTGTGGACCCTTCAGTCCTACCTGCACCCCACCTCCGGCCCTCCTTGCTCCGCCTCGCAGCTGAAGCTCAGAATGCAGCACAGGCAGCAAAGATACTTGAGGATCACAACCCCACCTCGTCCCCCGCAGTCACCGTTCAGACGCCCGCTAACTTCGAGGATGTTCCCAGACTTTCTGTATTCCATCTTGATACTTCTGGTGCTGGGGCCACTAATAATAATGGTGGGTCTTCTCATAGACGAAAAAGACAACTGACACACAGAGATCAACATTTTTCACCTTCTTTAACCCAGGAAGATGGAACTTTGCTTACTGCTACTGCTCCCACTTCTTTCAGACTTAATAATCAAGACCACATAGTAACCTCTACAGACAGTTTTCGAAGAACCATTTCCTCTAGGGGTCGAATAAGGTTTAGGCAATCAGATTCTCAAGATCAGTCTCTTACAGTTAGGCAACCGGTAAATCCAGTTAGAGATGGTTCTTCAAAAAATAGGCAACAGAGTCAGGCAATAGCCAGGCAGAGAGGCAATACTGTACAAAACAGGCAAAAAGACAGTCAGTTACCTGTCAGACGACGAATCAGACCACTAACAAGTTTGCCAAGAATTATTCCAGTATCTAATATTCAGATTGATGAGCTAGTTAGTGACAAACAACATGAATCTCAAGGGTTGGAAAGGCAAAATGAACCCTCATTAAGATCTAGACAACATGGTAGAATTCGTGTTTCAAAGCCAATTAGCCGTGCCCAAGTGACGAGACGCAAGCCAGTGTCTCAGACTTTCACACAAGATTCTTCTACACACAGTTCTGTCCAGCAGGGCAGTTTCTTACATGACAGTGTTTCAGAGACTCCCTTGCAGCTAGCTGACCCTACTCCAGTACCACCCACAGTCTTGACAGCCGAATTCCCCCCTGACAGCCACATCAGAGTCTTTGACGGGGATGAGGCAACAGCTAGGACACACATCATCAGTACTCCCGACTTCATTACACCATCACCGTTTGTGTTTCCTGAGACAAGCTTCTCCTGTGTAGACAAGATCCTAGGTGGATTGTATGCCGATGTAGAAACAGGATGTGTTGTTTTCCATATCTGCTCAGTGGAACCAAATTCAAGGTTAGTATTCATTATGAAATTTTTCTTTTGTAATATAGTGTACCATAAGAATTTGTATTGACTTGATATTCTGATGTTTACAATATAATGCTATACCAGTTGCAAATGGATGAGTAATAAAACACATTGTATAAGCTTTTAAATTTACAGAAGTTAATCAATTTACTAGCAAAAAAAAAAAAAAAAAAAACTTTGATTTCTTGTTTTGTTCATTAGAACCAAGGACAACAAGTTTGTGTGTGGCAGTGGGACTTTGTTTGACCAGAAGACCCGCACATGCCAAACAGCTGCTGCTGTTGACTGTGCAAAGGCCCCTTCTTTCTATTATCTGAATGAGCCATTCAAAGGACCAGGTATGAACCCATAATACTATTATACAGTGTACTTAATTTGCATTGATATATAAATATTAAAAACAAACTATTTCACATACAGGTATTTTGTAATTTGTGTTTTGGTAGTAGTAGAACATTGCTGACAACAATGTAGAGAAACACCAAGATAAGAGTAGATGTTATTTATAGATTGTATTTTGCCATTACAGGTGAAATGTCATCTTCAAATAATGTCTATTCTCCTCATGGTGTTCTCAACAATTTGTATCTATGTACAAGGGGTTTATATACAGGTACGGTCATGCAATATGAGAGAGATTTACATATCTATTCAGATATTCAGATATCAGCACCCACCTAACCATCATTTGGAGGTGGGTGCTGAAGTTGAGTCTCTTGTCTAGGTATAGGCCAAGGAACTTTCCATCATTTTTATTGCTAATGTTTACATTATCTATCTGAAGTTGAATTGCATTTGTTGATTTGCTTCCAAATAAGATGTAGTAGGTCTTTTCTATGTTTAGTGTGAGTTGGTTGACATCCATAAGTGGACTTTTTTTAATTCATTGTTTACAACACTATTTAAATGAGTGGGTTGGGGTCAGAGTAGATGAGAGTAGTATCATCTATTCTGATCATCATATAGGTTTAAGCATGTTAGAGACATTAGGCAGATCATTGATGTATATAAGAAACAGGAGGGGCCCTAGGATGCTGCCCTGTGGCACTCCTATGGTTAGTGGTAGAGTAGGAGAGGTTATATCATTGATGGCTACATATTGGTGTCTGCCACTAAGATAGGATCAGATATAGTTCAGGGCAAGGCCATGGATTCCATAATGGTGGAGTTTAAGTAAGAGGTAGTTACGGTTAACAGTATCAAAAGCCTTTCTCAGGTCAATGAAGAGTCCAATCGGAAACGCACTCTTAGTCACTCTATAATTCTTAGTCAGTGCTTTACTCCCGCCCTCCCCTTGTGTGGGAGGGCTATGTCTGCTGCTTTCAGCACATCTGGTATCTCCCCCGTGTCCAAACTCTTCCTCCACACTATACCGAGTGCCTGTGCTACTGGCATTTTGCATTCCTTTATAAATATTGAATTCCATGAATCTGGCCCCAGGGCTGAGTGCTTGGGCATGATGTCAATTTCTCTTTCAAAATCTGCCACGCTCGTGTTATTAGTTATATTTACAGGGGTTCGGATATCACGCATTAAGAAATTGTCCGGATCTTCCACTTACATGCTGTTTATTGGAGTGCTAAACATGTCCTCATTCTGCTTTTTTCAGGATTTCACTAATTTCTTTGTCATCCTCAGTGTATGAACCTTCACTTGTACAAATAGGTCCAATACTGGCAGTGGTTTTTGCTTTTGATTTTGCATGTAGTATGAAGAAATATTTTGGGTTTTACTTTATTACTTGTATTGCTTTCTGTTCTAGTTGCCTTTCTTCAATCTGATATGAATGCTTCAGTCTCTGCTCTATTTCTACAATCTCCCTGTTTATATTACAGTATTCCTTCTTTATGTGGAAAGTCGTGTCTGCTTAAGCATTTCCGTTATTTTTTTTTTCCTTCTTTTGTAGTGTCGCCTGCGTACACTTTCTACAGTGGGGCTTTCCTCAAAGGAACATGTTTCAGACAGACTTGATATGCTTTGGAAGTCAGTTGTTCTATTCCATGTGTAGGATTTTTATTACTTGGAACAGTTTCCCATTGAATGTTTGAAAGTTCCCTGTTTATCCTTTTATTATTAAAATTGAATTTACTGAATAACCCCTCTTGCTTGATCATTGTTTTAGATCAATTCTAAGTATTGATGTTAGTTTGCACTTCAATGAGCTTATGATCTGAGTATGTGGTATCTGAAATCATAATGTCCCTGATTATGTCTTCATTGTTTGTGAAGATCAAATCTAGAATATTTTCGTTCCTAGTTGGCTCAGTTATTTGCTGATTGAATGAAAATTTGTCACAGAATCTAAGTACAGTAGTTCTCTAATCTGTGGTTGATTATGTCCAGATAGATTTCCTGGTATAATAATATTATTTGCTATTCTCCATCTTAGACTAGGCAGGTTGAAGTCACCTAGGAAGATATCATCAGGTATTGGGTTTGCAAAAATTATCAAGACTAATCTCTATTTTGTTTATCTTGTTCTGTGAATTCCTCAGCTGTTGCATCTCGCAGTTTGTATATTCTGTTTGTAATACTACATAATTATACTATAGTATAATTCTACAGTACCATTAAACAGCTTTAAGAGTACAGTAAATGGAGATGTTCACAACGAGGACAAAATACACAAATTCAAATTTTTTTTTGCTGGCTGACCACTGAGGATGAGGGGGAAGACAAATTTGTTTTTATGCAGAGTGTAGTTTTGTACCATTTATGAATCCTCATATGTACTACTGGACTCTATTCTAATGTTTCTATTACTACCTATTTTTTTTTAATTTCCTTAGATGTGCACTCTTTGCTTTTAGTTTATTTCTGAAAATTATGTTCCTTGTAAGGTACAAGTTCACTGCATTAGCACAATTTGAAAGCATGGGGGTCAATTTTAATCTGCAGTACCAATAACTCTCTGCTTGTATTAATGATCTATCTTGATGCTACTATTGGTTATATTCCAAGAGGCTTGGCTTTCTAGATCTGGCTTCCTATTATTCTTCTGAACTGTTATCCCTATTTCTTGCAGTCCACGTAGAAGTCCTATATCCTGAGCATGAGTTTGACTTCCCTCGTATCCCTTCCTCTCCTCTCACCTCTTCCAACCGAGGACGTCGAAGTGCAGGTAAAGGCCCAGGTGTGTTTTTGACATGGACAAACTCAAGACACCTTGACATGGGCTTACCTACTGAATAGTGTTTTCTTAACTGGCTATGAAAAAAACTAGAAACCACCATAGCACTTAATTATTAATCATTTTAATGTTAGATAGTGACATCAACATGAGTCATGTAATCTTACAAAATCCCTTTTTATATGTAGTACCATTCATTATATTCTGTATTATACATATTTAGCTAACAAGGAGAGCTGTTACAATATAATACCTCCAGCTTTTTCCCCCTACATTGGGTTATGTGCTGTAATTAATTGTAATGAGTGTTTTTGTGCATAGTGCTGAATGTGTGTTTTTTGCCTCTAGCTGAGGTTGAGGCAAGCTTCCAAACCAGATGCAGATTACAGTACTGTACTCTCATGTTTTAAACATGGAAATGCATATAGCAGAGCTATACACACAATTATTGTTAACATAAAATACAAAATTCAAATATAAAATCTCCGGTTACATAGCAAGAGACTAGGTCAAATTAGCTGTGCAATCAGTGCAAAGCTATTTTGGATGTACTGTTCTGTGATGGAAATAGGAAGTCTGTGTATGGTGTGTCAAGATTACCTGAGTCAAGGGCAACTTTGGTGAGTGTTATACTTGAGTCGGTATTTGTTTGATGGGCTGCTGTTACTTGCAATAACATCTTGAAATAATTATGAACAGTAATTATTATGATAACACCAAAGCCAATTATACGCACTTCTACAATATATATATTTTATGTACTCTTCAGCATATTTCTGGTGCATCAGTAAGAACATGTTATAAATTCCTGTTCATAAGTCAGAACCATTGTGCAGAATTTCTAAGCTATTACATTTGATTGCTAATTTACTACATTTTGTTGTAGTGACCTGTATGCAGTGGTCAATGCAATAGGAGTTTACCTCCTATTGCAGTACCTCCATATTACCTCCAATGCTTCTCTTCAAATGGATAAATAAATCACATTAACATTATGTATCAATGAGAAAATCAGTTGAAGCCATGTGGGTAGAACTCCTATACCACACCAGTGTGTGTGTGTGTGTGTGTGTGTGTGTGTGTGCAGATAATGCATAAAACCCTTATTTGGCGTCAATAGATGCCTGGACCCCCCTCCCCTAGAGCCCAACTGAATATCAGGTTACATTTCTTTTAGCATATCGTGGTCCAGTGGTTTAAGGCATGTGCTTTGGAGTACCCAGTATGCAGGTTCGAATCTTCCTCCTACTTTAACCATGTCCATCTTTACTCATTACATTTCAAGAGGAAAGTAAATTAAGCTTAATTTCTCTCCATAATGGAGGTACAGTATCTAATTCCAGGGATTAGCCTTTTTATCCTTTTCTGTACAGGTTCAAATGAATTTATCTCCATTTCATAGTATGGGAACCAAAACTGGACTACATAATCTAAATGGGACCTAACAAGGGCAAGATAAAGCTGAAGAATAACAGTACAGTAAATATCTTTCTGCATAAACCTGACAAATTAAACTTTCCCCGATTTACAAACTTTTTGCTTACCTTGCTGGAAAATACTTCCTTTTAAATTACAACTCATTCTTGAGACCTTCATTTTCTTGTTCCAATTTCCTGGTAATTACTTTTTCTTCATAATTCTTTAGCAAGTCCTCAATAATCACTAACTTGCCAAGAAAACCACCTTTTCTGTGGGGAGCCCCTATGGCTCCCTGGAGCTTACTGACTGATATGCATGTATTTGACTGTGGTATCAGTCGATTGGAGTTCTTGCCTGCCGGGGACCACGAGCCAGAACCTGGCCCCCTCAGAGAGGCACAAGGAGCAGTGACCTATGGAAACCTCCATGTTTCTGCGGTCAATATATGGGCCTGTGGGCCGCTCCAAGCAACAGCCTGGTGAACCAAGCTTTCACAAGTCGAGCCTGGCCTTGGGCCGGGCTTTGGGAGTAGAACAACTCCCAGAACCCCATCAAGCAGGTATGTATTTGGAAGTGTTCCATGTCTGCCATCGACCGGGGTCTGGCACCCAGAATGGTAGGGTTTAACAAAGCAAACACCACATGGTTAAAATCGTTACCAAAACCTGAATAGAGGGGCAATACTCCCAAACTAAAACAAGCAAACATCACTGATGCCGTCGTGCCGATCATCGGTGCAGCAGCCCCCCTCCCCCTAGGAGGGGGAGGGGTATCCTGGATCCCCTGTGAAGCATGGGGTCAGGAAGCATGGGGGGTTTCCCCCTTCAGCATTCAGAACTGAATGCTACAGCATTCAGTTCTGAGGCTGAGCATCAAAAAAAGTGAAAAAAAATGCCAACCAGATGAAGGGAGGGTGCCGGGAAGCCTCCAGTGCTTGCCCAGAAAATAGCATTTCATTACATTAAACGCTGTTTTTTTGTGGGGAGCCCCTATGACTCCCTGGAGCTACCTAACCCATGAAAAGAATAAGAATAAGGATTAGAAGAACTCCCAGAACCCCATCAAGCAGGTTCCTTCGGAGTCGGCAGCATCTGGTCTGTGCAGTGGTCGCGCTGCTCGTCGGCCGGCTTTTCATAAGGGGCGTTGGCGTTTAGTGGTTTGCCCTTTTGATGGGGCGGTGGGGGGAGGCTCGCGCTGTTTGCTCATGCCTAGTTCCATGATTCGTGGGCATTTCGGGTTTTTTCTTCCGGCCTGTGATGACATTGGGTGGCTCCTCCAGAGGAGGTGGTGCTCGGGGCTAGTGTATTGCCCCTACCTCTCGGATGCATATTGGCACGTCCCGATTCATCCGGGGTTCAGAGAATAGTTAGGATTTGTGGTGGGGCGGCAAGCTTTCCACTTTTGTTGCCTTTCATTTGGCCTGAATCTGGCCCCTCGCGTATTCACATGGGTCATGGTGACCCGTCTGCATCTGTTAGGGGTTCGGGTCCTGGCCTACCGTGACAACTGGCTGGTGTGGACTCCCAGCAAGTCTGCATGTCTGCTTGCCAGGGGTGTGGTTCTTTCCCAACTCACCGGGTTCATTTTCTGGTGAACCCATCTGGTTCTGTCCTGGGATCGGTCTTACCTGTACCTCTTTCCCAGGTCCAGCTGTTACTTCGAGTCCTGGTTTGGTTGGAGTCTTACCAGGGGAGAGTAGTCTTGTTGGCTCCTTGGTTGCCTGGCCAGCCTTGGTTTCAGGCTCTGCTTGCTCGGTGTCCAAACCTGCGATGTTTCCGCGGCTCCACCTCTTTCAGCAGATCGGCCTGGTCAGATACCTGGCTAGTTTGGTCTTCTCCGCTCTTCGCATCTTGTCTTTCTGACATGGGTCTATCACCACTTGTATGGTTATCAGGTTGGTTCATTGATGGTGTCCCACCTGCGAGCTTCGTCTCGGCGACAGTATGAAGTTTCCTGGCTCTTTTCTCTCTCTTCGTAGGTTGTCCTCTGTTTAGGATAGGGTTGTTTTTGTCCTTTCTATCTTGGCTTTTTCAGGACCGTCATTTGATGCCCAATAATGTCGCCTCGTATAGTGTGGCGCTGGTGGAGCCACTTCAGCTTGCGTTCCAGGTGGATGCTACTAACACACCATTCCGTAAGCTTTCACATGCTTTTTCACCTCCAGCCTGCTCATGCATCGCCTGAGTCATCCTGGTCCTTGAACAGGGTGCTATCTCTTCTCTTCTCGGTTTGTGGTGGCCCCTTTGGTACAAGATTGCTTTTCTAATGCTCTTTTCCTCTTGGCATTGGCTTCTGGGGGTTGGGTCGCGGAGCTTCATGCTTTCCTCCGGCAGAGAGGTTTCTGCTCTTCCAGTCCTGGCGGTAGGCTTGTTCGTTTGCAGCCGCCTCCTTCTTTTCTGGCAAAGAATGAGTTGGCAGCTTTCCAGAGGGGTCCTTGGGTCGTTGATGCTTAGTTGGTCAGGCCTTGGGGTGCATTATGTGTTGTTTGGTTGCAGCTCTTTGCCATTACCTACGCCACAGCCTCTGTGGCCAGAGATGCACTTTGGGTTGACCCGGTTTCACACGTTCCCTGTTTCAGGGCTCGGGTTTCCCAGGTCGTCCGCAGGGTTATTTGGTCCAGCCAGCCTGCTGTCTATCCTCTTGCCCATAACGTTCATAAGTTTGCTGCTTTGGCTGCCGTCTTTAGTAACATGTCTTGGGCTGACATTGGGGCACGGGGATTTTAAAGGTCGAACAGGGTCCTGGCCTCCCAATTACAGTACAGTACCTCATAAACATTCCTGGCCCCTAGTAGGGCATGTGTCACTTTTGGTCGCAGGGTGCAGCCAGTTGTCTTGATGTCAAGTTGAGATGTAAGTGGTGGCTGCCTGCTGGATAAGTCCCTCTTAACACTTCTTTGGTTAGTTAGCTCCAGGTAAGCCATAGGGGCTCTGCACAGAAAACTAGCGTTGAATGTAATGAAACGCCATTGTCTGGGTAAGCCAGACTCGCCTGGCTCCCTGGCACCCTCCCTCCCTCCGGTCAGCGTTTTTTTTTTTTCTCTCGTTTTTTTATGCTCGGCCTCAGAACTGAATGCTGTAGCGACTGGTGCAGGGAGTCTGGCCCCCATCTGGCTGTGCAGATGATTGGCATTAGTGACGTTTGCTTGTTTTAGTTTGGGAGTTTTGCCTCTATTCGGGTTGTGGTAGCGATTTTTCCAAAGTGGGGTTTGTTTTGTTATGCCTACCATTCTGGCTGCCAGACCCCGGTCGATGGCAGATGTGGAACACTTCCAAATACATGGGGTGTTTCCATAGGCCACTGCTCCTTGTGCCTCTCTGAAAAGGCCATGTTCTGGCATGTGGTCCCCGGTAGGCAAGAACTCCAATCGATTGATACCACGGTCTAATACATACATATCAGCCTGGTGCTCACCCAGAAAATGGCATTTCATTACATTCAGTGCTGGTTTTTTGTGGTTGTGTTTTGTGTTGAGAATCCTTTGAAGTATTTATCTGTTGGTGTGTTGCCCTTCCCTGTGGTGGTCGCGATCTTTGTTGTTGACATGCTTCTGTTTTGAAATATCAACTTTACGTGTGTGTGTGGGTTTTAGTGCAAGACACGTGAAGTAGTTTTGATAGAGCTAAACAGGTCGAGAGTCAGTATATCAGACAACTGATGGGTAGAAAGGAATGGTCCAAGAGCTAACAGCTCGATTCTGGAGGCACAAATAGTGACTGCAAATGGTTACTTTGGGTTGATTCTGGGGGTCAAGGTCCCTGTGGCCCAGTCTCTGACCTGGCATGTAAATACAGCACCACTCTACTTCTTCATAACATTGTAATTGTACAGTTTTCATTACCTGTGGTGAATTATCAAATATACTACAATCAAATACTTTCATTACCTTCTTACTTACTGCTGCCACTCAGCCGTGTTCCTTATCAAATCACATGCATTGTGTGTACTCACTACAGTACCTGCTTTTTACATGCCATGTCAGACCATCTCCATACACTTCCTCTTCTTTTTCTACTGTCATTTTTTTTTAATATTCTACTCCCAGTCTATCACCATCCATTTTGTTTAACATGCTCTCCTCAATCTTGCACAGTATGACATATTCCTTCATTATACTATTTGCTTTTAAATTTGTATTAATCCTTCAAAATCAATCGACAGATGGCAATGTTGATCTCTGTCGTACTCGTCCCCTGGGTACACCACTAGCAGACCTTACCACAGGTTGCCAAGACTACACAGTCTGTGAGGCTCTAAGTGATAACAGACTTTCGGAAAAACGGTTCTCATGCAAGAAAGGATATCTCTTCTCACAGCTCCGACAGCATTGTACACTTGCTAAGAAAGTAAGTGTTTCACAATTATCTTTAACATTTTGTGATATATCAATTGATGTAACATTTACCACATGAAGCAGCTATTTAAATGAAATTTTGTTTTAATTGCATTATCACTTACAGGTGAATTGTGCAAAGGAGACTTTGAGTGAAATTCTTGGCATGGGATCTGTAAAAAGACAAATCATTGCAAACAGAAAAAGGCGTGCAGCCAGTCTTTTGCAATCTCACCGATTTCGTCGTGCTGCTCTGCCACCCTTAGCTAATTTGATAATAACGCCAGGAGTGGAGGATGCACGTGTACGCCGTGCTCTCTACAATCTTGCTGCACTTCAGCAATGGACTTTAGAAAATGCCCAGCATTCAACTTTCATTGAAGTGTATGCCTTGCAAACTGATGGGAAAGATCTTTATCCAAAGAAAGTATATGTTGATACTATGGTTCCTATTTCTAGTGCTGAGGCAGTACAAAGATATGGCTATATAAATCGCAAAAAGAGGGATGTTGCTAATATCACTGTGGCAGAACAAGTGCTTACTGGTAATCAAACCAAAATAGAAGAAGCATTTGCATCATCTTCTATAGTAACATCACCTGGTAGTTCGGATGAAGTTGAAGAAACAAAATTTAAACACATTGACTTTGTTACTAACACTACTTTGAAAGATGCTTTCAATCATCCAACTATTGCTACTACAACTATTGGCTTAAGTCCAACCGTTCTTCCAACAGTAATTATTACCAGGCAGAAGGACACTGCATCGACTTCATTTGTCAGTCCAACTCATCCAGCAATACCCACAACATTATCGACTGTCACAATATCTCCAGAACGCACCTCTTTGAAAACTACATCCACGACAACAGTCACTGTAACTCCTGTAACTGTAACTGTTACAACTACAAAGACTATTGTCCCAATATCAATGAGCAATATTCAAGCAGAACTCTCTCCTACAGGAACAGCAATTGCTACTTCAGCTACGCAACTGTCTGCATATTTGACCACACCTCTTCCACCACCTTCAACTACAACAACGATAGTTGATTCTGTTTTAAAGGTTACTTCCACACCATCACCAGAAGGAACTTCAACTTTTCCAAATATTCCATTAAATACAGAAAATAGTACCTCTGAAATACAACCAACAAGAACTGGATCAGCCTCTGATTTGGACTCGATTCCTCCTCAAGTTCTAGCTGACAATCAAACGGTACAATCAGTTACAAATGATACTTCATTACAAAATTTCGCAAATGAAAGCTCAATAGCTTCATCAACACATCTTGAAGTAGGCGAGTCTCCAACTACTTTTAATTCATCTGTGACTGTTGTTGAAACTGAAGGCACTAATATTACAGAATCAAGTGAGAGTTTAGCTAATTCTTCCACTACTGAAGCAGTTCAGCATTCTGGAGTGGGAACATCAACAACTGTAACTACCTTACCTACTGCCTTGAACATGAGCACAGAAATGAGTCAGACAGAAAATGTCACAGCTTCAACTAACTTCACAATTTTAACCACCACGGAAGGCACTACAGACGTTCATCCATCAGACAGTGTTAATGTCACTTCAACAGTGGAACCACCAAAAGATTCAGATGTGTCAGTAAATTCTTCAACAGGAGCAGTAACTCCATCATCTGTCACACCTCAGGGACCCTTCACTAGGGAAAATTTACCTGAAACCAATTTTACTTGTAAAGACAAGAAGCTAGAGCAGTTTTATCCTGACCCTGAGGCTAATTGCCAAGTATTTCACTATTGCTCACCAGGCTTTGTCAAAAAACAAGTTCTTGATCTTAAATTCCTGTGCACTGGTGCAACTATGTTTGATGTCAACACTCAAAAATGTGAAGATATGGCAAGTGTAACTTGTGGTTTTGACAAACCAACAACTCCCAGCACCAAAACTACAGAAAGTACTACAAAGTTTTTCAGCGTTTCTCCTGTTGTGATCAATGCTACAGACACATCCTATGTTGAACCACCACTAACAACTGAAAACACAACCACATCATCCAACATAACCACTCCAGCATCAACAACTGAAAGTGCAACTATAGCCCCTGAATTCAATGGTACCATCGGTAGTCATGAAAACTGGAACAATACAGAGTCATCACATCATCTTTCCAACATTAATGTCACAGTTGGTAAAAATATTACATTTATAGAAACTACTGATCAGTCAATTTTAGAAACTACAACAATAACAGAAGATCTCTCGCTCATGCAACCTGAAGAAACAGTCACTGAAATTGTAGAACCATCTAGCACAACAGTTGAACCTACCTTTGAGTTTATAACAGAAACAGACCTTCCAGAGATTGAGACAGTAACTTATCAAGATGATAGAGAAGATATTTTCACTAGCACTGAAGGTCTAAGCACTGAAGGTCTAAGCACTGAAGGTCTAAGGGAAATTTTTCTCTCAACAACTGAATTCTTAATTCAAGGTGAACCAGAAATAACAACAGAACTGGTGCCTGTGTTCCATCCCGATATTATATATGAATCGACAACACCCACAACTGAAGAAATAACTGATGGCTCAACAACAAAATTAAATATTGACACTGTTACCGATTCCACACCCTTTGATTCATCTTCTTCCACTTCAGAAGAAACCACAACATATATATCAGTATCAACTAATATATCTGCATTCAGTAATCATTCAGCGTCAAGTGAAATCTCGGTGTCTAGTAATGTGTCGGTGTCCAGTGATGCATCTTTGCCTGTCAATCGCAATACAACAGAGGCAGCAGCAGCAGCATTGTAAGGTCCAGCACATATGGACTAGAAGGGTATTAATGGCATGTCATGATTCATGTCTGTATTAATATAATTTTTGTTTATTTATTCTTGATAAATATCATTATAGGTTATGAGAATTTTGCCTGTTAATCATAATATTCCGTGCCAAAAATATTTGCCTACTCTAGACTCTAGGAGCACAAAACATTCCACATGGTATAAATTTCCATCGCTGTGATACATTTATTCAAGTAGGTAAGCACTACAAATGGGAAAACCATGTACAGGTATTCCGTTTTTAGAAAATACTTTTACTTATTAAACATGAAATCATGTCTTACTGTATGCCGGATGTGTAATACACAGATTTTTCTCTGATTTCTGTTTTTGTCATTAGTTATATCCTGTGTTGAATTCACATACAGTACTGTACTCTTTACTCCCAGAGAGAGTCGACAAGTTATGAGTGATTTGGAGTCGCTGAAGTTTATGAACAGTATGGTTAGGAACATCATGTTTTCTATAATTTAATTCATTCCAGTAAAAAAAATTTAGGCACTTTTTAAAGCTGTGATGTAGCTATTAATGTCATCAAAGCACATGCCATCAAAGCTGATTCAAATTATTAAGGTATAGCCAAAGTGGTGAATTACCGTCTAGACAAACAAAAGTTCAGAGTAGACTTTATTTGTTAGCCTAAAAAAGTTATCTGTAAATAGTCTACACTTATCTTTGTGTGTGTACACAACTGTCAGCACTTTGTACTCTTCAACCCTTGGCCAGTTATGAAATACTACCATGGCTCTCCTACCAGAGCTGTTTTTACATATTGTGTTTGGACTCCTGATTTTGTTCAACATATTTGATTGACTCCAACTTCCTTATGGCTTTCATACTGACTGAAATGGAGTAAAGTGTGCCGTGATATGACTAGACACTACACGACAGAAGCAAAAAATGTGTTTGTGGCGATAAACATAACAGGGATGTAGATCATCCAGATGTTGTGAATTCATTTCCTTTTTAGGAATTCATTTAAACGATAGTGCCAGATCTGTATGAGAATTAATGACTAATTGTTTTGACTACAGTACTTGAGTATATGTCTCTGTAACTACTTTCATGTATAGTTTTATCAGCTGATCACTCTAAGATAAATTCATTATATTAGTGCTTTAGGACTGCTCTGGTTTACCTTTTGTCTTCTCTAAATCACACTTAAGGTTAAATTTTTCCACTTTTGTTGTATTCAAAGTCTATATGCAATATACAGTTGTACATTTTCATCAGTGTCGGATAACTTCAGCAGTGTCAGATAGCTTCATTGGTGTCAAATATCTTCATCACTGTCAGATATCTTCATCATTATCAGATATTTTCATCATTGCCTGATACCTTCATCAATGTCAGATGTCACTTTACTTTTCTTTTGCAGCTAACTAAAGAAGCACAAGATGTGTGTAATTTCCACAATGATATACAGTACATCGTCAATATCAACAACCAGGATTCATTTCATGTAAAAATATCATTTTATATTCATATCTAAACTTTTGTCTAGGCCTTAAAAGGTGACCAGTTAGCATTGTCCCCATGCATTGCATTCAGTTAAAATTTTTGTTTATAGGTTATTAGCTAGTGTTGTTATGCATATGTACAAGACATAGCCTTACACAGAACTAGGCTCCATTTCCACAGATATGAAGCATTGCGGATGCAAAATAGCATGGTATTTGTAATAGTATCTCTGTTTGAAATGTAATCATATGTCATGAATTACTATTGCTAAATAACAAATGTTGTACCCCCTTTCCCATCCAGTCTTTGCAATCAACAGTTGGTTGGGAATAGAGGAAAATACATTGTATGCAACTTGAGAGAAAGTGATATTATTCATGTTAATATAATTGGTTAAAAGCAAAAAATTGCTGCATGCATGGGAACAATTGGAAAAATCTAAATTATTAATTAGAATTGTAGAAAATAATAAATTATAAGTTATGTAACAGACAAACAGGAACATTATCGTGGATAACATTTTGCTCACAAGAGCCTTGCTCAAAATTGAGCTCTTGTGAACAAAATGTTATCCATAATAAACTTTGTGTTCCGACCTCTTGTGTTTTTATGACCATAATGTTCTAACTGAGGATAACTTAGGCACTGCTATATTATTTTGAAAAATAAAAATAAACTTAAACTTTGAATATAGGCTAGATCTCTGTGCAATACATATACAGTACATAAGATTGGTATAGTCTTCATATTTCTCATATGTGGACACTTTTGATTGTGTGAATGGAAATGGATGTGTTGCATGCAAGTTTACTCATGTTGTACTTTGACTCATCAATGCATATCGTACGTGTGGGATGCTAGGTCTCTGAAATTTACAGTGAATGATGATTAAATAGATATTAGATGTCATTGAGAGAGGATAAGTCTGCTTGTGGATGTACCCGTCTTCCGAATGCTGTGGATTAATATAACTAGTTAACTCAAGTACAGTACTTCATGTGTGATCACAATGATGTCAACATTCATGTAGGTTTGTCATTGACTATACATGTGTTGTATAATAACAGTAAAATTATACAAGGGCCTAATATCATACATACCCATTTATTTGTAGGATTTAGCATGATACTGGAGGCTTACACTAAACCATAACAAAATAGTCAAGTTTTTCACTTGGCTAGTTAAGATATCAAACGATTATTGATATGGCTGTGTTTGATATTTTGTCCTTGAGATGTCAAGAGACTAGTGATTTTGATCTCTAGACGACTCTTTAATATGGGTAAATTTTATGCTTTATGAAAATCCAAATCACTAATCTCTTAATGATGTGATAAGATCTGTCAGATTATATCTTGGTCTAAATTTTTCAGAGAGATTTCAGTTCACAGTTTTGTAAATAAGAGAGGAATCTCTTTGAAACTATTAGCAAAGATTAAAATATTCATGTCATGGCACAAATGATGTTTTCTGCTTTTTGCATTTGTGATGATATTTATTGTAGTATATAATTTCTGTATTGTCTCCATCCCTGATTCCTTTATCTTGCCTCTCAGTAAACACTGAAGACTTTATGTTATGTTCTTGTATTTTTTCCCATACAAATGGTTCAAAAGCATATGTTTGGAGTATAACTGATTTCCAGGAAGTTCTCATTGAGTTACAGAATAAATATTTTATTATTATTCTTGTATAAGTTATGGTGCCTGAATTTTGAGTGGAAAATAGGAGATTAGACAAGTTTTCCAATAAATTGTGATACTGTATTGAAAAAGTAAAGCATTGAAAATATTGAAACAACAAAACAAGTCACAAAGAATACACTAGAGAACTAGAGACTATTGCAAGTCTCTAGCTCTTGCTTTATCTTGTTTTGTTCTGTTTTATCTGTTGGTTCAATGGGACGTTGACCCAACAAATAAAACAACAGCCGACTCTAAATTTTAATATGTACACTTAACTTGATCTTCTCGAACAATAAATTTCCTATCATAAAATACATAATGTAACATAATAAGATCACAACTTCTTTATTGTGCAAGCATACAGTATGTCCAATAGATATGTACAACATTCCTTGGAAATTTGTCTTGAGGTATCAAACTCCAATACAATGCAAAATCATACAAAATCTACACAGAGTATCCAGTTGAGTAAAATCAAATAACAGGTAAAAAAAAAAAAAAAAAAAAAAAAAAAAAAAAGAGAACTATACAAAAGAAAGGGATTCCTGAAATACAGTACTCCAGTGATCAAAAACTTGTGCAGACACATTACAGATGGATTAAAAACAATATACAAATACTAGAAAGAATAAATATAAACGGTAGAAAACCACTCAAGCAATTGGGAAAACTCTAAATACTTTTTTACAAAAAAATAACCTATTCCAGTATTGGTCCCCAACTTAAGAAACCAGCGTTAAATGTAATGAAACATTTTTTGGGTGAGCCCCGGAGGCTTCCTGGAGCTATCGGTCTAATATGCGATATATTAGTTTAGGGCATTAGTCAACGGAGTTCAGCCTACCGGGGACCACGAGCCAGAACCTGGCTTCCCCTTAGAGAGGCACAGGGAGCAATGGCCTCTGGAAAAATAACCTGTGGCTGGGGATATTCCTTATCTTCCATCGACTAGGTTTAGGCACCCAGAAAGTTAGGCATAACAAAACACACCCCACTTGGTAAGAAAAATGAAACTGAAGACTGAACAGGGAACTCCCCCAATTCTCAAGGAAACAAGCAAATGTCGTACACCACCGCTGCTTGTCCACGCAGCCCTCCCCCTCACTGGGAGGGGGGGGAGCCCCGGACCCACTGCACCAGCTACTCGACCCCAATTCGGAGGCTAAGCATCAAAAGCAAACCCTGGCACCCTCCCGACCAGAGGGAAGGAGGGAGGGTGCCAGGGAGCCTCCAGGTCTTACCCAGAAAATGGCTTTCCTTACACTCAATGCTGGTTTTCTGTGGGGAAGCCCCTATGGCTCCCTGGCACTATATAACCCAAGATAAGTAAAAGAGGGACTTAACGGGAAGAGGCCGCCACACGCTCCTTAATTCAGTCGAGACAACTGGTCACAACTTGCCCCCAAAGCCACAAACGAATGAGAAGGACCAGGAATGTTGACCAAATAACGGCCGGCCAGGACCCTGTTCGACCTCCAAAATCCCCATGCCCGAATGTCGGCCCAAGACATGTTGCCGAAGACGGCAGCCAAAGCAGCAAACATATGAATGTCATGGACATGAGGATAGACTGCAGGCTGGCTAGGTTAATAACCCTGCGGACAACCTGGGAGACCCAAGCATTGGAACACGGAACAAGGGAAACCGGATCAACCCAAAGTGTGTCCCTGGCTACAAAAGCTGAGGCGTGCAAATGACGGCAAAAAGCCACAACCGGACACAACACATGATGCACCCCCGGCTTGACCAACCAAGTATCAATGACTCAAGGACCCCTTCGGAAGGCCGCAATCTCGTTCTTCGCCAGAAGAGGAGGAGATGGCTGCAACTGCACAAACCAATCACCAGGACCGAAAAAGCAGAAACCCCCCTGTGCCAGAGAACAAGAATCTCGCCAACTCGACCCCTATTGGCCAGTGCCAACAGAAACAGAGCCTTGGAAAAACAATCTTGAACCAAAGAGGACACCACACAGTGAGAAGAGGAAATCAGAGTCTCCAGTTCAAGGACCATGATGGGCGGCGATGAGCAGGCAGGTGGTGAAAAAAAAAACACAAGAAAGCTTGCGGAAGTGACATCCACCCCGAACGCAAGCTGAAGCGGCTCCACCAGCGCCGCACAATATGTGGTGACAATATTCAGCATCAAATGACAGTTTTGAAAAAGATAAGAAAGAAAGGACAAGACAAGCAATCAGATATAGGAGACAACCTACGAAGAGAGAGAGAGAGAACATGGCGAAAAGAACACCAGAAAACTTCATACTGTTGCCGAGACAAAGCTTGCAGGTGGGACACTGTCAATGAAGCCACCTGATCACCATACAAATGGTGATAAACCTGCGTAAAAAATCCAGACGCGAAGAGGAGGAGTAAACTGAACCAGCCATTTACCGACTTATTATTATTAACATCTTTATTGACAAAATTAATTACAATTTTGCCTAATCTGAGAATTTTGATAGTCTTATTAAATTGAGGTTAATGCTAGTATTCACTGTCACGCAGGACAGAGGGTCATACATAAGACAATAGGTCTAAACTGTAGGCTGAAGCACATATATATCACGGTTACAATCAATGTTTTAATGTGTGAATATGTGACAACAACTTTCTATTGTGCACTGCCACACAAGGGCAGGGATGGGTTCATAAGTGATGCAGCTTAGAGTATAAATAGAAATTGTTCTTCATTCTTTAAAATGGACAAGCAAATTTTGGGTAAATTGTTAGGATGTCGTCCAGAACACCTGAGTCAATAAAATAGTTGCACAGTTGGTGGTACAATAGGCCAGGAGGTCTAAAGTCCTTTACGGTTTCACATTCATCAATATAGTGTTCTAGTGAGTGCATTAAAGGTTTATCACAGAGTTTACAATCTGAATATTCTGGTAGTGGCTCAGCCTCACTAACCTGCCAGATGTGTCTATAGCCAAGGCGAATTCGCGCAATTACTACATCACATTGCCTGGTCCGGTTACTGTGCTGACCATACAAATACCTATTATTACAGAACTTGTCATAACTTTTAATACTGCAGCTTTCAGGTCTCTGTGCATTTCTTAGTTCTTCTAAATCTGAATTAATTTCTTTAATTTGTATGTTTCTAATAACTGCATTAGATAGTCCAAAGTCATAATCAATGTTTTCTTTCCTGCAAGCCTCATTGGCCAATTGATCTACAAAGTCATGTTTTTCAACTCCAACATGGGATGGGATCCACACAAATTTTATACAAGAATTATTATCATTGGCAAAAATTACATTCCATTTAATATTACAAGCTACTTCCGACATACATTGTGATGGGTTATTTAAGGACTGCAGAGCACTTTTAGAGTCACAGAAAATAACTCCACCACCATTGAGCTTAAGGTATTCAGTGGCTAGATAAATACCCAATAGCTCGGTCTGTGTCGTGCTTGCCCAGTTGTTCAATCTCTGTGTACTAGTCATGATCATTTCATTCCCTTTATACACTGCACATGCACAACCTGTTCTACCAGTGCCTAACTGCACAGAGCCATCAGTAAAGGCATAGGATTCAGTCGGTTTGAGAATTTGAAGATTACCGACTGGTCCAATCTGCTGGAAGAGACAGAACCGCGGAAAATGTCCCGGGTTCGAACACATAGCAAACAATGCGTGAAACAAAGCCTGGACCGGCCACCTAGAACGAGTCTCCTGTGAGAGGACTCCGAGCCAGAACCCAAAGCAACAGCTGGACTGGGAGTAAGAGGTACAGTATATATGACCCCCACCTCAACCAGTCCTGCTGAAAGGCATGCACCACGTCAGCTCCTCAATCAGGAAAGGGCACCACATATATCGGGAGATGCCGAGACCATGTTGATTTGTGGAACCAATTACCGCGTAATGTGGTGGAGGTAGGGTCCCTTGATTGTTTCAAACGTGGGTTGGACATGTATATGAATGGGATTGGGTGATTATAAATAGGAGCTGCCTCATATGGGCCAATAGGTCTTCTGCAGTTACCTTTATTCTTATACTCTTATGTTCATGCCGACACGAAGAGGTCCGCCTCCGGGAGCTCGTACGTCTGGCAGAGCCAACTGAAGGAGTCGGCGTTGACCATCCATTCCGTGAACAAGGGAATGAACCGGAACACCACTAAGGCAAAACACTATCAAGAAATTGAGGCCAGAGTTGACCACAGCCCCAGTTCACATTAGTCAACGAACTGGGGTTGAGTATCTGGGGCTTCCCCCGGCCCCCTCCTGGGAGGGGAGAGCTGCACGGACAAGTGGCACGGTGACGATGTATGAATGTTTACTTGTTTCCTTGACAATTGGGGAAGTTCTGCTTCCCTGTTCGGTCTTTGGTTACATGTTTCTTACCAAGTAGGGTGTGTTTTGTTATGCCTACCTTTCTGGGTGCCTATCCCCGGTTGATGGCAGATAAGGAATACCCCCAACCACAGGGAAGGTTTTCCAGTGGCCATTGCTCTCTGTGCCTCTAAGGGGGCCAGGTTCTGGCTTGTGGTCCCCGGTAGGCTGAACTCCATTGACTACTGCCCTAGACTAATATATCACATACTAGCCCGATAGCTCCAGGGAACCATAGGGGTTCCCCACAGAAAAGGCACGTTCTCCAGTGACAATAGAGAAATTAGCAAAATCTGCAAAAGAAAGGTATGAATCCATGTTATGCACCCCAATGTATTCCTTGAAAGTAGAGCCTGAGAGCATTTTTTATCAATTTTCCCCACGCTTCCCATAATAGATATCTATAACCCTTACAGACTTACTTGAAAAATTGCATGTTCCTATGCATTTGTTCTGGGGCTGTATTTCTTAAAATGCCACCGAGTATAGGCACTTGGTATAATTTAAAGTGACTATGAAAAAGATTAGGTCCTGGAGACAAAAAAAAAAAAATTGCAAACATTGTGCAACTTTACAAGGAAGGGAATAAATTGATAGCAGAGGGAGCAAAATCATAATACTGTATTACCTTATCTGTAAGATTAAAGACCTGCCCAAAATGCTAAGTGTACAGTATTAGTAATTACCAAAGTGTAGTTACAGGATGAGAGCTATGCTCATGGTGTCCCTTCTTCTCGGCACTCTTTATCATATGACGTTTTGAAACTACTGACGGTTTTGGCCTCCACCACCAGCGCCTGACAGCTGGGTGGACAGCGCTTTGGATTTGTAGTCCTGAGGTTCTGGGTTCGATTCCCGGTGGAGACAATTGGGCAAAATGTTTCTTTCACTCTGATGCCCCTGTTACCTAGCAGTAAATAGGAACTTGGGAGTTAGACAGCTGCTACGGGCTGCTTCGTGGAGATGTGTAACAAAAAGGAGGCGCTTAGCCCCGAAATCATCTCAAGATAACCACCTCATTTAACTTTGTTTCAACCGTCTACCACTGTGAAAGTGAATTTGTTCAAATTTCTTTGGCAGCTTTGTTTAGTTAGTTTAAATCTATGACCTCTTGTTCTTGAGGTTCCAGGTCTCAAGAATTCTTTTTTTATAGACCAGTTGCACTAATGTCCCACATAATAAAAGTATTTGAGAGAGTGATCAGGAGTGAGGTCACCAATATCATGGAGACCAATGACCTTCACAACCCAGGCCAACATGGATTTAGAGCAGAAAGATCATGCCTCTCACAGCTACTTGACCACTATTACAAAATCATTGAGGCATTGGAAGAAAAACAGAATACAGATGTGGTATATATGGACTTTGCAAAGGCACTAGATAAATGTCACCATGGAGTGATAGCACACAAAATGAGGTCAATGGGAATAACTGGTAAAGAAGGACGGTGGATACTCAAGTTTCTGTCAATCAGAAAACAAAGAATAACAGTCAACTATATAAACTTGAGTCTAAGTGCAGTTAAAAGTTCTGTACCTCATGGTACAGTCCTTGTACCACTGCTTTTCCTTATTCTCATATAAGATACAGTATAGACAAAAATACAAGTCACAGCTTTGTATCATCCTCTGGAGATGACACAAAAATCAGCAAGAAGACCTCTGCTGAAGACATTGAAAAACTATAGGCAGATATTAATAAAGTTTTCGACTGGGAAGAAGAAAATAACATGATGTTTAACAGTGATAAACTCTAGGTACTCAGGTATGATAAAAATGAGAACATTAAACATAATACAGAGTACAAACACAATCAGATTTGCCCATAGTAGCAAAGCAGCATGTAAAGGATTTGGGAATAATGATGTCTAACAACCTAACATTCAGGGAGCATAAACAAGCAAATATTGAGTCAGCCAGAAAAATGATAGGTTGGATTACAAGAACTTTTAAATCCAGGGATACCATCACAATGGTTGTACTATTTAAATCACTTGTGCTGTCCTGTCTTGAGTACTGCTCAGTACTCACTTTCCCCTTCAGAGTGGGAGAGATTGCTGAAATAGAGAGAGTTCAGAAAACATACACAGCATACATAGACGCGATAAAGCACCTAAATTATTGGGATCGTCTCAAAGCTCTCCAAATGTACTCACTAGAAAGGAGAAAAGAGAAAGATATCAAATAATATACATGTGGAAAATACTGGAGGGCCACGTCCCAAATCTACACGGTAAAATAAGAACTTACTGGAGTGAACGATATGGAAGAAAATGCAGAATAGAACCAGTGAAGAGCAGTGGTGCCATAGCACAATCAGAGAACACTGAATAAACCTCAGAGGTCCACAGTTGTTCAACATCCTCCCAGCGAGTTTAAGAAATATTGCCAGAACAAGTGTAGACATCTTCAAGAGAAAACTAGATAGTTTTCTTCAAAAGTGCTGGACCAACCAGAACTTTAATTATGTCTATGATAAAGTGTTTAAAATGAGCCTTATATTCCTATCTTTCTTGAGGCATATAAAAAATTTACGATTATTTACAAATTTACGTGAAATAAGCATTGTTCTGAGAGAGAGTTGCTCCTTCGATCGATCTGTCCGGAGTCGGAGCTCGGCTATTATAAAAGTACACGTATCTTCGCTTTAAATTTAAATATGCCCATGGTAAGGTATTTAGAACGAAGCTTATATATCTGTCTTTTTTGTGACATATAAAACTCTTACGTTTATTAAGGAATCTGCGTGAAATATGCATGGTTCTGAGATGAATGCTGCGGTTTTCGAGTTTGACGAGCGATGAAAACTGCCACTTTTATACAACTACAAATATCTTCGGTTTTACTTAAAATATTTGTCTGGTAGAGGTTTTACATATAGATCGCGTTTCTGTCTTTCTTCTGACTAATAAATAATTTTGGTTTAATCAGTTATCAAGATGTTTTCAACAATATTCTTTCAGCGTTCGTCTTTTCCAACTTGGGCGACCCTTTTGGAAGCGCGATACTTGGGTTAACCCATCCTATAGTTGAGTCTGTTTCCAACTGGGGTTCGAATATACACAAGCACGACACAGCTGATCTGATGATACAAACAAGTCAAGCGAGCATCCAAACAAAACAGTCAAGTGAGCATCCATCCGGTACGATAATATATAACACTTTTACTACATTCACCCCATCTAGCTTTAAGTAACATAGTCCCGCAGATGTGTAGGGATACTGCGCGTCCTTCCAGATCGTCGAAGGGACTCCTGCAAAGTTGAAGCCTCTAGTGTTCCAGTCGGTTCCTGCATACCACCTTCTCGAGGGAGTGTTACGTCAGAGAAAGGTTCCCAATTAGGCGTTTTTAGGTTAAGTGGTTCGGGACGAAGTAGTTCAGGATGAGGTGATTCAGGATGAGGCGGGTTGGGGTTTACCCCATCTTTCGCAATCGCTGGGTGTTGCTGTTGAATGTTGACATTGGGGTCCAAACTCTCACAGCCCTCAGTGGCCATGGGTGTGAGGTGTCTTAATGATACAGTGATAATCTTGCCATCTGGGAACTTGACATGGGCGTATTCCGGATTCACGTCTACGACCTCAACCTCATCAACTAGAGGATCATTTTTGCTTTGCCGCACTTAACGTTTTAAGAGGACAGGGCCTCTGCAAGCAAGCCACGTAGGTAGAGTTCACCCTGAAGTAGACGTTCTTGTATGCAGGAAGAATCGTTCATGTGGTGTACAATTTGTAGAGGTGCACAACAGTGATCGAATAGAGTGGAGTGCATCAGGAAGAATAACTTCCCATTGGGATACATCTAAGCTTCTCGTCCTAAGAGCTAGCAGCACTGTCTTCCAAATAATCCCATTGTACTTCTCAGCCTGGCCATTTCCTCTAGGGTTGTAAGGAGTCGTACGGCCAGTTGCTACCCCTTTTTTGAGTAGAAAGTTTTTCAACTCCTCAGACATAAAGGAAGTTCCCCTATCAGAATGTATATATGCAGGCATACCAAAGATTGCAAACAACTGCACCAGGCACTGAATTACTGTACCAGTAGTCAACAGTCTTCGTGGTGTAGTGGTAAGACACTCGCCTGGCGTTCCGCGAGCGCTATGTCATGGGTTCGTATCCTGGCCGGGGAGGATTTACTGGGCGCAATTCCTTACTGTAGCCTCTGTTTAACGCAACAGTAAAATGTGTACTTGGATGAAAAAACGATTCTTCGCGGCAGGGGATCGTATTCCAGGGACCTGCCCGAAACGCTACGCGTACTAGTGGCTATACAAGAACGTAACAACTCTTGTATATATCTCAAAAAAAAAAAATCTGAACAAGGGAATGCAAAAGGGAATCTAGAGAATTCATCTACAACTGTAAGAATATATTTATTCCTTGAATGTGATGGAAGTGGTCCTTTAGTTACTAATACCTGGGCTCTCCATGGAGAATGACTGGGTCTAATTATCTCTTTACGTAGCATCCGAGCGGTCTCAGATTCAATAAACAACTTGTCAGCCTCAGAATAGCGTCTGGATTTTACAGCAATCGGCTTGCAGTCTGGTGCTAAATTACTGAAGAGAGATGGAGCCGGAACTTTGACGGCAGCTAATCCACATATTCTAAGGGGAGGTCTATCTTCTCCAAAAGCCATCTCGAGCACAGAATGATTTTGTAAAAAGTTATGGCCTAAAATCACATCAGCACACAAATCGGGTAACACTTTGAGATTCACACCATGGTAAGTTTCTCCTTGCAATTCTAAGTCTACAGAACACTGACCCAGGAATTTTGAAGAGAACGATACAGTATCCATAGAAACTGCCGCAGTGTTAGGATAGACGAGTAACCCACTCTGCTCGGCAATATTCTTATGAATAAAGTTCTCAGAGCTACCAGTGTCAATCAGTGCACTGACTGGAATACCATTGATCTTAGAGCTAAGCACTGATTTATTGAGGCATGAGGGCGAAATCCCAGCTAAAGTAGCGAGCATAGCAGCGGAATGTTGGGTGTGTAGCGAGTAGATTATCCCAATAATATACTCGCTCCAAATGCTTTGTTAATATTCCTGTCAACCTTTGGAGATGAATGAGGTGAGGCGTTGCCCGGGCAACACGGTGAGGTGTTGCCCGAGCATATAAGCAGCAGAATAGCAAACATTAACCAGAGTCTACTTTCAAGTGTGGTCTAGAGCAGACACTTGCGAGATACTGTACTGTACCGACGCTCAGTGCGCTCAACTCACACCAAAGTATCACCTGTGTACTTCTGTATATTCGACCAAATATATATATATTATCTTAGTGTCTGTGTTTATTTGTCACCATACTTTACGTAACAATAGAACCGTTACAGGTGTTTGAAGCGCTGTTAGTCTGTTTCAGAGATCGACAGACCTTAGCATAATGACCCTTTTTCTTGCAATTCATTCATAGAGCCTCTCTAGCTGGACATCGATTGCAAGGATGTCGAGTGTGACCACAAAAGAAGCACTTTAAACCACTAGTTGTAGCTGCAGAAACTGTCAACTTTTTCTTCTACACTTTTGTTCGCCTGAGTCCTCCAGGTCTAATGAGAGTGCCACGACAGTGTGTGTAGCCCCTGGCTGAGCATAAGAAGCAGAAAGTTTCTGTGCTGTTTCTAGAGTGTGAGCCTAGCTGGTCAAAGGCTGATTGTAAGTCTAAAGTTTTATTTTCAAGTAAGAGCTGCCTTATTGTGGCAGAACCTAGCCCATTAATGAAAGCATCTCTCACATAGTTATCACTAGCTTCTACAGCAGTCACTGCTTTGAACTGGCAATCTTTAGCTAATAACTTTGATGCTTGAAGAAACTGGTTAAGCGACTCACCGGGTTCTTGGCGTCGTGTTGCAAGCACATACAAATAATAATAATAATAAATAATAAATGTTTATTTAGGTAAGGTACATACATACAAGAGATTTTACAAAGGTTGACCGATTTATAGATAGAGCTAGTACATACAATGCCTAAAGCCACTATTACGCAAAGCATTTCGGGCATGAAAAACATTAATGACTAAAGCTTAATACTAATTGAGTATAAAGAATAAAATGTGTTGAGAACAAATAAAGATAAAAAGGGGGGAACATGGCTGAAAAAGCAGCACAAATACAATTAGGTCGACAAACAGCGTTGTTTAAAAAAAACAGACGGGTTGACAATAGAGGGGTAAGGTAGGTTACAGGGAATTTATTAGGTAGTGCTTCGTTTTTATCTTAAACTGGTTGAGAGAGGTGCAGTCTTTAACATGGTTGGGAAGGTCATTCCACATTCTGGGTCCCTTGATTTGTAGAGCATTTCTAGTTTGATTAAGTCGTACTCTTGGAATATCAAAACTGTATTTATTTCTGGTGTGGTGCTCATGGGTTCTGTTACAACCTTCAATGAAACTTTTGAGGTCAGGATTGGCATTACAGTTCAGCGTTTTATATATGTATAATACACATGAGAGAATGTGCAGTGACTTGACACTTTAATGCGCGCGCGCCCCTTGAAAAAAAATAGTGCATTGTGTGCGCTGCGTTTTGGGCTCTTGAGGGTAAACACCAAAAAGTGTGTAATCTTTTCACTCTCCTGACACCAATTCTGAAGCTACGTATTTCATTTTGGTATCAATGTATTGGCAATAAAATTCTCTACAAGATCATATGTATAATATGTCACTAAAGCATTAGCTATCCCACCACGAAATAAATAAATCGTAGATCACTCGCCGTGACGCCCAAACAGCAACAAAATGTTCATACTCTTTTGTTTGTTGTCAGCTCCACATTAGTCTTACAGCGTTATATTTTATATCACTGAACTCGCAATAAAATTCCCTATACAGACATATGCATATAAATGTAGAATCATGATCGCGGCCTACACCAAGAGTGTGTGAAGTGGGCGATTACCCTCGTTGTGTCAACAACTCAATAGTCTCTCCTCTAAGTTACAATACAATGCCGTTTTCTCAAATAGGCCATATGCCCATTAGAGAAAACGGAAATTTAATGGCAAACATTTTCATACTAACCCCAAGTCGATCGAATAAGAATTGGATTTTATATGTTTTTTTTTTTAGATCGGCCGGCTATTTACGGCGCGGTTGCGGAACCTGTTAGCCAAGCCCGCCGTATATTTACGGTCCGGTTGCGTTAAAGTGATAATTATCTAACATATTCAGAGATTTGAGTAGGGGTACCAAGTGTGTGTATAACAGTCTCCGTGGTGTAGTGGTAAGACACTCGCCTGGCGTTCCGCGAGCGCTATGTCATGGGTTCGTATCCTGGCCGGGGAGGATTTACTGGGCGCAATTCCTTAACTGTAGCCTCTGTTTAACGCAACAGTAAAATGTGTACTTGGATGAAAAAACGATTCTTCGCGGCAGGGGATCGTATTCCAGGGACCTGCCCGAAACGCTACGCGTACTAGTGGCTGTACAAGAATGTAACAACTCTTGTATATATCTCAAAAAAAAAAAGTGATGTCTGGGGCCAGAGTGAGATGTTGTCCTAATAGCAGCTTTGTGTTGAGTAATTAGAGGACTTAAATGATTTTGGGTAGTAGAAAACCAAGCACAAATACCATAGTTGAGATAAGGATAGATGAGAGAATAATAGAGTGTCACCAGGGCAGGGCGAAGTACATAATATCTGATCTTAGAAAGAATGCCAACAGTTTTTTATTTTTTTTTATATATTTAGAATGTGTCCCTGGAAATTCAGCTTGCGGTCAATGAAAACGCCAAGGAATTTACCATCTGCTTTGTTACAAATTTGGGTATTGTTAATCCTGAGATTTATTTGATTTGAGGATTTATTGCCAAACAAAATATAGAAAGTTTTGTCAATATTGAGAGTGAGTTTGTTGGCAGTTAGCCAGTGATGGACTTTATTTAGCTCAGTATTCACTGTGACATTTAGAGCAAGGGGGTCAGGACTGGAGTAAATGAAGGTCGTGTCGTCAGCAAATAGAATTGGTTTGAGATCTTGGGAGGCATTTGGAAGGTCATTAATGTAGATGAGAAAGAGGAGAGGGCCAAGTATGCTGCCCTGGGGTTACCTTGAGGTGCTTCCGGGGCTTAGCGTTCCCGCGGCCCGGTCGTCGACCAGGCCTCCTGGTTGCTGGACTGATCAACCAGGCTGTTGGACGCGGCTGCTCGCAGCCTGACGTATGAGTCACAGCCTGGTTGATCAGGTATCCTTTGGAGGAACACCAATGTTGATGGGTAGGGTGGGAGAAATTGAATTATTCACAGAAACATACTGGAGCCTGTCAGTAAGGTAAGACTTAATGTACTGCAGGGAGTGACCTTTGACTATAATGTTGTAATTTAAGAAGGTTTTGGTGGTTAACAGTGTCAAAAGCCTTACGCAGGTCTACAAATAACCCAACAAGGAACTCGTTTTTATCAAGAGCTGTATGCATCAAGTTAATCATACTAATAAGTGCATCGTTAGTGCTTTTTTGGGATCTGAAGCCATACTGACAAGAGCTAAGTATATTGAGTTTGGCTAGATAAGAGTAAAGCTGCTTATAGATTAGTTTTTCAAATATTTTTGACAAGTTTGGTAGAATTGATATAGGTCTGAAGTTGTTAACATCAGTGGGATCACCACATTTGTGGACAGGGGTTACTCTCGCTTTTTTTTTTAGAATATCTGGGAAGGTTTGGTGTTCAAGTGACTTGTTGAAGAGCAATGCAATGGCAGGAGCTAAAAATCTGGAGTTTTTTTGTAAATAAGAGTTGGTATCTCCTCAAGGACACTAGACTTGGTTTTAAGGGAAAGGATTATGTCAGTAACATCAGTGGAATTAGTAGGCATTAAGTACAGAGACTGTGGATAGTTACCTGTAAGATAGTCCTGAATATTAGTACTGGACGATGGAATATCATTTGCAAGGGATGACCCAATGGAAGAGAAGAACCTATTGAACTCAAGAGCAGTGTCAGAGGCTGAAAGCAGACCATCATTATTTGACAGGAGTATTGGTTTGTTATTTATAATCTTCTTTGACCCCAATATTTGAGAAATTGTGCTCCATGTTTTCTTAATATTGCCCTTTGTGTGGGTAAATTTATCTTCGTAGTATTTAATTTTGACTCTCATAATTATTTTAGATAGGAATGATGAGTAATTCTTTGAGAATTCTTTGGAGACGATTCCTAACCTATACTTCTTCTCAAGGTCATGTTTTTTATTAATGGATTTAAGTATCCCCTTTGTAAGCCAAGGATTAATTGTTTAGCCTTTTAGTTGTGACTTGTTTCGTTAGCATAGGACAGTGGGTGTTATAAAGGCTGAGAGTTTTTTGAAGAAATGATTGCACTGCTAGGTTGATGTCCCCTATGTTCCCTAATTCAGATTCCCAGTTGATATTAGCAGCAGCAGCAGCTATAAAATTGCCTATAGCAGTTTCATTGTACAGCCTAAAGCTTATCTCCCTTGCCTGTTGAGGTGGTTTGTTAATGATGGTTAGGAGAAATGTGGGGTAATGGTCTTTAGTGCTATCGATGATTATCCCTGAAGTAAGTGGAGAGGTTATGTTGGTCCAGATGTGATCAAGAGCCGTGGCAGTACTGTCAGTGATTCTAGTAGGTCTAGTGATTACGGGTATGAGGAAGCAGGAACTTAACTAACTATATATGCGCGTGTGTGCGTAACGATGTCGAGTATTTCTTGTTAATACTAGATATTCCACTATTACTGTTATACTTGAAATGAACTTAACAAAGCGCGGTTATGCAGAAACAAACACTTTCTTTCAGTGAAGGTCTTGCACCAGGTTGGGTGCCCTCCCACCCCGCCCTCTGACTCACACACTCACACGGTGTCTCACTATATATCGTCTCTACTGCAATTATTTCATAGTGTCATCTCATTACGTGTCTCTCATTAATTTTCCACATGAATAACTCGCTATCAAAGTAATTATACCAATAATCTGACGTTTGTAACAGCGTGGGTGTTATATTTATTAATTTTGCTCGTCGTAAATGCTCGAATGTTTTCATTTTATTTCGTGCAAATATAATCGCAGAGGGGACTGGGTTAAACTAATAATAAAAGTTAATAATACTGCATAGAAAGACATTTATTATAGCATATATTATGATAAATAATTTTAGCAGGCTAAGCTTATCATATACGCAAATTACTCAAACATACTCACTATAATGTCTCCATGTTTCATATATGTATGTCTACAAATTACCATGAAATGGAGATATTTAGTTAATTATACGATCTTTCTTCGTAAAAAAATAGTTCATAGTAAAACAATAATACTTTAAAGCTAGTGATAAATACGTACATTATAGTTCGTGATCATTTCGCCGTCCATAAATACGAGTGACCCAAGAGTCGCCTTCAGGTGTGATGGGGGAGACGGACGTCTGACGGACAACAGGAGCTGCTCCTTAAGTATTATCAAGATGGTGAAGCTGACAGAGGATATGGTGGTGGCCAGGTCCAAGGGGTCGGACCTGCATAACGTCAGGAAGCTCAACTGTTGGTGAGTGTGGCGAGGGAGGCGCCGGAGTGGTGAAATGAGACGCTCTAAGACACAGCTGTCAACCCTTGAGTCATATTTGTGCAAGAGCCCCCCCCCCTCCCACTCCTTTATTTTTTGGTAATATCAGCGTGTTATTAGTTTAGTTTTGTCCGAAGGATATCAATGCCTCTCGTGTTATCTGTACCACTGGTCTTGTCATTAGCGTTTCTCGTGGTGCCATCAGTGCCTCTCATGGTGCCATCAGTGCCTCTCGTGGTGCCATCAGTGCCTCTCGTGGTGCCATCAGTGCCTCTCGTGGTGCCATCAGCGCTTTCATTTCATGGTTTTCATTTATAGTATTTTGCTGTTGTTGAAAATAATAGTAATGGGCATATATGATTTACCTGAGGACCACTAACACTAGTAGCCTCGACGAAGACGGGAAGCCGGCGGCTAATCAAAGGTCCCCCCCCCCCATTTTCCTTGGTGGTCTTTTCCAGTTGTACTTTAAAATTTAATAGAGTTTTGGCATTTACGGCTTTGGCAGGTAGGTGGTTCCATGGATTTATAACCCTGTGAGTGAAAAAGCATCGCCTGGTCAGTTTTACATTGTGGCATATTGAGCTTAAAACAAAACCGTTGCTCCTTGTTTGTGTTATATCTGACCTTTTGAAAAAAATTTCAGAAGCCTCCAAATTATTCAGTATTTTAACACTTGCGCTCAGTAACGACTCGGCATTGCGTCTTAGTAGACACATTTCTGGTAACGGCGCAGCATTGCGGCGGCGGCTTCGAGAGGGGAACTCCGCTGTTTTGGATATTATATGCATATCCTCCTGTAGGGAATTTCATTGCGAATACATTGATACCAAAATGAAAGACCTAGGACCAGAATTGAGGTAACAAAGTTGAAAACAGTATACCCATTTTATTAGTGCTCACTGGGATTACGCTCCGTCACGTTCTCTGTTTGCTGTGGGTGGTACGCCTGGCTTTTGGACTTCATATTTGCATATACTCCTGTAAGGAATTCTATTGCGAACACAATGTTACCAAAATGAAAGACAAAGGACGAGAATTGAGATGTCCAAAGTGAAGAGAGAGTGCACATTTTATTGCTCTTGGGCGGTTCTGGGTAATACGCTCTTACTTTTTCACTTTCTCGCTGGGCTTTTGGGCTTTATATGTATTTAGTCTTATAGAGAATTTTATTGCAAACACATTGATACCAAATTGGTAAAACCTAGGACAAGAAATGAGATGACAAAGTGGAAAAGAGAATACACTTTTCAGTATTACCGCGCTCTCTAATGTAATGAGAGGTGCCTTGGGGTGGCGTAGTGCTCTCTTTCTGGGCCACTTTTATCTTGTCGGCGGGTGGAGCGCACTGCATTTTTTTACTTTATATGCATATACTCTTGTTGGGAAATCTATTGCGAACACAATGATACCAAAATGAAAGCCCTAGGACGGGAATTGAGGTGACAAAAGAGAAAAGAGTACACATTTTATCGATCTTGCGTGCTCCCGGGTAACACGCACTCACTTTCTCTGTTTGTTGTGGATGGTACGCCGGGCTTTTGGACTTTATATGCCTTTAGTCCTATAGATGATAGTATTGCGAACACAATGATACTAAATTGAAAAACCTTGGATGAGAATTGAGGTGACAAAGTTGAAAACAGTAAACACTTTTCAGAATTATTCAGAATTTGACAGTCTCCGTGGTGTAGTGGTAAGACACTCGCCTGGCGTTCCGCGAGCGCTATGTCATGGGTTCGTATCCTGGCTGGGGAGGATTTACTGGGCGCAATTCCTTAACTGTAGCCTCTGTTTATCGCAACAGTAAAATGTGTACTTGGATGAAAAAACGATTCTTCGTGGCAGGGGATCGTATTCCAGGGACCTGCCCGAAACGCTACGCGTACTAGTGGCTGTACAAGAATGTAACAACTCTTGTATATATATATAAAAAAAAAAAAAAAAAAAAAAAAAAAAATTACCGCACGCTCCTGTGAAACGCTGAGGCGCACCTGGGGTAGTGTGGGTTGGGCGCGTGCGGTGCAATAAAGTGTTAAGTTTCAATGAGATCCACCCTGTCATGGCTGGTTTGCAGTGTTGTTAGCCCTATGGCCCTCGACCGTGTCTGATATGTGAGTTGATTTGGCTCTGGAATGATTTTTGTTGCCCAGTGTTGCACTTTCTCCATACCAGCTATGTCCCTCTGAAGATGAGGCCACCATGCTTGGGGAGGGAATTATCGAGGAAAGCGCCAAGCCATTACGACTATATGGCACTTGGAAGTGGTCAAGATAAGGATTTGGGATGGGACGGGGAAAAGGAATGGTATCCATGCTGGGATACAGTAATCCATGGATACAGCAATCCAAATGGGGGGCATACCAGAGATTCATACAATTGAATCACTACCTTCTTTGACTTAGTCAAAGGTGCGCTTGATTATTGCAAGGGTTTGGTTAGCTTTTTTTTACTACTTCTCTTACCTACTGTGCAACTTTCATCGAGTAGTGGATTTGGACTCCATAGTCCTTTTCTTCATCAATCTGCTGTAATGTAATGTTATTAATTTTGTAGTTGTGGTATGGCTTGTTATGCCCTACATGCAAGGTCTTGCAGTTGTCAATATTAAAAAGCCTTTGCCAGTCTTCTGACAATTTGAAGTTCATGTAGATCTATTTGTAAGGCTTAATTCAATATATTATCATTTCCCACTGTACCATAAATCTTTGTGTCATCTGTAAATTTGATGATTTAGTTCTGTAATATTCTCACCTGTCATTGATATATGACAAAAAGGGTTGGCCCCAAAATGGACCCCTGTGGTACCCCCACTTACCACATTTCTTCAGTCAGATTTATTCCCATTTAGCATGACTCTTTCTTTTCTTAGTTTTAACCATTGTTTTATCCATTCTAGTATTCTATTTATTCTTTATTTCTATAATTTCCTTGCCAGTCTTTCATGTCATACCTTATTAAAGGCTTTAGTAAAATCCATGTATACTACATCAACCAGAAGTCCTTTGTCTGAGTAGCTGGTTATCATTTCCAAAAATGTGAGCAGGTTTGTAAGGCAGGATCTATTTTTAACAAACCCATGTGTCAATTTTACAAGATTATTCATTGAGAGATGTTGTTCACTGAAAGATGGTGAATGATTCCCTCCCTTAGGATTCTCTCCACGAGCTTGCAAATGTGTGATGTCAAGCTGATCGGACGGTTGTTCTCCGCTGAGCTTTTTCTACTTCTTTTTGAAAATAGGGGTGACATTTGCATATTTCCAATCTAGGGGGGGGGGGGGAGGACTTTCCCTTTGTCTAAGAGATTTTGTGAAAAGTAATTTCAGTGGTAGGCATAGTTCTTCTGCCAATTACTGTATGGTCCCCCAGTAAACTAAAGTACTAAAATTTTCATTTTTCATATACATACTGTCAGTGGAACCTCAGGTAACGAATATCCCTCTTTACAAATTTTTTGGGTCACGAACTCGATTTATTCGGAAAATTTGAATCGGGTTACGGCCATTGCCTCGCCTTGCGACTTTGTTGATACACATATGGGTTGACAGAGTGCATGGTTTTTGGTGGCACGGGCAACTGCGCTTCAGTTTACCAGTGACTACCACTTGGTGACGATCACGCTTGAATTCTTTGTAAAGAATTTTTTTTTCTGCTTTTTTGGTTTTTGAACATATGATATTATTATATATTACACCATGGATCCCAAGAAAGTCAGTGGTAAGGTTCAACTTAAGAAAATAGTTGAATAAAGGTAGTAGATGATGTCTCTTCCTCATTAAGAAATTGTGAAGTATGGGAAGAACTGCAAAGTTTTGTTAAAAAAAAACTCGCCCAGATAAAGCTGTAGCAGGCCATTGCATTGACCTTTTTAATGACAATGTGATGTTTCACTACAGACAAGTGTTAAAATGTAGGGAAAAACAAGTGTCTTTAGACAGATTCTTAGTAAGACAGGCAAGCAATGAGCCACAACCAGGTCCTAGTGGTATGCCTGCAAAACATAGTAGAGCACCCCAGAGAAGTCATCACTGCCTGATGTTATAATGGAAGGGGGACTTCCTTTCCAAACACAAACACCTCTCCTTCGCCCCTCCCCCCCCCTTCCTCACCATCTTCCATATGCCAACAAGTCAGTAAAGCCAAGCTATAACTTGTACATACTATAGTACAAAATATTTGTGTGTATTATGTATGAAATGTATTTTTGAAGTTAATATTTTTGGGAGTGTGGAATGGATTAATTAAATTTACATTATTTCTTACGGGGGAAATTTGTTTTGGGTTGCGAATTGTCGGCTTATGATCCATCTCTGGGAACGGACTAAATTCCTAAATGAAGGTACCACTGTATGTGAAAAATGGAG
The DNA here is from genome assembly GCF_040958095.1 of Procambarus clarkii. Lineage (NCBI taxonomy): Eukaryota > Metazoa > Arthropoda > Malacostraca > Decapoda > Cambaridae > Procambarus > Procambarus clarkii. Next base: position 36,804,442 of record NC_091170.1, read on the forward strand.
ACAAATTGCCCAAAATAATAATTGCATTATATTAGCTTTTTAATCATACCCCAATATTATATTGGACTTTCACTTCTCAACTGACTTGAAGAAAATTATAAACCTATAGTCATAGCAAGACCGAGCATCAACCAGTGTTGGCATTGCAGTAGCTACTTGTAGAATATGAACTGCATAAATATTTTTACCTGGCCAGATATGAAATCTGTTTGATCATTCCATCAATAGTTAACCTTTAGACAGAGATTATTGTCAATTGTTGATTCACAGGGTAATGCGGTTACCATCATTTGAATATTTAAAAAATTATTGTCTGGGTTTTACATGTATGGCTTGGGCCGTGTCGCCTGACCTGGTTTCTTGTCTTCGTCTTAACTCCGTCACCTCTCCTCCTTCCTGGTAAGTGGCTCCCTGCCTACCTCCTGCCCTCCAGGTTCATTAGTTCATCATAAGTTTGTTCATCAGGTCCAGAACCGACTTGGGAAGCCAGCTGAGAGCCAGGGTTGGGTTACCTAGTAGTGGTGATAATTGGTGCTAATGAGTCTCGAACTCATTTGAGTGAATCTCTTGTTCTGTGTGGCTATTTTTTTTTTTTTTAATCAGTTTTCAAGGCTTCATTTTCTGTGAACCTTCGAGTTATCTGTAAAGCTGCATTAGCTTTCTGGGGGCTTTTTCAGATGAGGTGGCAGATTGTCACCTGTTCTCTGTGCCTCTAGGAAGGGGAAAGATTCTGGCTCTGATCCCAACTAGGCCTAATAACTATCCATGGCTGATGTAACCTTTTAATATGGTAGCTCCAGAAAGCCACCAGAACTCTTCCAGAAATTAGTATTTCATTACATTTAACACCATATTTTTTTTTTTCCTCCAGGGGCAGTGAGCTGTCTGATGTTTCTGTAGTGCGGAAGTTGGAGAATGTAGAAGTTTTGTCTCTGAGGTTAGTGGATTTTATTATAGTACAGTACAGCATAAAATGTATCGGTGCCACTTTGAGGGTTTAGAACTTTTGCTTTTGGTTGCCTCCTAAAGTATGATCCTCTTATAATCATAATAATAGACTATATACAAATTACAGAAGATGTAACTACAGTGATTTGATGGTAGATAAACACTGAATTTAATGTGTTTTTATAACAATAATAATAAAATCAATTGGAGCCATGCAGTGACTCAAAATTTACAAAATATTTGTCTTAATGTTCCAATTTCTCACATGGTGACTGACATAAAATCCAAGTGCTTGGCCTTTTCAGCTGAAATACTATCATACCTTCCTACTATTGTATGGTAAAGTTGAGTAAATATAAGGTATGTTTTGGAGAGGCATTATTGTTTGTGTTCAGATAAAAAAAAAAAAACTATTTTCATTACCATGTCCAATCATATTTGTTAACTATTGGTTTTTCTTTCAGTGTGAACCGTATTAGTACATTAGCAGACTTTCAACATTGCCCTAATCTTCAAGAGTTGTATATTCGTAAAAACAATATTGCCGACATCAATGAAATTCTCTACCTTCGTCAACTTCCCAAGCTGAAAAGTCTTTGGCTTGCAGATAATCCATGTGCTGAATTTGAGCAGTGAGTATAGTAAAACAAAAGAATTACTGGTACTGTATTTACTCCCTTTGTCTCTCAGACAAAGGCAATTGTGTATTTATAGTTAATTGTAAAAGGGTCAAACCTGTGCATTGTCCCTAATTAAAGAAAGTTAAACTTATCATTGACAGGTGGTGTTTTTGGTCATGTCTGTCTGTGTGTGTGTATTTGTAATGTGCATTAGACTTGTGAATGGGCGATTCTATTCACATCATGTGCGATGGTGTGAATAGAATTTTAAAGGTATGTACATAAAGTGCACATGTTTTATGTAACTATACTTAACTTTCATTGTGTATTGTTTTGCATGATTTAGTAATTTTTTACTTTGTATAAAGATGTCGCTTTGCCATATCACGTTGAGAATGTGACTATTATTTCTTGTGATTGACAGCATTTGATGGCTTTCATACCCTAATGTTGCCATAATGTGGGTCTTAGGAGCTGGAGTGTTTTTCTTTACCCTTACCACCCCCTCTAAAAAAGGTTAATTCCAAACAAAAATGTTTCCAGCAGTATATAGATTATGGGAAAATAGCCACCTCTCCCTAACAAACAAACAAACAAACAAACAAATCTAGTTGCTGTACTTGCAGCAGCATGCATAAATACTAGTGTGTTTTACTCAAACTGTCCTGCCAGGCCCCTGGGGTCTGCTCCAACATGCATCAATTCCACCACTAAGAATGTAAGTGCTGCAACTTATGATCATTATATTGTCCACTGTTTCTACAAATTCTTTCAGATACAGCATACTATATTGTCATAACAAATAATTTAATTACAGTACTATTATCACTATGAATTTTGAATATACATGAATATTCTGTTGAAGAGGTAGTAAAGGCGAGATGGAAGAGGATGATTTATCGTGCCTGTGAAGGTTGGATGAGCACCAATAGCTTCCCATGTTTATTGGTCTGTGGCCAATATGTCCCGAGACCTCTTGATTGTTGCAGGGGGCAACTGAACATTGGCAGCCTTCATCTACAGTTGTCCATGTTTTTAGTCACAGGCTTGGTCCACACATCACGCAAATCATGAAATTGCTCAAAAGTGTCATTCACAAAGGAAAGGTTAATTATTATTTATGCAAAAAATTTAATTCTGTACATTGAAAGGCTGCTGTGATATAAGGTCAGTTATAACTGCCACTGGTGCAAAGGAATTTTGTTGCACTTTAGTTGGTAGTAACCAGTATAATAGAAGTTAACACTCGTCAGCACCTGACTGGTTAGCATATTGCCTAAGTTGGTGAAATATTTGTGGGCTTGGACCTAGTTAGGCAGTTTACACCCCTGATAGTCTAAATATACAGTTCATCCTTATACGTACTGTACACTGTGGAAGGTGTATAAGGATCAACCCTCCTAGGAAAATACCTGTAGTGTTAAATAAAAATGCATTATATAAACTGAATAACTTGCGAATATACAGTACTATAAACATCAATAAGAACACGTACAGAACTAAAAATATAAAAAACCTATGTTATTATGTGAAAAGTCATCAGTTTAGCAACATAGTCTCGCAATAAGACAAGGTACAAGCAGAAATGTTATGTTAAAATGAGTTTTTATTGTGTATTGAATCAGTCATTCTTCACTAAGCATGATGCATGATGGAATGTTTTGGCATTTTCAAATTTGTATAAAATAAACATGTTTAAAATGGAAATAGTGATTTAGAAGGTCTCCAACTAACTAGTTGGTTGTGTTCTGAAAAGCCATTCATAAAGCAGTTGTTTGGAACTCTGGAACTAGAATTCCCATAGGTACAATACATGCCATAAATGTGAGATGCATTCCTGGACCACCAAAGATCACAACACCAATATTTTTGGATCAAATAGTAAATGAAACAGTACATAATATTTATCTGACTATAAAAATTTAACAATATTAAAGAAAATGGCATATATACCCTAATTTTTTCCCCCTACTGTGTGTGAATTTCACTGAATGGAAATATTAATTTGAATGTTGTGTAATTTGAATCTACCAGGAGAATTTGACTAAAAAATTTTTACTCTCATCTACAGTATATAATATGGTTCAGCTCCTATAGATTATTTTTCAAGGTGGAACCATGGCCCCCAAATAGTGTAAAATGAGGCCCATCTACTTTCTTACACCCAAAACTCTTTAGCTAAAGATTTGTTTATGAAATGTCTTGAACTCATTCCAATAAATAGAGATGTTTCTAAACATTTTCAGAAATAGCATTGCTGGCATCTTCACAGAGCTAATTCAAACCTCCACCGAATTCAACTCATTAAAAACTCCACTTCCAAAATTAAAGCCAGCCGTGCAATTTCTTCCAAGATGGTTCCATTGATTTTCCACTGCCAAAACCAATTCCATTTGGAAAAATCTTAAATTTTCTTACTTTTTTTTATTAACTTTCAATGCATTATTTAAGAAGATACTGTTTTCTCAGTTCTGATTGAGTGGAACACTTCAGCCTACCAAGACCTCTTGGTGAAGCAAATGCCACATTCTGGTATGCTAAGAATCTGTCTTTTAGACAGTTCTTTACTTCCCATGATGGCTCTGGTCTACTGCGATCCTCATGAGCAAGGTCCCACTGTACATGAACATACTTGCAGGTTCTTAGATCTAGTATGTGGCATATGAAGTACCCTGTACAGATGTAAATTGTTTTCACTATGATGTATGCTCCTTGTTCATGCTATCTAGAAGTGCTTCCTAGTGGCCACTTGCCCAATTAGTGATGCACTGGATACCTTTTTTAGTGAAATTTATGGAATAGTCAGCAAGCAGATAATTTACCTTGTATCAATATAATGTTTATCTAAATCTATAGATGTTCTTGAAAGGACATGCACCTTATAATTTTAACTGTAAACAGGTATCGGCTAACAGTGTTACGGGCTTTGCCACACCTTCAGAAGTTGGATAATGTTGCTGTGGATTCGGAAGAAGTACAGCAGGCTATGGTATGTGGAGTGCCTCTACCAGCTACAGAAGGGTCTAGGTATGTTCCATTACTGGTCAAATCTAAAAAAAAATTTGCATGTTGTGTACAGAAGGACATGTCTTAATAGCTAGAATTATACTACTAGGCCTAGTAAGGAAGGACCATTTTGCTTAACACCTAGTGTGAGTTTGTATATACAGTATAAAATATTTTAAAAAATGTGCTATTAACATATTGACTTCACGAATTGCAAACTTATTTAGACCTGGTTTGACCTATGTTAGGTATCATTGAGGAATAATTGGTATATTTAGGCTAGGTAAGGTTACGTTTTGGCTTGAACAATATGCATTTATTTTAATTTTGTGAGCATATATGGGCCAGAACCCAACAGTTAACAATTGTAAAGTAGATTTTATGTAGTGGGGCCTGACAGCTGAGTGGACGGCACTTCAGATTCATAGTCATGAGGTTCCGGGTTCGATTCCTGGTGAAGGCGGAAACAAATGGGCAGAGTTTCTTTTACCCTGATGTCCCTGTTACCTAACAGTAAATAGGTACCTGGGAGTTAGACAGCTGCTATGGGCTGCTTCCTGGGGGCGTAACAAAAAGGAGGCCTGGTCGAGAACCGGGCCGCGGGAACGCTAAGCCCTGAAATCATCTCAAGATAACCTCAAGATAATCTAAGTACTGGTGTCATAAAACTGAACTATTGCATAATCTATATAAATAAAAATGGAAATGTTCGTTTGTGCATGACCGCTAATCTCCGAAAGTTCTTCACCGATGGCTTTGAAATTTTCACACAACGTTCCATTCACATCCGAGCAGGTTTTTATATGCATACTATATAGATGTCACATCTGTGACAGTAAAAGTACATGCTTTTTATGAAAAACTGTGACGTCAGGCGTTGCTGAGCCACAGCAACGCGTGGCCGGGTACTGCTAGTCTTTAATATTTCATTGAGCCCAACCAAAACTTGCCACACTGTATAATAAAAATTCAAATTAAAAAGTAAATTCCATGTATTGTGCTAGTAGTGATACCAGCTGGAGCAGTTTGGTCAGTATTGCAAAAGTGTTAACTGTACAATATAGGGTAATTTTTCTTTTAGGTGTAGTTTAAATACATAGACTTGTTTATGCTGAGTTAGCTTTATATACATTACAAAATATAAATAAAGAAGACATTAATATGAAATTGTGAAGGATGTGTATTTCACCAGGTCAGTCAAGCTATACACAATTACTGTAGGTATATAACCAGTAAATGGATACTGTAGTTGATTGTCCAGTATCACTCTTTGCCAGGGGGACCTCAACAAGCCATACTTGGCCATTCTCTTCCCAACAGGGTATATCATGATCATAAAAATGGGAATGTAGTTCAATATTTGCAGTCCCATTTTTGTGGGCCAGTGGTGTCATTGAAATTTGTCCATCCACTTTGCATTAAGTGGGAAGAAGATAGAAAAGATGGGTTCCTATGCTCCTCTCGCCTCTCCCTCTGCCTTCCCTCTCACCCCATTTTACTTCCTCTTCTGATCCTCTTGTCATGCAGTTTAATTTATTGTCATTCTTTTCACGTATATCTGACTTTTGCTTTTAACTCAGGGGTGGAGATGAGCGAGAGCTTCCACGATCGAGCAGCGTGGGAGAATCTTTGCGCAGTGAATCTGGTGGTGGCAGCAGCATGTCGGACTGTTCCCCTCCATCTTCAGAGAGACGATATTCTCAGACCACAACTCCGACACGCTCCAGTCATCAGGTGGGAAGAGGATATGTTTTAAATTTTGCAATAAATGTTAAATTTTATTTTTGATGGAAAGTGTTGTTGACATTTATACAGTACTTGTATTTGTCTAGAATACAATGTTGAGTGTTTTAAGTACTATATAGTATGTACAGTATTAGTGTAATAAGTTAATTATTTGTTGTCAGCATGTGAATACCAAATTATTATTTTATATGAAAATTGATGGTATTAAAATTTATATTAAAAATATAATTTATATATACAGTATTGTATCAGTCTTTGACAATCATAAATAAATCCTGTAATATATTGTTCCTGTGAATATATGAGAATCACTTAAATTTTAACTATGTAAAATTATATTTAAAAAAATTCTTAGTACAATGAAGTGCTAACATTTTGAACAGTTAATACTTATTGCTGCTTAAAGGTATTGCAGATAGTATTGAGAAATAGTTTTCTAAAGCAGATTTCTTTAACCCAGATTGTTTTCTAAAACAAAACCAAAAAGAACTCTTGGTCCTTAGAATTGGGCCTAGATCCATATATATGATGCTTGTTGCTAGATTGTAACACTTGAATATTGTATTCTTGCATGTGCTAGTTAGTGTACTTTTTAACGTCTGAAACCATTCATATTTTAATTCCTGCTATTAAAAATTCATTAAATTTTGTAATAAAAGGGTACATTAGTTAAAGTTTAATTGGGTATTTATTTTAAATTATTTGTGGAAAAATAAAAACCATTAAATCAAGTCTGCCATGGTGAAATATCATGATTTCTTGCAAGTTTGCAGTTGTAGCAAACTACCCTTAGGCAGTCAAACTTGTGTATTATCTTTGAGGATTATGTTAGTGAGGGAACGGGAGGCAATTGTTGCACTTAAACATTTTGTCTGTAGGTAAGAATCTAGAAGTTTTAGTGAAAAATAGGAGTGATGTCTTATGCCAACTTTACAGTGGTGAGTACCTATAATGAGTTTCTTTTTTACTGTTAACTGAGCTATAATATACTAATCTTTTAACATCCTATCGATTTCGCCATTTGAAATGTGACTACTTTCTTCTGAGGTCAGAAATAAATTTTGGTGTGCATTAAAGATTGCTATTACTGTACTACATTGATGGAGCAAAATGGTGTTCGACTTGGTGGGTTTGCTAGTGCTTCTGAATAAATCACATTAGATGGTGTTATAGTAGAGTATGTAATGATAATACGTAGAGACGGGACCAGACAGTGCTCTTATCCTTAATACTGTGATTCACAAAGTTCCTGAATTTGAACATTCATAGAAGCCTTATTACTGAGGAATAACAAAATATGAAAAGACTGTATTGATGAACAGTACTTTAAGGAAGCTAAAGGATGAATTAATACAGTTCTGTAATTTTTTTTTTTTTTTACTCCTTCAGTTTGTTGGCTTCATATAGTCATATTCATTTGATCTTTACTAAATAAAAGTATGATTTGGAAGTTTGTCTTAATTCTAGCTATTTAAGCCACATTATTGTATTTTGAAATTAAAAAAAAAAAAAAAAACCCTTTTACAGGCATCATCATATGCCACATGGTTTAAAGTTGTAAAAAGGATGAGCATCACACAAAAATGATGTACTGGGAATTTGGTGCTTTTTATCAAGCAAACTAGTGAATTGTAAAGTTTCAGTGAGAGGCACTTTTGAGATTGAGGGACATGAACACTTCATCAAGTCTAATGTTACATAACTTAATTGTTGCCACTCATTACAAAAAGTGTTAGGATTCCTCCTTTAATTACTAGACCTAAAAAATTTATAGTGTTATTAAGTGAAAAGAAGATAATTGGAGGAAAGGGTAATGAAGATCCATGTGGTTATCAAGTGTATGAAAAGAGTTATTGTTGTTGAGAAAAGATTGACAGAATAGGTCTTCTAAACTTAACTTTGGAGTAAAAGTTGGAACATTGAATACAGCAGACTAAACTAGAATTCAGGCAGTTCAGTTAAGTTTTTTGTAGGTTATAGCATTAGTAGACTAGAAGATGTTAGCAGTGGGGCTATATGTTGAGTGTCTGGGATAGTAGAAAAGGCCAAGGATAAGTAAAAATTATAATATTTAATTTATAATATATATCCAATGGAATGTGTTAAAATGTTTCTTAGGTAGAGCGAGTGTATATTATATAAAGCCACTAATTATGCACAGCATCTTGGGCATGTATGTGTTAGCGACTGAAATTAAATACTTTTACTGTAGTTTTAATTTGTAAAGATGACTTTGGTGTAATATGAAACATTAATCTGCATCCTTAAGAGAAAGTAGAGGATTACCTGTTGATTACCTCTTGATGATTTTAAAAGTTCTTGTGCTTTCTCTGATGATTGCCTATCTGTGAGGCTTCATTGCTTAAAGGTCCACACACCTATCACAGTAAGACTGATTCAATAACTCAGCAGAAACTTGTCTAGTTCCTTCTTGTAAGCTTCCACTGTTGTTCCAGTAAGTTACGTTTTTTGGCAGGAAAGGTTGCAGGTCTTAAATGTTAACACTGTTCTCTAATTGTGCTTGTGGCATCCTGACTCTTCATTGGATTTATTTTTCACTTTCTAACATCTCACTCTAGTATGTTGTAATTTTATTGTGGCAGTTTGGACTCTGATTTTCCAATTTTTCCTTGTGTGTTTTATGAGATATTCCTTATTCTTTGGTTTTGCACGCTGGTCATAGCTCTTCATCTGGGTACTTGTAATTTGGTTATGTTTGGTGTCCACATTGTAGTATGTCAAATATATTGTCAGATCACTTCTTCCAGTTTCATCTTACCTGGATGGATTTAGAATTGGATGAGGTGTCCTTTCAGAGGGTTTGTCATAAGTGACTCATTTTTTGGTTAACCTTTATGCCTCGGCGTATAACCACAAGCTTCCTATGTATATGGTGCCATTTCGTGATCGTGCTGTATTTGTGGTGTTCATCATACCTTTGGACTATAACCTTTTGAATTTTTGTTTTTCCTCTGATCCTGATGTTACTTCCAGTCCTGCTGATGCTGAAAGTTCCATATTTTCTCAGTTCCTTTTTTTTTAAGCAGTCCTGCATTGTAAGTTCATGGGCATATTCAAAACACATTGGCCTCATAATAACAGCTGATTTTTTATTTTTTTTCTTCTGTTTCTCTCCTTCCAATGATTATATATTCTATAATGGCATTGGCATAAAGAAATATTGCCGGAACAACCGTGGACATCTTCAAGAGGAAACTAGATTGTTTCCTCCAAGGAGTGGTGGACCAACCAGGTTGTGGTTGGTATGTGGGCCTGCAGGCCGCTCCAAGCAACAGCCTAATGGACCAAACTCTCACAAGTCAAGTCTGGTTTCGGGCCGGGCTTGGGGAGTAGAAGAACTCCCAAAACCTCATCAAGCAGGTATCAAGCAAACATCTGCACCCCCTAAGATACCTCCATGGAAGGCACCCAAATTATATTTTCTATATAAAAAACCTTGAAAAAGGGAATGTGGATGTCTCCCCTTTCCATAATTTTAACCACTCAAGATGAGGAGATGGAACAAAGCAAGATTTACATGTAGTGTCTAAAATTTTAGCAGCAATTAAAATGGAATAGAGTTTGGACCTTGTGAAGCTTTGAATATCTCTTGGGAAGGGTTCCCAATAAGATAAATCAAGAGAAAGAAGGTTGTATATATGGTTCTTCATTATTTAAAAACTTTCTCACAAATGGCTAGTGCATGAGATACATACACAATCAATGATAACTAAAAAGACGCAGAACTTGATTAAATGGACCTGATAGACATGAAATGGTTAGTCATAGAGGATATTGTGCTGAAGACTTATAGAAAGTGGGGTAAATAAGAACAGTGTAGTCCCACTATACACTGTTCTAGGACCACTGCTTTTCCTAATCTTTGTAAACCACTTGCCAAAGTGAATAAGCAAGTACATGTCAATATTTGCAGATGACACACATCTAGCAAGGAAAGTAACTTACTAATTACTGTAGAGTTCAGTAGGAAGAATTTGACAGGAGATTAACCCAAACATGTGTAAGGTAGTAATGATGGAAGAGGGAGATAATAAACAGTAAGGAATATACTGTACACCAAAAAGGAAGGGGTATAAAAGAATCTGGAAGGGTAAAACTCTTCAGTGGATATAATGCAAGCACTAATGTCAGAGGTAACATCAACAGCACATGTGAAGTTGGCAAACATAATGTCTTTTAGAACCCTAAACAGTTATCCATAGGATACTGCACAGTTATTGAATCCACACAAGCAGTGAATCCACAGCTCTTGAAGCAAAACAAATTATTATAGAGAAAGTACACATGTTTGCTACAAGGCTAGTGCCAGAGCTGAGAGAACTAAGCTTTGAGAACAGTTAAAGGGAATTAACGTTAAAGCCTATGGGAGAGAGGGAACAGTGTGGATATGATGATTACATAAAAGATTTGGGGAAATATGCAAAGGCAAAAATAGCTGCTTTAAATAAGACAATGAAAGGAGATTATCATACCTTGTATGACCGGTCAGCAAGTGAAGTGCACAGAATGAGGTTGTCAAAGGCACCTCGTCTACAATTTTGAAAACAAATTCAATGTAGCTTAAACTTCAAGACAGGTGTAAACCATACCAGGAACCTAAGGCTAGAAGGTGGGGCATTAAGAGCTGGATATTTGCTTGCTCCTAGTCGTGAGTTGAACACATGTAGTTCTACAAGTCAAAATGGAGCCAGATAGAGAAGTTAACCACACCTGTGGTCATCCAAACATGTGCATTTTACTGATTAGAAATGTCATCACTTGATGTGGTATTGCCACAAACTCCTGCCAATGATGGTTTGGAGGTGGTCAGACACTAATGACCCATCATCACCAGGTAACTCCAAATAATAATAGTAGTAGTAATAATAATAATACTGTAATAATAATAATAATACAGTAATAAAAATAATAATAATTAATGAACTGTCATAAAACACCATGTGACCTATATGTTGACACACACAGCAACAATAAGCAGCAAAATTGTACAATACTGTTATATAGTAAACTACTGTTTTATGGTGTATTGTTTTTGATGCTATTGATGTGTAGAAAAAAAAACTTATATAATAAAAAAAATTGGCCATTTGAAGGGATCTGTAACACATCCCTTAAAAAAGTTGACAAATTTGTACTAGTTTAGTTTGCACGAGGTTTTTCTTGGAAAGTAGTGTACCGATAATAGTAATTGCTATTATTGAGTATACAGTGCAGTCCACAAGTATTTGAACAGTGATTCGATGATTGTAGTCATAGCTCTGTGCTTCATCACAGTGGATTTGAAATGGAAAGAAAGCCTATAGGGTTAAAGTGTAGTCATTCAGCTTTTAAGTTGAGGGTGTCTGCATCTATATTGAGTGAACTGGGTAGGAATTCCAGCAAAATCTATATACTGTACATACATATACATAATCTATACACACCCCACTATTTTAATGGCTCAAAAAAATTGACACATTAATATGCTTGTCAATAAAGTCATGATATTTAGTATTTGTTTACAAATACTTTGTTTGTAACAATTGCTTGCTCATTGTCCCATAGACTCCACCAGGTACTGGTTATCTTCTCTGGTGATGCTTTGCCAGGCCTGTACTGCAGCCATCTTCACTTTGTTTCTTTTTGGAAGCTTTTTGCCATCGGTCTTCTCTTCAGCCTCTGTAACTCGTGTGCAATTGGATTGTGGATGGTCTACTGACTTGGTTAGTCAAGAAAACTCAACTGTGAAAAATGCCTTGGCTGTTTTACCATTGTTTGCTTTCAATGTCTTGCTGCACGGTGAAGTGCCATCCAGTGAGTTTTGAGATATTTGGTCAGATCTGAGCAGATACAATGTTTCTGTACACTTCAGAAGGTCATCCTGCTGCTGCTATCAGCTGTTGCAACATCAATAAAGACAATTGAGGTAGTGTCAGTGGCAGCCATACATGCTTCCCATAATATTACCTCCACTATGTTTCACAGGTGAGGTGGTATGCTTTGAATCATGAGCACTTTCTTTCTCCAAGCTTTCCTCTTTTCATCACTGATACATGTTAACCTTCATCTCGTCTGCCTGTAAGACTTTATTTCAGAATTCTACAGTTTTTTTATGTACTTTGTAGCAAACTGTAACCTGGCTATTCTGTTGTTGAGGCCGACAAGTGGTTGACAAGTGGTTTGCATCCTGCACCGATCTAATAATACTTGCCTAACAGTGCTTACAGGGGAGTGAGGTCTAGCTCATTATACCCCACTTACTTGCCTTGTTGTACATGTTGCATTACAATTGAGCTATTTTGATGCTCAAATTCTTTGTTAAATCTGCCCTTAAAGTTGTGGATGGATGTGGCTTCCACAACTTCTTTGTGTATTACACTTGTAGACTACCTGCACAGGGTATGAGTATTAACTTATATTCATTTGGCTCATTTGCATTCCCAGTTTCCATCTGTGTTCTCTGGTCCTACTTATTCTTACTTTTAGGCTATGCTTGTCCACTTAATCTATTCCCCCTCAGTATCTTGTATGTTGTGATCATACCACCTCTATTCTTTCTGTCCTCTAAGATTGCGAGATTTACTTCCATTAGCCTATCTTTGTAGCTTAACACTCTTAGCTCATGCACCAATCTTGTTGCAAAACTTTGTACTTTTGGTTTCATGCTCCATGAGATGCATATTCCAATATGTCTTAACCAATATAGTCCAATATATTCAAATAGTCTTAACAAATGTTGTGTACATTGCCTTGAAGGTAGTCCTGATTTAAGTTTCTAAATGATGTTTTTACATTTGCCAGAGTTCCACAATGCTGCCGATGTTATCCTGTTTGTGTGCTTCCAGTGTTAGTGTTGGAATTATATACACTCCAAAATAGTTTTCTTCTGATTCCTGCCATTGCCTTCCCCTTATGGTGTAGGTGCCTTCTGGTCTCATCTTTCTTTTTCCCATCTTTCTCATTACCTTTAATTTGTTTGGATTAAGTTCCAGCAACCATTTGTTTGACTGCTACTGGGGTTTGTCAAGATCCTCCTGTAACTTCTTACAGTTTACCTCTGGGTTTTACATTTCTTGTCAACTTTTCATTGTCTGCAAACTTTTACATGTATGAACTCACTCCCTTGGGAGTGTTATTCACATAAATTAAGAACAGCAGTGGTTCTAGGACAGAGACTTGTGGGGCCCTACTTGTCACATTACTCCATCTTGAAACCACCTCTCTGTGTTTTCTGGCCTTCAGGTGTTTCATGTGGTAAACCATCTGAGGTTATGCCTGTGTTGTCTTCTCTTTATGGTAGCCTTTGACACATCTGTATCTACATCCTGGTGAGTGTTCTTTATAAAGAACACTTGGCAGTTGTGGTCTTTGTTCACAATTGAAAATATTTTAAGTCATCCACTACAATGGTCTTCTATAGTTTACCAGATCTTTTGCTGTTGCTGAACTTACCAGTGCATTATTGTTTTTTAACAATCTACCAAACAGTTTATTTTGACAGTCCTCATGATCTGCTTTACTGGCATTGACACACAAATGGTCGTCATGTTATAACAGCAACAGACTCCGAATACATATGCCTAGAATCAACTCGGTACATTTTCCTTCCTGTGCATACACTAACATTGCAATGGGACACTACTGGCCAAAAAACAGTCGTTCAGCAGGTGTCCAATTTTTTTTGCTCCTCTACAATGGGAGGAAACGGTATGAAAAGAGCTGTAATTCATATACAGTTTGCCTAATATTGATGTAAATACAGTACCATACTTTCAAAATAATGCTGAATGTCCACATTTAAACCATATATGCTTTGTTTATTTTAAAATCCAGTATCTAGGTACTGTATCTAGCTTTGGCATATTTGACAGCACTAACCTCTCCTCAAAGCTTTTGTTTTTCAGTTCCAGAAGCCAATTTCATAGCATGTCTTTGCACCTTTTCCAGTTTATTTATGTGCTTCTTGAGATGTGGGCACCAGACAACCACTGCATATCCCTGTTTTGGTCTCAAAACAGGGATATGTTTTGTTCATGACTGTTTGCCATGAACAGTCCTTAATATTTCACAATTCATGTATTTAAAATTGAATGTGAAGTTGGAAAGCATATCATATGCTCCTCACACAATGTTCTTTATATGGTCCTCTGATGACTGTCTACTATTCAGAACCATCCCTAGATCTTTGTCAAAGTTCTTTATGCCTTTCCACATAATTTTTAGATTGTGTATGGTGTATTTTATCTTATTCCATATCATGGAATTTATTCACATTGAATTCCATTTGCCAAGTGGTGCTCCATACACCATACACTTTTGTCCAGCTCATCATGAAGGACAAAACTGTTGTCAAAGTCTCCTATCTTCCTTAGCAGCTAAGCATCATCAGCAAACATGTTCATACCCTTCTGTATTCCTTCTAGTAGATCATTTATATAGACAATGAACATTACTGGTGCAAGAACTGAATCCTCAAGTCCTTCACTAGTCATACTTCTCTAGTCTGATACATTTCTTCTGATTAGCGCCTTCATCTTTGTCTGAAAAATTGTCATCGATGTCAGCAGTCTGCCTGTCATCCCTCCAATATGTTTGTTTCCAGAACAACTCTGTGGCTCTTACCATAACAAATGAAGTAGATGTGGTACACAGTATCTTCCTGTTTGAAAGCCATACTGCCTGTTATTGTTGGTATTCTACCCATTTGGTTTTAACTATTTTTCCAAGTGTTTTGACTACCACACATGTCATTGATACTGACAATTTAAAGGCTCTTCTCTGCTACCATTTTTGTTGATTGGAACTATTTTTGTCTTTTTCCACATATCTGCTAAGATTCCTGTTCATTAAGATGCCTGAAAAATCAATGGAAATGGAATGCTCAGCTTTGGTGTGTGGTGTGTAATTTCCTAAGTGTAGTTACAGGATGAGCTATGCTCGTGGTGTCCCGTCTTCCCAGTACTCTTTGTCGTATAACACTTTGAAACTACTGACGGTTTTGGCCTCCTCCACCTTCTTGCTTTGCTTGTTTCAACCGTCTACCACTGTTTGCAAAGGAAAACTTTCTAATATTTTTTTG
Source organism: Procambarus clarkii (assembly GCF_040958095.1). Classification (NCBI taxonomy): domain Eukaryota; kingdom Metazoa; phylum Arthropoda; class Malacostraca; order Decapoda; family Cambaridae; genus Procambarus; species Procambarus clarkii. The sequence continues at coordinate 36,819,841 of NC_091170.1, forward strand.
CCACCTTTGTTTCCTTAGCTTGAATCTGTGTCTTCTTGTTAGTGATGTTGCTGGTTTCAGGAATTCCTCTGTTAATTTGGTCGATTCCTGTTAGTATTTTGTAAGTGGTGATCATATCACCTCTTTTTCTTCTATCATCTAGTGTTAGCATGTTTAACACCTAGTCTCTTCTTGTAACTCTTGTTTTTCAGTTCCGGAAGCCATTTTGTAGCATGTTGTTACACCTTTTTCAGATTATTTATATGCTTCTTGAGATTTGACCACCATACAACTGCTGCATATTCCAATTTTTATCTCACAAAAGTCGTGAACAGTTTCTTTAGTATTTCATCATCCATATAATTAAAAGCCAGTCTGAAGTTGGAACGTGACACATTCGTTTCTCTCGCAATGTTTGTGTTCCTCTAGCGACAGTTTACAATCCAAAACCACCCTTAGGTCTCGTTCTTTATTAGAGTTCTGTAATGCCTTTCCACATAATTTGCCAGTTGTGTGAGGTCTATTTTCTCCGATTCCACATTCCATAAGAAGGCATTTGTTCACATTGAATTCCATTTGCCACTTGACGCTCCAAGCACTTATTTTATCTAAATCGATTTGAAGGGCACACAGTGTGTGTGTGTACATAGTCACCTAGTTGTGCGTGTGGTGATTGAGCTTTGGCTCTTTGGTCCCGCCTCTCAACTGTCAATCAACTGGTGTATAGATTTGTGTGTGTTTTGTTTTATACACAGAATTACATATATTTAAGACATTTAACTGTAATGATTGTTGTGGTACAGTATTTTAATCTATACCATTAAAGAATTCCTCCCAAAACCTTGCAGTATTGTCTTGTTATGATCAACATTATCTACTCTTCTGTTTGAAACAGAGTACTGTTCATGCATTTATTTGTATGGAATTACAGTATTTGTTATTGGAAAACCGATGGAAAAATGATGATGCATGGCTGTTGCAGTATTAAATGAGGTTTATAATATAATTTTCTCTTGGATAGTCTTGCTCTGTAAACTGAATTTGTTTACAGTACTTATTTGCATGGCTTAACTTAAATTTGTCTTGTTCTTGACAATTTCTCTTTATTTGATGTTTGCATCTAAGTGTGGTGGTGTTTAAAAATGTGATACTGTACTTCTGTTTTGTTAATCGAGAGCAGTGATTTTCACTTGCAAGTGCATGTCTTCGGAGCACACGTAGTAATAGCTTTTAACATGCACTTTTAAGCAGTAGTTTTCCAAACATGTAGCTCTTCTCAGACTTGTGTATCTTTTGATTCATACATTTCTGGTACTGCCAATCAGTAGTTTTAATACGCACTGAGATGCAGTATTTATCATTTGCCTATGTTAAAATTGTCATGTAATAAAGTCAAGCCATTTTGAAATGCTAAACATTTATTAGATATTTTTTACGGCAAGAAATGTAAATCATGAATCAATCCTTACAAGTTTGGGTTTGGCCTGTTTTTAGATTACTGTAATGTTACAGGATGTCTATGGGCAGTCCTTGGATGATGACTATGAATACTCTCAGGCTGTCTATGAAGATGACGAACAACCTGTCACCCGCCGAGCGGGCTACAACCATTATTCTGATCCTGAACGTAGAATTTCACAAATGTCGCAACACTCCAATCAAGGCTCCTCACCACAGGTACTCTTCAGCTTGTCTGTCATGGGTTTACTTACAAAGTTACTTATTTAACCTTAATTTAGGTACTAGTAATTAGAATGTGAGGGTCAGGTTTGTTCCATGATCAGTACAGCAAAGCCCTTCCTAGTCTTACTGTGTTACAGTATAATCAACATACTGCCCTATACTGTATAATTTTGTTCTTTTAAATACAACAGATTTAAAGTTACATTTACTACTTTCTCCATACTGTATTTGTGTGTAATATTGCAGTACTGTATTGCAGATATTTAATTTTTTTTTTTTAAGGAAATTTAAATTTTAATGTATGAGAGCTAAAATTTAATGTATTTATGAGTGACGTGTTATTGACATGTTATAAGTTTGACTAGTTACTCTACTACAATAATTTTGGTTTAGGTTATTAGATCTTTATTATATTTCTTTGAATGCACTATGGAGACACTTCTTTAATCTTGCAATTAGTCTTTTGCGGTTTTCTCTATCTGTTACTAACTGGACGAGTTATATAATTGGATTGGCTCTCTGGTTTTGTAGCGACCTTTACATTTGTATACAAATACATTATTGATGTACATAAAGAAATTATGCTGAATTCTTTGCTATATCATTTCAACATTGCATAATATTACAAAAGATTTAAACAAAAAACATTAATAGGGGGAATTTTTAACTTGCTGAATGATAAATGAACTTTATAAGTAGAACATGACACAAGGTGAATTACAACTGTGTTTTTCATAAATGTTTGTATTTTAATGCCAGGCGAGTGATTTTACCTTATTAGTCGATCATTGAGCTTGTGGATTACATCTATAGTGTACTTAATCTTTAATAGGCATGGGATCCACTTCTGTACTTTATCATGGTAGGCAAATAGCAGGCACTAATATAGTGTAACATGTTTAATTTAATTTGTTTTTGAATGACTGCAGTTGACACATTACATGATTTATGTTAAAAATGTTTAGATGTTACCTTAACCACATTTAACAGGCTTTTTATTCGAAGTGATAACATCATAGGAAAACATCTTGCTCCATGGGCAAACGCTGAAATAAATAGCTTATTTATACAAGGAGCTAATTAATACAGTAAAATGTTTGTTTGACTAATGGGTGGTGGTCGGTGATGGAGGTAAACGCTGCCACAGTAGACGGTTAAATGGTACACAGGCAGAGGATACATTGCAGCAACATTATGGCGGGAGAAGAGGAAGCCATCTGAGGCAACAGGAATATAACTCTTCTATAGAGAACAACCAGTACACTAGAAGGCTCTCCAATTCCCAGGTGAGGGCCAGTGGGGCCACGCACGGCCACACGCAGGCTTTGTACAAGTTGCCTTCACACATTATCAATGTGAAATGTGGCGTTCTTCTATAAATGCTGCAAAACTCGTCACCTTTAACTGAAACACTAATTAATCCTCAGATTTATTAGTTGTGTAATACTGGCAGCTTACTAACAGATTGGTGGAACACAAGCATGTTGCTGATATTTGCATGATGTAATGGGACAGCACAAAATGATTTGAGTGTAAGCTATTAACTCGTGTGATGTGCTTTTGATTTAGATAATATGTATATGTAAGTACTGTATTGTGAAGTGACATTAAAAATGTGTCAAGAAATATTTGACTTTCAGAAATACAATTTGATTCTGTAAGTTTTTAACAAAATATTGATGCTATACTACTTTAACAATTCTGTGCTAACATTTAATTATTGTTTTTAGCACTAAAGAATTTTTGAGTTTGTTTAGAAACTTGAAAATTTCATGAATAATCATCATACCAGGGAGTATAATTTTTGTTGACAATTGTAATAAGAAAAATTACAGTACACAAGTCAAAAGCCTGGTCGAAAGTTTGAATATAAATTGATTAGTTTATTTTGCTTTCGTTGTACCATAGAGACTCCTCCTTCCAAGCAAAAATTGCACTGAAGGTGTGCCCTTGACTGGTGTTTCTGGCAACATGTTGCTATCTTCTGCCCATTATTGACTTGCTGAAACCTTGTGCACTTTGTCAGTTATTTATGTTCTTATTAGATTAGTTGTGAAATAGGCAAGACATTGTAGTTACATTTGCGGGTGTAGGTTCAAGGATGCTTTAAGAGTAGTAAATAATTTGTTACACAGTACTTACTTAGAAAGGAAGCTCTATTGTGAGGTGATTGTAAAATGTAATGAGCTATGGCAGAATTATTTGTACCAAGAGAAATGTGACTACAGACTACCTAATTATTTTATTTCTTCAGTAATCTTTCTCTGTTCTCACATTTCACTTTCAGGGTATGAACTCTTGCTAGATGCTTCTCATCTTTGGTAAATTTTTGTGTAAACCTTCTCCACAAGTGGTTTTACAGTCACAACTATATTTTCAGTCCCTTGATGTAGTTATAAAGTGATTAGGTATATCCAACTATTTGGATGTATTAGTCTGTTGTATAATTTTATATATATACTGTATAGTTTTTTTTAATTAGTAAAGCACTGTGGGGAAGTGAATTTGGGAATATTACTCTCATGAATCCTTTCCATTGTGCATTTAGTACCTTCTACAGAATAACTTTTCTCCCCCCCCCCCTCCCCTCCTCCGTTATATTAACAACTGTTTCACTCTCCTTCCTTCGATTTTCTCTTCAGTATATGGTGGAGGAGGCAGCAATTATTCTTTACACAATCTTTTCCTGCTGTGTCAGCTTGGTAATTGTGTTGAACTTGAGGGGTTTTAACACATGGCCATTAAATCATGACTACTTGAGGCTTTGGGAGGGACAGTAACTAGTTTATTGATAATATAATATGATAAAATTGAACATTTTCTTCAAATAAATTGTAAAATGATGATAAAAAAATAATACTACCTTTTGGGATATTTTTTAAAGTGAACTTGGAAAAGTACTGCTACAACCTCACTCAGATATCAAGTTCTATAATTCATGCATTTAGCTGATGTGCCTTGTAATAATGCTTAAAATGTACAAGATAAAACGTTTAGATTAGGTAAATTGTTTAAATAACAAGATGGTTTGTTTTCTAACAACAAAATTACAGATGTCAAAGGAGCAAGTCTAATATCCAACAAACTGTCTCTCACTTCAGCCTTTTATTTGATAAAAATTTGTCCTGTACAGATGTTCTGTGACTGCTTCTATTTTCCAGTATTTTGCAGGGAATGTATATCACTACTACTGATCTGTAATTTAAGGCCTATTGCCCCTCTCTTGGATTCTATTGGATTCTTCTGATAGAGAATTCAACATGACCTGGGTATGAAGGGCAAGGGGAGGGGGGGTTGCAGTGGGAGAGATTATCTTGATGCATTCCTGCTTATTTCCATCTCTCTACTTTGGCAGTAATTCCTTTTGAATGCATTTTGTGGGCAATAACACCATAGTCAATTGTTGAAAGCTTTTGTAAAGTCTGTGTATTCTATTTGCGTTTTGCTTATCTTCCATGGCATCCATGGCCATGTCAGTGATCTAGCGACTGTGAAAGGCAATAGCGCCCCGTTCTGAACCCGTGGTGTTTGACTTGACTCTGTGATATGTGATCTTACGTCTTGGCACTCTTTTCATAGACTTTGATGTGTGATGTCAGGGGCTGTTGGTTTATAATTTTTTCCATCTGCTTTACTACCTCCTTTGTTAAGTGGCAAGATCTCTGCTGTTTTAAGTATGTCAAGGATAACACCAATATCTAGGCTCCTCCAAAAGATGATTTGAGGTTGTGATAGTGGAGTTTTGTACTTCTTGGTGAATATAGAATCCAGGAGTCTGAGCCTGGTGCAGAGTATATGAGTATGCTGCCTATGGCTGCTTCAAAGTCCAGTGGGGTTAGGGTGACATCTCATATTTCATTCGATGCTGATGTCAAATTCATAAATAATTCATTTGGATCTTTGATATTCAATGTGTTCAGGGGTTCACTGAAAACAGTCGTACTGTAGCCTCAGTATTTCATTAATTTCTTTTATCATCTATGAAAGTTCCATCACCCCTTGCACAAGGGCCCAATGCTAGATGTACTGTAGTGTTTGTTCTAGATTTTGCACAGTAGTAGTATTTTGGATTCCTCTCTTGCACTTGTGGCTTTTTGATCTCTCTTTTTCCCCCCCCCCCCTTCCCCCCTCATGGATTTTATGATTCTTGCAGCTTGAGCTCGACAGTGTGTATTTCTCTGCATAGTCTTCCTTGTCATTGCTGGGATAGGACAAAGCATTTGAGATGTTCTGTGATATGTTCTCACAAATTTCGAGTGCTGCTGTGCCTAGTTTCCTGAAGCACTGGTTTAAATTTGCATTATCTATCTGTTCTTCACAGCATATTTCTGTGAGGTCTTGGTTTATTCATTCCCAGTTAATCGGTTTGTTGATTGACATTGAATTTTCTGACTTCTCCCCCACTTGGATTTGAGACTGACTGCCCATGCTTGTCTGAACTTCGATTAGGCTGTGATCCGAGTAACGTGAATTTGTAATCATTATGTCCCTAATCGGTTCATTGTTGTTTGTAAAAATAAGATCTAGGGTATTTTCTTTTCTAGCTCTATTTGCTGGTTTAAAGCATATGTCACTCATCTTCAGAAGGTCATTTGTGTGTGACTGTTCATTTAGACTACTTCCTGGGAGTCTCTCTGGTATAACAGCATTTGCCACATTTTCCATTTTAGATGCAAGTTAAAATCACCAAGCAAGGTAATGTTCAGGGCATGGTTTGTGGGGTTTTCTAAGCAGTATTCTATTTTCATAAGTTGGTGTTTAAACTGCTGAAGATTTGCATCTGAGAATTTATATACAAGGACAATCACCACATTTATCATTTCTATTTTGATTAACAGAGCCTCCTCTATATCATTTGTGGTGTTTAGAAGAGCAGTGCAGTTGAGGGCATCTTTGATGTACAGGCTGACCCCACCTTGTAGCCTGTGTTTCCTGTCACATCTGAAAAGATTGTACTCTGGTATCCATATCTCATTGTCATAATAGTTCTTAGTGTCAGTTTCAGTTAATGCTGCAAACTTTGCATTTACCTCATTTAAGAGGCCAGTTATAAAGTGGACTTTCTTTTGCATGTTTTAATACCTTGTATGTTGGCAAATAGGAAAGGTGTTATCATAATTGTGGGAGTGCTGAGTATTTTACTTGGTGTTAATATTTGTAGTTTCTATAAGGGTGCTTCATATTCTGTGTCCTGTCTAGCATTTGACCAAGTTGATGGTAGAGCTTGGACATTTCTTGACCTTTCTCTTACTAAATAATCTCCCTAGTTTGTATGGTTGTTGCTGTATTCATAATGGCATTCTTTTGATTTTCAGTTTGTTCCTTTTATATATAAAGCTGGGCAATCATTGTTAAAACATTCCTTCTTGGTTAGTGAATTTTTACACAGCTTTGAGTGGAAATATTTGCAATTATCAGTGATGTGTAATTGTTTTTAGGATATTTCTGTAATTTCTCGAATTATTATACAGTATTTGCATGTTTCATTAGTTCTTCTTGACTGCACATATATATACACCCCCATGCATAATATTGGCAGGTTCCAAGTTCATGCTTAGTTGGATTATCTTGGTTGCTCTCTGTAATACACTGTTGGCTCTTTACATAAAAATGGAAATTCTTCTTTAACCTTAATTCAAAATGATGACAAATTTAATTTCTCAAATTTTCTTCATTGTAAATGAACTACTAAGATGCAACAATTAAGCACCTTTCACCTGGAATTGCTTATAAAATTGTTGCTCTAATTGCTTTTTTTTTCATTTTATGATCCCACTAATTAGTCAGGACCCACAGTTTGAAAAATCCTGGTTTAGGCATGTGTTGCACTTCTCTCTGGAGTTGCTGACCTGCTGGGGAAGTTTTCTTCTCTCCCTCTGGAATTAACAAGTATGAGACTGTGGTTGCCCTGTTCTTTCTTTCTTTCTCTCTGGAACCTCTTCCATGCATCTGCTGCTATGATTCTGTCCTCCCTCATGTACCTCTGCAGGAATACAATTCTGTATTCTGTTATATACAAGAGTTCACTCTTTTTGCTAGAATTCCCTCTTACGTGGCCACAATTATGACTGAAAACCTTCTCTGTACTGCATTTGGTCACCTTCATCTGTACTCTATTCAGGATCTGTGGAGATAAAGGGGTGCATGACTTAGATGACTGACTGTAATAGCTAAATGGAAAAATGGAAACCAGACTGCCTCATCACTAAACACCTCTCTTCCAAACCTCCACCACTTCCAAAAACTACTGTTTGGGCTAGCTGCCATGTCCTGCCAAGGAGCAAACTCTTACTCCAGACCAGTATTCAAAGAAGCAAGTCACTTCATAAACAGACTGTCAAAATTAGGGTTCAGTGTCTGCCTTTTATCCTGCAAAGGGAATGTCGGAGGCAGCATGGATAACTGTTGGCGTAAAAATAAAAATATACAGTGGTACCTTATATCCGTCCATCTAGTTTCCCCACCATCCGTCCATCCAGTTCCCCCTCCATCAATCCAGTCACCTCACAATCCATCCAGTCCCCCTTCACCATCCATCCATCTATCCAGTCCCCCTCACCATCCATCCAGTCCTCTTACCATCTATCTTGGTATCCCATGGCATGATATATAATAAGTAATTTTTTGTTAAAAATAGCAAAAAAGCAGACAATGAAATTCTTCACAAAGAATTCAAGGCACAGCCACATTTGTCACTATGTGCGATTGACTCATAAACAAACTGAGTTTGCTTCACCCCTCGCCCCCAGCGCCATGTGCTCATTCGACCCACGAGTATACGAACAGACGTCGTGTTCTAAGTAAACTGTCGTGTTCCAAAAAAATTGTCTTCTGGGGCTGGTAACTGAGCGGACAGAACACTGGACGCGTGATCCTGTGGTCCCGGGTTCGATCCCGGCGAGAAACGATGGGCAGAGTTTTTCATCCTGATGCTCCTGTTACCTAGCAGTAAATAGATACCTGGGAGTTAGTCAGCTGTCACGGGCTGCTTCCTGGGGGTGGAGGCCTGGTCGAGGACCGGGCCACAGGGACACTAAGCCCCGAAATCATCTCAAGATAACCTATGGGGCAGTCGTCAACCCAGGAGCCACTGTGTATACCAGTGTATATATACAGCACATTTTAAATCCTGTACCATGTAGAATTACTGTGTACCAGCTCCTCTAATGAATTGCCAAGGCTAACTTATGAGTAAATGCAGTACTAGGTGCCAGGAACTTCACTTTAGATTGCAGTATAAAGAAAAGATTTGGTCCTACACACACATTCTTGGTACACTCTACCTTTACCCAAGTCTGTTCACCTTAAAACAAGGATGGACATAGACACCCCTGTAGCAGAAAGGATCACGACCTCAAAATTGGATGATGTGGCTACCAAACTTTCTCTCCAATAATCATACCTAGTGCAAATGCCAAAGTGCTAACACTAACCGAATCAGGACATTGAAGTTAACTCTGGAAACTTGGTTTCTGAATCTAGTGTGTGCGTGTCCCTGAATACACACACAGAAGCATCTACAAATAGTGTGAACCTTCGACAGTAAATGTAAAATAGTGTTTCAAAGTACAGAAGTCACATAACTGGAATATTTTACCAATGTGAAGTGTGCTTTAGGAACAGTTGGATTATTGTGAGGGGTGTCAGGATAACTTGTAAACAAGTAGGTGCTGCTGTTTAGTGACTGAGGTAGTGGCTTGGTAGACCAATTAGTAATTGCTTCTTGGCAGTCTGTTTGATGCCAAGTAGTGCTTTGAATGGCTTCAAATGTAGTTTAATGATGCTTCTTTTATATTATTTTGAGCTGGGGGTGAGTATTCTGCAATCTCCATCAGTATCGCCTGACAAGGACAATAAGATCCCTGTTGCAACGGTTAGCCATGTTGACCTTCCCTGGCTGGACATGGTCCATGGAAACAGGCGGGACCTTGCTTAAAGGGAGCAACCGAGTGGTAAAACTCAAACTGCAATTTTTATTTGCAATTTTGAACACAAAAAATTTTATTTGCAATTTTAAACACTACCATATTTTTCCTATTATAAGATGCAAATTTTGCTTACATCCTTAACCCTCAAACCGCTAGGGGCCCAAATGGAATTCACACCCACAGGCGCAACAAAAAAAAAAATTCCAAAAAATTCTTTCGTCTTATAGAAGTGTTCATTTTTGTTCCCTGATCACGGAAAAAATAACAAAAAAATCGTAGGTGGCATATTTTAGCCGCAATAGGGTAGGGAAGTGTGGCAAAAAGGGGCGTTGGCAGAGCCTTCGCCAGATGAGGTCTACTCCGCCCGAGCTGTCAGACGGCAGTTGCCACAAATATATTATTACCTAATTATTTCAATGTCTCTGATTTTTTCTTAGTTTTTTTGCAGTAATATTATTCCATACAGTGAATTGTGGTATATTTATATTATAAAATGTGTGAACCATCGCTGTACTCAAAATTATGGTGTGCATATTAGTGATTCAATTATTATGTTCATAAACCAATAAACAAATAGTTTTGCTGTTGTTACACTATATACACAGGTTATATATAAGTATTTGCATGTTTTGTACACCATAACGAACTACTAAGTTGGTCTTGTGAGTCAAAAAGCAACGAGGAGTGACCGCCAAACACCAGCGAGCCACTCACTGCCACTCCCTCCCTCAACACCGCCTCACTCACCCTCATTCACCTCCTACAATACTCTTTCTGTATTTATTCACTCTACACAGACGTTATATATACGTATTTACATGTTTTGTTCACCATAACTGTACATCTAAGCTTGTATGGTGAGTAAAGGCCACAAAGACGTAGCTACTCACACAGTCAGCTGATCGGCGGCCGCCCTCAAGGCCAGACGCACTAATATTTGTCCTTCAACAATATTGTTTGTGGTGTTATTACGCTATATACACATATTATATATAAGTATCTACCTGTTTTATTCACCATACCTGAACAAATAAGCTGGTATGGTGCCCAAAGACCATAGTAGCCATCAGTAAGCACCATGCCAAGACGTGCAGACGATGCTCTTCCCTCACCAAAATGGCGGCTCCCAACCTACTCCTCTCGCTGTTATCTCACACTATACACACGTTATATATAAGTATCTACATTTGTGTTCACCATATCGAACCACTAAGCTGGTATGGTGAGTGCAGTCAATAAATGGTGGCCACACACAGTCAGAAGACTACGCCACAACCCTCCCTCACACAGCCTTACGCCTCCCTCCATGGAGCACAGCGCTAAATATCACCACAATCCTGCTATTATCAGAATCCTGGTCAGTTTTATCACAGTCAGGGGGCTTCAGTAATACTATCACTGCTAAATAATAGCAGTATCATATATATTATGGTATTTGTAGGCGATGCTGTGGTCACAAGCTGAACAGCGGTGCTGTGAGCTCGTGCTGCGTGCGCCAGCCTTGGTGGCTTGCTCAATACTGACGCTGTAACACCCAAGAATGTTCGCCTGGATTTTTTTTCTAGGTGGCATCTGGCAACTATCGGTCGTGGCTGTACTATAGCTGCCCCTATCCCAGGCGGGGAGTTTAAATTATAGCGCTAGACACGAAATCATATATAAATGATGTGCGCGGTTTCGGTTTTGTCACTGATATCATTTATATATGATATGCGCGGTTTGAGGGTTAAAATAACAACATTTTGAGCGAATCATGACATGAAAAGCGGAGGTCACAAACATTTGACATCGAATTACCATAGTCCCAAACATGTTGTCTCCATGTAAATAGTCATCACACCAATACAAGTTGCCACTATGATAACATAATACAAGATAGAGAAACCTAAATTTTTATTTTGACACTAATGAACTCTTAATTTCTTTTATATGTCTTGTATGGTATTAAAACTAAAGGCCTGCATTGGTCGAGTCCTAATATTCATGCCAGAGATAAGGTTAAAATTCTCCATTTGCTTTAAATTTTGATAAAAGCCATCAGTTAAGTTCATCATGGGAGCACTTATATTAAAGAAGTGTAATGATGCATACATAATAGAACCTTCGATCTGCAAGCATTACCAAGTGAAAATGTTTGAAATTCTGATGCAGGATTCAAATGTTTTCATATACACAACTATATAACAATGAAAGTTGCATTGCCTGGCAGTGTTGGCTGTTTTGTTTGCTTTTAAAATGAATAGCACATGCTGTTCAGTAAAGGAAAATGTAAAAGTACAGTAATGATTTTTTAAGGGGAATTTATGAAGTCGTATAATTGGGGTTTTTAAATGACATGATTTTGGGTGCACTGTACTTACGTTGGGGGTAAAAAAAAAATTTTGTATGCAACAAGTTCAAAACCTCTTTTGCTGGCATTTGGGGTGCCTATCTTTCTGGATGCCAGATCCAGTTGATGGCAGACATAAAATGCTCCCACCCTCATGGGGGTTTCTATAGGCCATTGCTCTTAGGATTTTTCTTGAGGGGGCCAGGTTCTGGCTCATGGTCCCCGGTAGGCAAGAACTCCGTGCACATTGACTGATGCCAGAAAGTTATCCATATCCATTCAGCCTAGGAGCCAGGGAGCCTCCGGGACTAGCCCAAAAAATGGCGTTTCATTACATTTAACGCTGGTTTTTTAAGATAAAGCTTTTACAGCCAGTGTGGGAAAGAGAAAGTGTTAGTTATGAGTGAAATAGATTACTTTATAAGGGAAGTTTCATACTGTACTTGAATAATATGGCTTCCCTTATTTCCTTGTTCTTAGTTATTATGTAATTTTGAATGCTATATGGTACTAATTTTATAGATCGTGTATAATTCTGTGGTACAGCAAAGGTTCTTTCATTTATGTATAGTCTTGTATTTATGTTTAGTACAGTACTGTTACTGGAAAAACAAACCATTTAGTGACTACCTTATGTTTACTTTCACAACTTTTGAAAAACCAAGATGCGTAAATTTTTGTTCTAGTAAGTCAGTATGTGCAGTTAATTATGGTATTTTGATCCTCTGAATTCTTAAGCATATTCTAACTTATATTGGTGATTCAAACTCCTCCCTAATTCCTATTTATAGTATTTTAATGCTTATAACTTTGTGTTGGTTATTTGTTATTCATTACTGCTTATAAACAAAATTTTTTAGTAATTAGTTACCAAACAATAATGTGAATAACAGGCATCAAGTGGATACAGCAGCTCCAGCAGTAACTCGAATGGTGTTTACTACCGAGCAGATCCAGACAGTGCCGAGAGACTGCGTCGAGAATCGTATTCCTCCACACAGGTCGGGCATTTTTACCAATGCATCTATAGACACCTCACTGCCTTCAAGTTGCTTTAGTGGTGGTGGCCCTGCATTTCATCTCTTCTTGTTACAATCTGAGGTCATTTGTGTCAGGCTTATTAACATTCTTTGGCTTTCTGCATTGAATCTTTATTTTAATTTGTGGATGAGTGTGTCAACAGTTTGCAAGGGCAGTAGACCAAGGCTTAAAGATTTTAATTCGGAAAAAGGCATTTTATCTTTAGTATTACAGTAGTAAAATATGCTTTGTTTTGAGAATAAGTCTGGTATTTTCTTGTTTACAGGGCATCTTACTTAAATTGATCATTTGATTTTTGGGCCATCTGTTACAGTGACACTTTTCAGTTTCTTTGTGTCCAATGTTAATTATTATTATTACAGTATTATGATTATTGTTATTATTGCAAGTGATACAATGTACATTTAATTCCAAAATCACATTGTAAAATAGCTTTTAATATACAGTATTTAGAAAAATATTTTAAATATTATTAGGTATTGTGTACTGTATTGGAACAGCAAATCTCAACTGTTTGAGGGTTTCCTTGCTAATCCATACCTATCTGGACAATCAATATGGGATAAAATTGTAATTCTTCCCATGCATCATTATACATAAAAATCATTAGGGCTTGGCCAAGAAAAATGCCTCTCTGAAGTAACATATTAATGCCTTTACTGTCTTGTTGTGTATTGCTATGAAATACTTGACAAATGTTACACATCATCTTCAACGTTTGAGTTAAAACATTCGGGTGTTGCAAATTAATCCAGAAGTGTTTTGTAATGTTTCCTGAGGATTGTGCATGTTTCATTTATAAGCTATTGACCATATAACAAACCCAGTCTACCAGTGTGTGTGAAATACAGCATACAGTACAAAAGTATAACAGTATGAGTGGTGGTGGTGTCAAATCCTCTTGCAACACTTGAAATTTTGAAATGGCTTGTAACTAATTCTTTTACAAAAGAATATGACACCTAAGTATAATCTAATTTTGTGCTAGAGTAAAAGGTATTTTTTTTTAAAGTTGGTTGAACTTTATTAAATTGATAATTTTTTTTTTAGGCATGGATGTTATATTCTTTCCTAAAAAGAATGTCTTATTCTCTTGCTTATGTCATTATCAATACAGTATAATTTGTTTCGGTTCAAATGTAATGGTTAATCTGAAATTACAAACATACATTTTGTATACACTTGTATTTATGTATTCAGAACTTGTGTGTTATTTCCCTTACTGCTACACTCTTTGCTGACCAGTGTGTTGTTTACATGATCTCTTGAGCATATAACCACATCATTTTGCTTAAGCAAAATTTCATTAAGTTATTGTTTTGTTGAGAGTTGAATAAACTGTCCTTATTGAGTAGCATCTTACTATTTTCTGGTTTATTATCAGACTACAGTACAGTATTTCAGTTATGGGAGTTGATATAGACTGTGTGGAGGAAGTATGATATCGGAAACCCATCTAACTGAGTTTTTTTGAAGGGTAAATATGAACAAGGGGAAAAAATTGGAGAAAAAACTTTGTTACAGAGACAAAAATGAATTCTCGTCTGCATACCTGGAAGGCTCAGAGCTTTCTAAACTTCAGAAACAGGAAGGGTACACCAACCTTTCTGTCTCTCTTCCCTTGGCCTGCAAGTTACACGTGCTGGTTTCCACCCTGGCTGTATCTCGGTTAAATCTCTAGCAATGGTCATGTGTATGTGAAGCGGGTAAATGTCGGCCTGTATTTCAAAACTGTGCTTCTGTATTTGTCATATTTATCTAATGAAATGTTTGCAAATGTGTTAAAATATTTATCAATAATCACATATTTTATCTCTTGTCTATTAACATTCATCCCTTTTCTGGTTTAGTGTGTTATGTATGCAGAGAAATATAAAGGTGAAAGGACTTTATTGAAGGTAACATTATGCCTGTAAAGACTTGTAAAACCCTTACAGGTAAAGTGACAATAAAATCTAATCTCAATTAGGCATTTCTCTACATTGTTCTCAACACTGTGTTCTTTCTTCATCTGTGTGTGTGTGTGTGTGTGTGTCCCACGTAATCAGGCTGCTGTGTAACTCTAGTATAAGTTACTGTAATTCCATTTGGTTATATCTTCATACATTAGTTACTCTAAATAATAATTGGCTCAAATTTCCTCGGAACAAGATTATTAATGGGCAATGTAGTTTTTTCCTGGCTAATTTTGAGATTCAAAATTATATATATTGTACAGCATACTGCAGTGAATATTTTGTTTAGGACGTACTATGTGTAAACATTGATAGACCAGATGCACGCCAAAATTGTGTGGTGCCTACTTGATTTTTTAATATAAATTGTACATGGAGTGTTGAAGGTAATCATGTAAATCTAGTGATTAGGCCTAATATGAATACTGTAATAGGATATGTCAAATTTAAAGTCTGCAAATGATGATCCTTTTTTTGTAGAAAGTGATGTCAGTTTAAAAACCCAGAATGTGTAGTTTTCAAGAGGTCTTTGTGCTAATTTAAGATTTAGGAAAGTTGTGAAAATGGCAAGTGCAATGAAGCCCTAGTTAGAAAATAATGATAGGAATAGATGTAGCTGGAAAAAACTGTGGTGTTGCAATAGATAGTATGAAATACAAATGTCATGTCAAGATGTGGTGTTCGAAAGTCAATAAGTTGAATGGTTGTAAAAAGCCTGTCGAGATGGCGTCGACATGCTTAACAAATGAAGGATGGTAGACTGGTGAAGAGAATAAACTTAAGGGTAGGATTAGGATAGGAAGGTGATGGGCTGAAATGGCAAGTATGTGAGGAAAAGGGATCGAGTTTGGTTAGCACAAGGAATATAGTAAAGGAAAAAGGCTGGATAGATATTGTGTAAGAGAGTGAGCATATTTGCATGTACAGTACTCGATACAATAATTCACGAAGAACACTGTGCACCTGGTTTTGTGGAGTGTTGATGTGATTAATGGCTGAAATGTAGTGATGCTTGTTTATCGAGATGTAAACGAGAACATTAATTATGTAATTACTGTACAAAATTAGAGAGATCCTCGTGGCTTGTAGAAAATCTTACCCCTATCATTCCTGAATATTTTTTTATTTGATTGTATTTTGCACTGTAGCACTTTTGGTATTTAGGGTTTCAGCAGATAAATTACATTGCTTTATTACCTACATGTGAAAAATCATCTGTTGTATGGCAAAAATATTGACTTGTTAAGCTTGAAGGTGATGCCTCTTATGCGAGTCACGTTGAACTTCATAAATTATACAGTGTATAACACTGTTTAATTTCAATACAGTATTTTAAAGCTCTTGAGCAGAGCATCATTACAGTATTGTTGCGGAATTGTTAACCTCAAAACTTGTCTTTTCTTGGCATGAGAGTTGACACTTCTGGGATTTTGTGTTGACTGCAACTCCTACTTGCTTAGCACATTTCATTGACTAGGCTGTTACTCCAGGTCTTTGTCTTCTCCAGTCTGCTTCAAGATCATGCTCTCACTATGATAATGTGATTTGTGATGTCCTATATATAAGATCATGTAAATTGTGTATGTACAGTTGATTAAATAATGAGTAGTGTTGTGTTTTTCTAGCTTGCTGTCAACTAGTTGTGCCTTTTGAAATGTGTGAGAGAGTTTATTAATGTCACACAAAATGTTCCAATCAACCAACCTAAAGAGTTATTGTTGTGATTTGTTTTTAAACGTTGCAGGTATTTTCATTGTATGGTATCGAATGATAAATGTGTTTTTGGTGTGACTAGTTCTTTTGTCTCGTATTTTGAGTTATGAATTTGACAGTATTTAAGTGTCTGACATATGTAAGATAAGAATGTGATTGGCATGCCTGGGGCTAAAGTAATATTAGAAAAGTAAGGTGGTGGGTAATAACATGGTGAAGGATTGCTTCAAGAAGATAACAGGTTGAGAATGTAGGTATAGTCATGTAAAGGAGTGCATGCTATGTGGGCGGAGCATTGTTATTGGGCAGGCTGGGTTTGAGCTGATTGAGGTTAATTTTGCTTTTTTTTCCACAAGACCAAAGGCTTAGAAAATTGTAGAATTAGTTCAATTGTAGTGTGGAACTTAAGTCAAGATGAGTAGGACCGTGATGACGGGTAAGGTTTACTGTACATAGTTTAAAGTATAGATTTGGTTCATGTGAATGGATAAAATATTTGGCTGACCTTTACATATATTTTGTATGTTACAATTTTATTTGAATTCATACAGTACAATATTTAAGTGTTATTATTTTTGTACATATTTCAGAGCCCCACTCGTCGTAGTAGTCAAATTGCCACCGAAGCTGACACTTCTGCAGATACTCGCGGGTATATACGCTCTCCTGAATCTTCATGCACTCACAATGCTGATTATGAGTACGACTCACGCAATGCAAACTACCTGAGCCGGGAAGACACGGCTCCCAGGTATACCAACGGCACTAACAACTCTCCCCTCACCCCTGATAATAATGACAGCAATACCACTAACAACAACCCACTATGCCCCCTTCAGTGAGTACACGCTGGAAAGTGCATGATGACTGGCTCGACACACGCACACCCACCAGTATGTGCATGGCATCAGTGACTGCATGATTGTTGAGCATAAATGAGCTCAACTATCTTTTATGATGGCAGCAAAAGCTGTTGCATTTCCCTTTATTTATACATTGTGTATTTCATTTACATTATTTACAGATTTTATTGAATACTTTGGATGTTGGTTTTTATTCTTAACTGTTGTTGAATGTCTTTAATATCCTGCTTTAACAGATTACAATATATGGGGTGAAGCTGATTTGTACCATAAGGGATTTTGTTCAACCCGTCGATTCCAAGGAAGTCTCCCTGATGCAGGATGGGACTTGCTTTGTCACGCTGGGTGCCTCATCACACTGGAAGTCTACTTACCCATGCTCGTGTCGTCAATTTTCAGTCCATTTGAAATGTACTGTACTTTCATTTTTATTGCAATCTTCAGCACTATAATTGCTCCAGTAAGACATCTTGTTAATAAAAAAGGCAAATAACAATGCAGAAGATGCAATAATTACCAATACATCATTGGCTTGGTCAAACAGTGTTGAAAGTGTTGAACAGTGTTCAAAGACAACAAAATATATACCAAGACAGAGATGCAGAACTAGAAAGCAGAATTGGTTCAACATAAATTGTGAAAGGGCCAGAGAATAAAAGGCAAATGCATGGAATTAGTATAGGAAGAGGCGTAACCCTTAAATATACCAGCAATACAAACAAGAGGGAAACTACTACACAGCCGTGAGAAGGTCAAAAACGAACTTTGAGAAAGGGATTTGCAGATAAAAGTAAAACCAAACCAGGCCTATTCTATAAATTTTTTAAAAGTAAATTGCAAGTAAAGGATAAAATCCAGAGGTTGAAAAATGGGGAACAGGTTCATTAAGAATGAAACGGAAATGTGTGAAAGACTAAATGAACAGTTCCAAAGAGTTGTTGTGCAAAATGAAGTTTTCAGAGAACCAGACTCGATACGAATTTCGGAGAATAACATAGAGGTGTCTTGAGAAGAAATGGGGAAAAAATGCTCATGGAGCTTGGTGTAGAAACAAGGAAGTGGGCTCAGGCCTGAGTTTCACCTCGGGTTCTGAGAGAGTGCCCATCTGAGCAGAGCACCCCACTTCAAATAATTTTTCAGTCATCTTTGTGTCCAGGAGTCTTGGCAGATATTTTGAAAACGACATCAGATGGTAGTAAGGAAGACCCTTTGGTTATAGACCTGTATCACTGATAAATGTGGTAATCAAAACACTAGAAAAAATGAATTAAAACTGAAAAGGCAGAACACCTGGAGAGAAATAATAATGATAAACCATAGTGTTTTTAAACTGGAAGATCCTGTGTAACAAATTTACTTAGTTTCTATGATAAAGCCACATAGATAATTTACAGGAAAGAGTAGATTAGTTTGACTGCATTTATCTTGTCCTTAAAAAAAGGCTTTGAATAGGGTATATCATAAGAGGTTGTTCTGGAAACAAACATGCTGGAGGAGTGACAGGAAGACTTCTGACATGGATGAAAAATGTTCTGACAGAAAAATAAGAGCAGTAATCGGAGGCAATGTATTAGACTGGAGACGTGTTACAAGTGAAGTACCGAGTTCATATCTAGCACCAGTAATATTCATTCTCTCTATAAATGATCTACTAAAAGCAATACAGATTTATATGAACGTGTTAGCTGATGATGCCAAGCTTCTAGGGAAGATATTGAAATTTGGACAACTGTCACGCCCTTCAAGACCTGGACAAAGTAAGTGTGTGGACAAACACTTGACAAATGGGATTTTATGTGAATAAATGCCAAGTTATGGAATGTGAAATAGATATTAAGCCATATACAACCTACAAATGTGAAAATGCTTCAAAGAATTCTGGTAAAGAAATCTAGGAATGATTCTGGATAAAACTGTTACCTGAATATCATATAAAGAACATTGTGCGAGGAGTGTATGCTACGCTTTCCAACTGTAGAATCGCTTAAATACTGTACATGGATGGCAAAATATTAACAAATTTCTTGTGACCTTTGTGTGACCAACATTGGAATATGCAGTGGTTGTATGGTGCCCATATCTCGATGGCAAATTCAATCGTCAATAAATTGGGAAAAATTCAAAATCATGCAACCAGATGGCTCCAAGAACTGAAAAACAAGAGCTACAAGGAGAGATTAGAGGCATTACAAATACAAAAACAAGAAGATAGAAGAAAGAAAATGGTGATATAATCACTAAATACCAAATAGTAACACACACATTGACAAAGATGATTTTTTGAAAACTGCAACTTCAAGTACAAGAGGACATAGGTTCAAACTAAGGAAAGAAAGCTGCCTAAAAAGCATTAGGAAGTTCACTTTCACAAAGAGTGGCAGACGGTTGGAACAAGTTAGGTGAGGTGATGGTGGAGGCCAAAACAGTCAGTAGTTTCAAAACATTATATGACAGAGTACAGTACTGGGAAGACGGGACAGCACGAGCATAGCTCTCATCCTGTAACTACACTTCAGTAATCACATACACACTCACGCACACACACACGCACATGCATGCGCGCACGAACAAGAGGTCATAGATTCAAGCTAAGGAGTCAAAGGTGCAGAATTTTTTTTTAAATTCTCCTTTGCAAACAGTAAACAAGTTAGAACAAGTTGTCATAACTTGATGGATGCCAAAACTTGAAACCAAGTTTCAAAACCAAAACACGTTTCAAAGTATCATATGACAGAGTACTGGAACAGCCCATCATCCTGTTTTGGTAGTACATACTTGTAGTAACAATGAGGACCATAGTACTGTATGCCGACGAACAATGAAATTAGAAAGTAGAAATCGGTACTGTTGAGTTGGACAAACCGGAAAACTATTTTTTATTTGTTGTAAAGACAAACTAAACTAACATAACCTAACCTTCCTAGGCCTAATATAGTACGTGTGTGTGCTATACAAGGTCTAGGAATATTTAAGTTTGTTTTTTAGCTTCCTTTATTTAAAAAAATCCTTACTAGTCAGTATACTATTACTGTACATCTAAAAACTAAGTACATACAAATTCATGACTATGAATCGTCACAAATGCAACTAAGATTGATACAATCGTCACAATAGATACTACCTAAACAGAAGGATGGGTTGACAGGGAAGATGGGACACCACGAGCATCGCTCTCATCTTGTAACTACATTTAGGTAATTACATACATTGACTCGTGGTTTAGAAACATTTTTATATCTTTTTTGTAATTTTGTTTATACAGTACTGTATTTAGTTTACTTATTGCCGTCTGACAATAATACTTGTAAAATAGTTTGTCTTATTTTAATATTTTTAAGTTTTATATATTTTATTAATACGTGAACTTCAAATTTCTTTGTGTAATGACAAATATTAACAAGTGACATAGTAAGGTTTACTTTTGGCTGTTATCTGTATTTTTTTTAATGTTAGTATAGTATTTTATAATACACATTGTACAGTAATTTGTAAAGTGTCGTACTTGCGTTTACACTTGGATTATATGGATTATGGACAATGGTAATAGCTGCATCCCAATGCTTGCAAGGATTTTGTGTTACCCATTAATGGGACATCATGGTTTGTGATTTAAAGTGATTTATGCATATATATAAATTGATATTTCTCTAATCTGTCATAACTTGATTGATGAACACTGCAGGTGCTTTAGGTAATATCAAGGGTAATTCAGTGGAACCTCGGTACTCAAACTTAAATGGTTCCAGAAGGCCGTTTAAGTGTTGAATAATTTTTCCCATAAGGAATAATGTAAATTGGATTAATCCATTCCAGACCACAAAAAATACACATGAATACAATAAATAAATGAAATACCTGTAAATGTAAATACATTCTGCATTTTTCTCATATATTCGCACTTTACCTGCACTTAAGAGAGTTGGTGTATGTGGAAGATGTTATTGTTTGGCAAGAGTCCTCCCCTACCATAAAAACTTCAAGTAATTATGTTTCTGGGGTTCTTTCTCTTTTCTGTCTTTCTATTTCTCTTGACTCACTAGATACACTAGATACTTTTCTTACAAGAAACGTATCCAATTTAGGCATACCAAACTCTGCAGCAAGACCACCATTTTCATATTTTGCTATGAATTCTTTTTTCTTCTCTATCATGGTTCTAACTAATTTTCTTTTCATTTGGGCTCTTATCACTGACTTTCTTTGGCATCATTGTGACTTGTTTATGCTAAGAATATAAAATACATATTAGAAAACTTGAGAAGCTTACAGAGACATTTAGTGGGGTATGCACTAAACAACAGCTACTAGGAAACTGACTAGTCCATTACATGTGCTTGAGTCTTGAGCAAACGGTCAACTACCGAGCGTGAACACTGCATTTGAGTGCCAAATTGTTTGAGCTGGAACCTGTTTGAGTACTGAGGTTCCTCTGATTTATCCCTTCAGGTGTTTGATAAAATGATGTTAATAATATTACAGTCGTTTCTTACTGGTTCTAATTGATTTGTATATACTGTACTGGTAGTATTTTTTAAACTGATTATTTCCTGTCTTGGCCACTTTGTATTTTGGCATGATAGATGTAAAGTTGCAAGGGGTTTGGAAATGTACCCAAATTCTTGAACATGGTAAAGCTTAATTTGTATAATGGTTGAAAAGTTTATTGCAAGTAAATCACACTAGGTCTTGGTACAGTATTTTATCAATGGTAACACATGTTCTATTTATACTGCAATTATTATTGTTTAACATTAAACATCTATGATAAGAGTAAGTAGAAATAAATAAGTTTGAAGTTATTACTATTAATATTTAATCTAACAGTAGTATTTCCTTTTTCCCCAATCATATAGTCGCCGTGCTACCCAGGAACAGCGTGATCCTCGCTGGGTAAGTATCTCTTAAGATTTATTACATATTATAACTAGTGCAAAATAACTTGTGAAAGGCATTTTCTGAAGTAATTTTGGCCTTACTTTTACACTTTTAATTGTCTGGTACTGTGCTTTTATTGGCATTGCAAAAAAAAGTCTCAATTGTGGTTAATGTATCTATGGATTAATTAATTTTTTGCAGCACTCTGTGGTGAGTTGGATAATATTCCAATTTATTACAAACTATTATAATAATATTTCAAACATTTCTACCAATAACAATTCAACTGTGTGTGGACTAATATCGGTAGTATTGTAATTACCAGGAGGGACACTTTCAGCAGAAAAATTTACTATGTAAAATTTTAATTTTATCCTGAAAGTCAAATGTGTTGAGATTCTTTGGGGAGCAGTGTGAGTAGTGTGTTTGATAGACAAGCATGTACCAACTATGTAGTGAAGAGAAATAATTTAGTGCATTGAAGCTAAAAGCAGTCCTGAATCGAGGAATAGTAGACATAAAGAGGACTGATAAGGGTACGGGATAATTAGATAATTGCATATTATATGCCAGTTATATTTTTTAGTGTGATACCGAGGAAAGAGAGCGCGCTTACAGCCGAGGTGATGGCTATGGATATGCTGCTCCACCATATGAAACTCAGCGAAGTCCAGGAAGCTTTGAGCAGAGAACGGCACCTCAACAGGATCCTCGTTTCACTCAGCAAGCTCCAAATAGAGTACCAGTAAGTAAGAAGTTTCTGTCTCATTTAACAATATCCTTTAGTTTAGGAATACTCTTATGTTGTAGCAAATCTTTAACAGCACTTAATATGTAGTATTAGGATATTATGTACATCTATATGTGCATTGTTTTAGGCACAGGTTCAGCGAGATTTCACAGATGTAAAGTTAAAACCTGCTTGTAGTATCAACCAGATTTTGATGCAGACTTTTGATTCAAATAATATATACAAAGATAGAGGAAAGACCCAAAACATGTTTCGTCTGAAAATTTGGTTTTAATACACTTACACATTATTATACAAGGTTATACAGTTACATGTATGATTGTTTACAAAAAAATGAACATTAAGAGGACATAGAGGAAGTTTGTTCCCTAGAGGCTGTAGATTTCTTCGAACTCCTCCGACGTTGGGCAGGAACCAAGGACGCAGCGGGCATTTCCCCACCGGATCGCGACATTGAGGTGCTGGAAGAGAAAACTGCCGTTCTACGGGTCTCTTGTAGTGTCATTGAGCCTGGAACCAAGATCCATAAAAAACCTTCTTGCGTTCTCTCCCCATGGGCCTAGGGTCTCAGATCCTATTGGAACGAAGTTGTACCGGTGATTTAATTCCCTGCACTTGGTTGACTTGCATCTTTCTCAGTGTGTCGCCGCGGCTCCTGCTTGAATGGCAGAGAGGTTGATGTATGTGGTTGCCAGGGTGGATACGCAAGTATAGTCCCATGCCAACTGTCTGCCACCCTTCCAAGGGCGCAGTGTGATTCCGTCTGGTCGGCCGGCAAAGATAACAGAGTCACGGTTCAATAGATTGCGGGACTCACTCTCTGCTGGACACTGGGCAGAGGCAAGGCTTCTCTCAAGGCTTAACCTCCTGATTTTCTACAGTGCAGGCCATGCAATCCATATTCGTCAGCATCTGCCTCACCGCAAATACACCTATGAACATTGTGGATAGGGACAGCAAAGCGGAGAGCAACTGCAATACGAAGTTCCTGCGGATCAAGACGTGTGCCTGTCGCAGGCATAGGGACTGCCAAAAGGAAGTTTCCTGCATGGGGAGCCTGCACAGCTGTGAGGCATGCATGATCACTGGGGGTTGTTGCTGCCTCCAGCAGAGCTGTGGCTTCTTTGTCTTGGATTCTTTGGTTTCTACCCCACACTTAAACATGTATTGGATCTTTCCTTCACCTTCATTCAAGCACTATGGCATTGTAGTAAGTTTCTCAATAATATCTGTGGTATGGTTAGCACGTGCTTCAGAAGCAAGACAGTGTGGGTTCAATTCGTTGGTAGGGTGGGACAACTGGGCACTTTGCTTTTCCTGTTTGCCTGTGTGCATCCAGCAGTAATTGGGGTAACATAAGTACGGTATACCAATAGAGGAAACTGCGAATGTTTTGTAGTTTGACATTCTTTTTCCCTTGAGAAACTGCACTAGACTCAACAAATCTAGTTCTGCCTGCAACTCGAGACTGTAGTTTTTTTGGCAATTCTTAATTAAAAAGTCAGTCATTTTAACATGAGGTACCCCACACAGCACTGACTTGAGTTACAAATTTCTCAATATCTTTAATGTGCATATATATGTGTGTATTTCTTGGGGAGCCCTTTTCAACTCCCTGAAGCTCTCACCGACTCCCCACTGCTGGGTCACATCAGTCTTAGGAGTCCTGTTTGACTCAATGGAGACCACAGCCAGAACCTGGCCCCTCTTCACAGAGGTACAAGGAGTTGGTGACTATTATCGATACTTCACCAGGAAAGCAACCAGAGTCGGTGCAGTTTGCAGACAAATGAAAGGTTCACAGGAAACAAAGCACCAAAATGGCCAAATAACTCTGCAAATCATTTGGGAAAAATAAGTAAATCGCTCTAACAAGCATCAATCCATTTGTACCAATAGCCATCACCAGGCTGCCTGGAGCTCCTACCCCACACTTGCTCCATCTCTCAGTCCTGTCACTAATGTGGATGCTTGCAGTGTTCTTCCCAGGTCAATCTTCAGTGGGTCCCACTACTTCTAAGCCAATTGCTGGCTATCCTTCAGACTTAGTTCTGCGTGGGCCGTTTATTTGTGCATTGTTCTCTTTTGGTACCTTCTTCACCGGGAGGAGGAAGTCTCACCTTGGGTGGTGCACGAGTCGTTGACTCCTTTGTGTAGGCCCTTGACTGGAGGCAACTTATGTGGTTGTAAGTGTGGTGTGGTAAGGTGCGCACACACACTTGTTTAATACAGCACACTGCAAACACCCTTCCTAACCACATTTACAGGCTGCATTCAGTGTCCATTCTTTCAGCAAGCATCTCTAGGGCCCAGTATCCTGCTTGACTAGCCATCTTCAGGCCTGGCAATTTTCCCTGCAGGTCTGCAGCATGGCTTGTGATGGTTCTACCTGTCGAGTCCCTACTTGCTGCTTGCAAGTTTGTCAGGTGCTCATTAGTCTGTTGTCCAGCAATCATACTCTCTCTCTTTGCCTCCACCATGCTGCCTGTTAAGTCAGTGACACCAATGACCAAGGATCCTGCATGACAGGCACATATAGTGTCTCCATTCTCTCTCGCATATCTCATTATGAAGCTTGGCGTGCAGCTGCTGCTTGACAGGTGTGGTTTTCCTGTGTTCAAGATTTGTGGCCTATTGCTCATTTGGATGCCCTGCAGTTAGTCCCTGGTTTGTTTCTGGGTGTTGGTGTTCTCTGCCCGAATTACTACAGTTCGATGGCACAAGCAATTGAGCCATCTGTTCCCAATGGGGATGCAGAACTCCGGCTTCACAGCCCCATTCTCTGATCCGTCCCATTAAGATGGCACTTTCAGTCCTGGACATTAGTTATGGAACTTGGCTTTGCCCTGTCACCTCCCCTCCCCCACCCCCCTTTTTTTTTTAGCTGGTTCAACTGACATTCTGAACACTGAAAATGGTAACTTTGCTAAATAACATAATTTTAATAATGTAGTAGTGATTAGCTACTACATAAATCCAGCTACTACATAAATCATAAAATACAATATTTACAGCAGAAAACAAATATTCTTGGAGCCACTAAGCTACATATTAAGTTATCACTAAACATCCAGTATTAACTCATAATCAACTGAAGAAAAACATGAGCAGAGTGAAACCAATCCCAACCTTTTACTTATATCATTAACCAAATACTGACATGTATACTGGGTCTGTGAGGAGTTCAGAATGTTTCCTCCAATGTCACATGTTCTCACAACTGCCCAGCTGGTGCCAAGGTGGGTTGAGGCATCTGTAAACATGCATACTGTTCCTAGTTTGTAAAATATCATTCGCCCCTTCATTTAGCAGAATGATGATACAGTATTTGTATATTATGGGTGTGGCTTAGAGAATCGTGCAGGCAGCACTCACACCATGTACCAGAAAAATTTGCTCGGGTGCCATTGGTTTGCCATCCCCTGGTCTAGGTACTGTATATAGATTGGTAGTGTGTGTTCAGTAAATAATTTAGTGTATAGGGAAGAATTATGTAGGATTATATAGAAATCATAAATATGTATAGGATATAGGAGTTTTCAGTTGCATATTGTCCTGGGGACCATTCAGGCTTGTTCGCATTTGTGTTCCTCACGTGTGCCCCAAAGAATGAGGTGATTTGGTAAAATGCTATGCCCAAGATTACTATCCGAGTGCCGGCGGTGGGGTGGTTCAAATAGCCTCAGCTATCACCTCATTATGTCCGGTCGTGATGGTCAAGTGGATTAAGGCGTCTTGTACATACCAGTTGCGTTGCTCCTGGGAGTATGGGTTCGAGTCACTTCTGGGGTGTGAGTTTTCAGTTGCATATTGTCCTGGGGACCATTCAGGCTTGTTCGCATAGGATATAATGTTCATAAAATTTTAGGTTTTGATGAGATGAAGGTTTTGATGAATTGGGTTCATGATAATATTCAATTGTTATAAAAAGCTAAAAACAGCGTGGAAGTCTTGATTCAGTCTTGTAAAGTTTTGTTTATATCTGAATTGGGGAAGAAATGTTGTTAACAGGCTTAGAGGAATAGGTGATGGTCTTAAAATTATATTTTCATTGCTCTATTTTACATCATAAAGTATTTGTTGAAGAGTTTTCTGAAATATCTAGACATTAGATATTGGGAGTTTTGTTGTATGTCATTATTACTAAAGTGCAGTCAGCTGATAGCAGTGTTTAATAAATACAGGTACAGTAATTGTAATTTCTTAACCTGACTCTGTTTTTGTAGGCTGACAGCAGTGTTGTGGTACAGCAGCACTATGATAATGCCTACCGTCGCGCAGAACAGCAGATAGATACCATAACACGAGCTGTGGCCTCGGAACGGTCTTCCCCTACCAAGCCTTATCCAGCCAGGCCTAAGACTCGGGTAAGAAAATTTTTGGATATTTTTGTGTTTACAGTATTGGTGTAATAAAACTGATTAGTTTGTAGCCTAGTCAAGTCAGTATTATGGTCCTTTAGCTTGTAGGTATTTTAATTACAGTATCATCATCAATCTTTCATGAAGTAGTTGCAAAAACCCTCTAATATCCAGTTATATAATATTGTAAGTTTTACTACTATTTACTGCTTAAATGTTTAAATTAACAGGTAAATTTGTCATGTCTTTTTGTAAAGTTAAGTTGTGAAAACCGTAATAATCTGCTGTTTTAAAGCATACAAGTTGTATTTGTGATACAGTATCACTAAAATTTAGTTTAGCAACAGTTAATAATGAAATAATGATAACTTGATGCAAGTAATCTCTCACTCTTCATAAGATCTGTGACTATTTGTAACCCTAAACAAGTGTGCAGACTGCCCAATCCTTAATAATTTGTTGAATGTACTGTACTTGGTGATGGTTTATCTAGTTGCTACTTAATGTTATAAGACCCCTGGCAAGTAAGCATTTGGGGGACTGGGCTCTTGTTTGGTGTTCAATTTTTTATACTGATGATTATTAATTTACTTAGGTTATTTTCACTCCTCTGCAAGTCTGATCAGTTGAAGGCATATTGACAAGTTCTTAACCAGTGAAGACAGATAAATTGCTTTAATAAAATAATTAAGAATGTGAATTATCTGTACAATGAAATCCTTCTTTGCATTAATGTGGACTGGATTCCTTCAATGTGACAGCTTCTGATGTACATACCAATTTCTTATTCCTTGTCATCTTTTATATACTATGCTGATAATACAAAAATATGGCTGTTATGAAAAGCTCCTTTCTAACACTTGGTTGTTCTTAAGGTAATATCCACTGTATTAGTTGGCTGGGATTAGAAACAATTGGGCAGACTTTCAGACATCAATGCAGCAGGGAATGTTTAACCCTTAAACTGCGCATGGCGTATATATACGCCATGAGTAACATGTCCCACGGTGTGCATGGCATATATATATATTCGCCATAGGGTGCCAGGCACGATTCAAATGGCCCGCGGCTACACGGGGTTCACATTAGCTTCCTCGGGGCTCTTATAAACATGTTTAAAAAAAATCGTGGACAATATTCTCCGGTGTGAGAGGCACAGTACTGTTGAAGCAACCAAGGCTGGTGCATGCAGCATGAGTTAACAGCAGCTAACTGTTCAGCTTGTGACTACAGCATCGCCTAAAAATGTCAAAGTAAATATGTAACTGCTATTATTTAGAGATGACAATATTACAGATGATTCCTGACTGTGATAAAAATTACCAGGATTGTGATAATAGCAGGATTGTTGTGATAATTAATGCTGTGTGGGAGTAGTAATGCTGTGGGAGGGAGGGAGATACCATCATTTACTGACTTGTGTGGCCACCTGTTATTGTCTGCATTCACCATACCAGCTCACTGGTTCTCTATGGTGAAAACAAATGTAGATACTTATATATAATGTGTGTATTAGTGTAATAACAGCAAAAGGATTAGTTGGGAGGAGCCATTTGGGTGATGAAGGTCGCATCGTCTGCATGACTTGTCTAGCTGTGTAGAGGGTGGCCACTATGCACTCTACAAGCCTCGGTGTACAGTTACGGTGCATACAACATGTAGATACTTATATATAATGTGTGTATATAGTGTAATAACACCCCACACAGTATTGTTGGGGAGAAATTTAGTGTGCCTGACCTTGAATGAGGGGAGGGAGGCTGCCGCCAGCTGACTGTGAGTGTAGCGATGTCTCTTAGTACCTGAACTAACTATATCAGCTTAATTGTACAGTTGTGGTGAACAAAACATGTAGGTACTTAAATATAATGTGTGTATATAGTGTAATAACTGCAAAACTATTTGTTTATTGTTTTATGAACGTAATAATTGAATCACTAATATGAGCACCATACTTTTGAGTATAGCGATGACTCACACATTTTATTATATAAATCTATCACACTACACACTATTGAATAATATTACTGCAAAAAACTAAGAAAAAAATCAGAGACATTGAAATAATTAGGTAATATCATCTTTGTGGCAACTCCCACCTGTCAGCTCTGGTGACGCTGACCGCCTCTGACGACCACTCTGTCAACGCCCACATTTTGCCAGACTTCCTCGGCCTATTGCGCCCAAAATATGTCACCTACGATTTTTTTTCCCCCATGCTCAGGGAACACAAATTAACATTTTTAGAAGACAAAAAAAAATTAATTTTTTTTTTTTCTTGAGCACAGGGGTGTAAATCTCCTCAGGACCTCTTAGCAGCTTAAGGGTTAAAGTAGTCCCTGCATTTTTTTTATATTAAGAGCACAGAATACTCAGTGGAGCTTATGACCTCCAGAAGGCTAAAAAAAACACAAACTTAGACTTAACAAGCCTTCCTGGCATTACAAGTTTACCATTAGAGGAATTATTCCTCAATGGGTCGCCTGCTTGCCTATGCCAGCCATCTGGCGATGGCTGCACCTCACCCACAACAGTGTTTACTCAGCAGAGCAACACCACATTCTTCCAGACAGTGGCAGGTTAGTTAAGTAAATGAGGAGCAGATTTCTCTTCAGTGATGTGTTCCATCCTTTGAAATAGTTTCTAGCACACAGGACTTAGTATTAAGTGTATATGTAATGTTTTTGTGTATACTTGCAGGGTTGGGCATCAGCTTTTAATCCCATCTTCTAAACAATTTATAGTTTATTGCAATGACCCAGTTCTCTCATTTGAATCTACAGTACATATTTACCCTGCATTTTGTTATCAAGTTAACTTCAACCACTTCTTCCTTTAACTCATTATACTTATTTACAATTCTTAGTTCTGAAAAGAGTTATTTCTGCAATCCATGCAACTTGCCTATTTCTCTAGTTTTCATTGTTATTAGTTGCAATGGCTAGGCACCTTTCTTGATAATTCCTTCCCTCTAGTTTCCATTTATTTATCCTCTTTCTGCTGTGCCTACTCTTGAACATTGGTTTTTATCTTTGTCAATTCCCCTTAGAATCATGTATATCATCATAGATTCTTATGATATATTATCAAAAATATTTGACAAAATTATTTTCAAACGGACTGTTTTGCGGTTCTGTTCTGATGTGTTCACGGACGCGTTGTGTCTCAGATGGGGCTTTGTGA
This sequence comes from Procambarus clarkii, assembly GCF_040958095.1. Classification (NCBI taxonomy): domain Eukaryota; kingdom Metazoa; phylum Arthropoda; class Malacostraca; order Decapoda; family Cambaridae; genus Procambarus; species Procambarus clarkii. The sequence continues at coordinate 36,850,502 of NC_091170.1, forward strand.
CCAGTGCTCACCAAGCCTGCCAGGCCCACCAGGGGCAGTGGGGCAAATCCTTCTGTTGGGCTCACAGCACGGTGCAGAAGTTTGCTGTGGTTTGGCTGTGGCTTCGAAGAGTTCGACCATCCAGCTCCATTCGGACTGTTCCCTGGTGGTTCTTTGCCTGTACCGCGGGGATTCGGGCAATGAACCAATGGTCTTTAATGGCGAAGATTGAGATGGCCGCTTTCCGGAAGGTCCTTGGGTCATTGATGCTTGGTTGGTCAGGCTGGGGGTTGCATCATGTGTTGTGTCCTGTTGTGGCTCTTCGCTATTACATGCGCACCTTGGCGTCTGTGGCCAGGGATGCGCTTTGGGTTGCTCCGGTTTCCCTTATTCCCTGTTCCTGGGCTTGGATCTCCCAGGTAGTCTGCAGGGCCAAGAACGCAGGGTCGTCTAGCCAACCTGCGTTCTGTCCTCGTGCCCATGATGTTAAGAAGTTTGCTGCTTTGGCTGCCGTGTTTGGCAACATTTCTTGAGCTGATATTTGGGCACGGGGAATTTGTAGGTCAAACAGAGTCCTGGCTGCCCGATATTTGGTTAACATTCTGCTCCTGAGTGTTCATGTGTGGCTTTGAGTTGCAGGTTGTAGCCAGTTGTTTCGACTTCAAGTTGAGGAATGTGGTGGCCGCCTCCCGGGTAAGTTCCTCTTTTCCTTATCTTTGGTTATGTAGCTCCAAGAAGTCGAAGGGGCTCCCCCCAGAAAACCAGCATTGAATGTAATGAAATGCCATTTTCTGGGTGAGCCCTGGAAACCAGGGGCTCACCCAGGGAGAATACCAGGGAGGGTACCAGGGAGACTGGTACCCTCCCTCCCTCCCTCCGGTCGGCAGTTTTTTGCATTGTTTTTATGCTTAGCTTCCGAACTGAAGTGCTAGGTAGCTGGCACAAGGGGGGGATTCCAGGGCTTCCCCCTTCCCCTCTTGGATAGGGGAGGGGAGGGCTGCACAGACAAGCGGTTTGATGTTTCCTTGTTTGCTTGTTTCTTTGGAATTAGAGGGAGTTCTACCTCTGTGTTCAGTTTTAGTTTGTAATTTTCTTGCCATGTGGGATCTGTTTTGATATGCCAACCTTTCTGGGTGCCTAACCTTGGTCGATGGTAGCTAAGGAAAAAAAAACCACAGAGGGGATTTTCTAGGGTCATTTCTCTCTGTGCCTCCCTGTCTGAGGGGGCCAGGTTCTGGCTCGTGGTTCCTGGTAGGCTGAACTCCATAGACTAATGCCCCGGTCTAATAATTCTTACATTAGCCTGATAGCTCCAGGGAGCCTCTGAGGCTAGCCCAGAAAATGGCGTTTCATTACATTCAACACAAGTTTTTTAAGGTTAAGTAATCCACAGCAAGCAATCACTAAACACATTTAATAGCCCAAATCTTTCTAAATGTTTCAGAATGCCAATTTGTTGTCTGCCGTGTTATGTCTGATCAAAGAACTTGACTACACAAGTCTAGAAGTAGTGGAGATGGCTGTAAGGTGTCGTATGGAGGAATTAGATGATTAAAAGTAGCAGAGTGCCAAGATCCTTGTCTTCTGTGGAGAGTAAAGTACTGTCTGAGTAAATGTTTTATACTGAGTAGCCAGTGTCTGGATTTAATTTTTTCTCTCATAATGACTTATTTGACCTTTAAAAAAAATATTAAAATATGCTATTTCATAATACTTATTGAAACATATTATGGTATAGTATTTAATGTTTACTTGCTGAAGTTTAAGTTTTTTTTTATACCATACAAGTTTTGTTTTGCATTAAATTTTATATAATAAAATCTTGCATATTTATTCTAGGATTGTCATGAGAATTGTTTGTCATTACTGTATTTACCTCAGCAGCACTGTTTAACTTTGAAACCAAATTGCACCCATTATGAAGTAGAACAGTTCCAGAGTCTGAGATTCTCACTGAGCTGGAAGGATGAAATCTTTCATCATTCTGGCATTTTAAACATTTTGGAAATTCATTTATTAATGATTCTCTTTAAGCTTTAATATTATGTTGCTTAGTACTAGTAACTTTTGACATTAAGTTTAGTTTTAACTTAGAATATAATTTAAGTAATCCCCAGCTGAGTATTGAAGCTAACAGTACAACTATCATTAGGTACTTAATGTGTTCGTTACTTTTCTTCTGTAGGATTTTGTGTTCACATCCATATTTGTATAAATGCATGTTTTGTTTTGTGCCAAAATTTTCTTATCAAGATATGGCATGTAATATTGCCCTAGGCTGTTATTAGCTAAACACTTGTTGGTTGATTTATGAGGAATATTGGATGTAAATCTAAAAGCTATGTTTAAAAGGATTTCATAAGCATATGGAAATATTAATTTGAATTGTTCACAAATCCTTATTATATTTAGGTTTGAGTTTTGTTGTATTGTAAGTATTAATTTTTACTGATTTTTTCCGTAAGTTATCCAATGAAAGGTCATATTCTCCACTTATAAAGTGATCTGAAGTTAAAATTCTAGAATCTCTAAAGAATCTATATGGCAGCAGGTTAAAAAGTTTGTTGTCTTTGTGTGTGACCTAATAACACACATGGAAACCAATATTTGCAGAATCATAGTAATTAAACGTTATTTTAATAGTTTAATTAGGTATTTGAAAGGTTTCAGGTTACTTTGACTGCCATACTTTTAATGTGACCACATTATGATGATTTTTTTTGTATGTACTAAACTTCAATAATATTTACATGCATATATTATCATTACCCACATTTCCCAGTTTCATAGGGTGGGGAATTCAAGATTACTATTATATTAATTTTTCCTGCTCCCAAAGTTACTTGGAACCTTAAATTTTAGGGTCTTAGCAGACCCACAAAATATGTGAATTTATCTGCCAAAGAACTCAAAACAGTACTGGGTATATCGGTTTATATTTGCAGTCAAACAAGTTAAAAAGTAATGTATATTTGCCAAATTATAAGATTTTTCACACGTTTTTCAGGCAGGTACTGTAATGTTACTTTTTTTTTGTTACAGATGTGCACTTGTTGCCTTCAAATAAACTAGGATCTAAAGCTTTAATATTAAAATGGTGATATTTTGTGCAATACAGTAAATTATCATATTTAAATTAGTGTTATATATTTGATACCCTTATGACTCAAGAAGTTTCCTGATAAATTTGGGCTTAAAAATGGGATCAGGGCTTCTGGAATAATAGGAAGTAACTTAGATGGATCTAATTCTCAGAAATGTGAGAAAGTTGTAGTGCACAAACATTGAGATGTTTGTATTAATTCTTTGGTACTAGACATCATTCATATTTTATTTATTTATTATTTTTTTAAGCAATTTAGTGCACTATATGGAAGCTCTGGATAAAGCTGGCTAATTTTGTTTCTCTGGCAGAGTGCCATCTCATATATTAGAGAGTGGCATAATAGTATCTGCTAGTTATGAAAACCAATTATTGTTGTTAATACAATACCAATGTAAATGTAAAAAAGCATTGGTTGCTGTTGAATAATTTTATTGAAATAGTACAATGATACCCGAGTGAGTTGGAATGATCAAGGTTGCTAAAATTAAAATGGCTCTAGGACATTTTATCCATCCATTATACAAAAAGCATATGGTTGTATTACCAAAGTGATATGATTATTTTTAAGGGTTATTTTTATATCTAGGATTTTGTTTATTAATGCAGTGTGCAAAACAAACAATGAGTTCTTCATTAGTTCTCGACTCAATTTTGATAGTTCTGAAGTACTGTACCAGTATACTTGTGGATATTCTTGGTGTATATAATCCCATAAATTTAGTATGCAAGTATGAAGTCCACAATAATAATCCTCATATATTTGAGTGCAGCACTTCAATAATTTTGATGGCAGATGATGCCGTATAGGTCAGAAAGCACATTCTTCTGTAAAGAAATGAAGCCATTAAGTTCATAATAATAGAGGAAATGTCAT